>NC_071612.1:50215486-50526075 GCF_014839835.1 Dryobates pubescens
ACTTGAAGAAACATTTATGAAGAAAAATGAATTGATGAGGTTCTTAAATTCTTGAATTTAACTAATGATACCAAGTATTGTTTGACTTAATGAGTTCTCAAATTGTGGTAAATCATTCATGTCTGACTTGAATTTGAACTTGTTTAACATGTTGACTTAGGTTTACGTACTGCCCCCACCCTTCCCCTCCCCACCCCGCCAAAACTAAATAAATAATTGTAGTTTGAAGTCTCTAGGGTGAAGACAAGGATTTAAACAGAAATACTTCTGAAACCAAGAGATTGCATCATTCATTCTTTGTTTGCTTTTTAATTCTCTCCCAAGTGATTATTCAAAACCAGTAAATGATAACTGAGTCATCTATATGTTATGTTTTTATTTCAAATGTAACAGGCAGGATGCAAGTGAAGTTCAGTATTTTTGTTCCTCTCATTCTTATATTCTGTATACAACAGCATTTTTCTGTTCAGTAGGGTGGACTTCTGTTCATTATGGCTAAGTAGTTAGAAAGATTGACATCTTGCAAATGATAAATAAATGTTTTCTTCTTCTACGTTATACTATTAATTAGATCTTTACTGTTTAAATATGAGATAATGACGTATCTTGTTTTGCATCCTAGTAAGTTTTAGGTCTGTAGCCTGAAGAGCAGCTGTTTGCAGTGAAAATATGTTCATGGCCTTGTAAGGGTTTTTTTTTTTTAAATAAATCATGAGGCTGAATCTTCAGATGCTTTCAGCACTGAGCTGAGAATATTTCCTTTTAAATATTAATGCTGTAACTAAATTTGTTTGTCAGATATGGCACATGAAAGAACTTCTTTTAGAGTAAGTAGTGCTTACCAAAATTAAATAATCCTTTGTATTTACTCCACCCAAGCCTCTAAAGTATTTCAGACACTGATTAGTAAAGTCCTTAAACATTGTTATTTTTGTTTTAGGAAACAAGTTCAAAAAGTGACAAACTCTGCAGTGTGATTGGAGAGGAAGGTGATGCTGAATGTTAATGGATTGTGTGCCAGCTTGTGTTTGCCAAGAACAATACTTTGTCTTGTATTGACAAAGCAAATTGTTCACTGCTGCTTCTCTTGCTTAGTTAATGTTTCCTCTGTGTAGGTATATACCTGTTCCCATATGCTCCTAAATGCTTTCTGAGCCTGTCATGGTGATGATCCTGGTTTGAGAGTGGGATTTAAACTTCAGGTGTTGTGAGATTTAAGTGAAAGGCTATTATTCCCTCTCCCTTTCTTGAAAAGGTTTTGTTGTGTTGGCTCAGCTCTTTTCTTTGCCAGCCTTTCTTTGCCTTATCCTGTCCTCGACCTGGTGGCTTCCTGCCAGCTCTCTGTGCCTGCTGGTATCTGCCAGATACTCCCATCAGTACAGGAAACCAAGAACATCCTTTCTGAGACCCTCCCAGGATGTGTGTGTTGCTTGGGAATTTTCAAGATGTCAGCTTTTTCTCACAAGTCTGATACGGTAACTCAAAGAAGAAAGGTCCACCTTCCTTTCAGACAATTTCCCTGAGAGTCGAAATCTTCATCTCTCTAACCAGAGATTCTCTGCAGCTTGCCCCGTATGTCATATGCAAAATGAAATTTTACATTGTCAGCCTTTTTGACTATATCAGCCCCAACAGTGAAGGGCTCTGGGTAATGCAAGGATGTCAAAAAAAGGTCAGGTGACTACATCCTGCTGAACTTGCCCTCAAACAGCATTGGCTGAGCACTCCTGAGTTCTGGTTCCCTAATCTATAACTTAGGAGTAACTTTCAAGAGTCGTTGATCTGTATGCCTGTGATCTCAGGAAACGTTACTCCATTTTGAGACAGTGGCTGCTGGTTGGTGATAAGGGAGGACCCAGTTCCTAGTGTGTGGTGTCTGGATTATTACATTTTTTCATCTGTTGGGAGGACAAACTCCTGTGACAGATGTGGGATGCTGTGCTGCATATGAAATGAAAGAATAAATGAGAAAGAAAAGTAAAAATCTTGAGTGAAGTTAACTTTTAAGGTATTCCATGGCCATTTACACTCATGTTAGTAGAGTATGAAAAAAGATTACGACACTGGATTTGTATGATTTCTGTGCATGTAATAGAATTTGTTGTTATATATATGATTACTTAGCAAGCACATGTAATATAATTCAATGGTTTAATTTTTATAGCTATTTATTTTTTACATCTTGCCTAATGAGTTGAAACCTAATGTAAAAAAAATACCCCAGACATATATTAGTCTGTGGAAATGCTAGATCTAACGTGCCTGTATAATGACAGGAGAAAGTATTTCAAGCTAGTGGAACTTGTATATGTGATTTCACAAGAGATATGTAGTTTCAGTGTTCTTGGTGTTGTGTATCAACATTGGCTTATAAATGCTGAAGTATAAAAGAATGTTTTCACTAATAAACCTTCTTAATTTTTTAATTTACATTTCAGCCCTTAAACTACAATGATTGAAAAATAAGATGGGGGTGGGATGGATTTTTTTTTTTTTGAGCTGAATTTGGCTGCTTTATTACTTTTGTGGACTTAAGGACTAGACAACATGCCTCTGGCTTGCATAAGTATCTTCTATGGTTTTATTTTTTTTTCCAGTATTTTTCTCTTACATATTTAAATATTTTGGGTTGTTGATTGTGACTTTAGTTGTCAAGGGGATTTGTTATTCAGGCATTGGAGAGACAGTGCTTTGTACTTGAAGTTACAACCAGTATTTTTTTGCATGCAGTTTCTTTATATTGAAGTGATGTTAATTTCTCCTACTACCCAAGAAACAAAGGACAACATGCATCTGTGAAAGCGTGGATTTGTAAGGTGTACTTCATCCTTGAAGTACACTTAGCCTAGAGCCTTGGGAAGCTCTAAGCTGTTGTGATTGATTATAATACAAGATCTGCTTGGTATTCACCTTGTGTTCTGGATTTTCTGATGCTGAGATTTATAAGGAAGGTTTATAGTCTTGAAGGAGCTAATCGAGACTCATCCTTTAGTTTTACCCTGTCCTGTGTATCTGCCCTTGATTTTTATTTATTTATTTTTCTGATGTGAAGGGGTACAAAAGTATTGAAGTAGGTGCGTTACAAAGTTTAGTGTGTCAACAGGAGAACCTTGAGTATTGAATGTCATACTTGATGCTACTAAGCTTAAAGAAGCTATTTGCAACTCTTTGTAGGTAAATTAGTTTGTGCTTTTAAAATGGGGAAAAAAAAAAAAAAAGAGATCAAATTATTCTTAATAATGCAGCAAAGCTCATGCAAAACATTTTGCACGTATAAACTGAAAAGGAGTCCCTGTGGGATTAATTGTTTGATTCTTTACTACTGTGAATGCGTGTTGCCAGTGTGGAAAGACTGTCTTTGTATTCCACTGCTAATTTTTGCATAATCAATTTTTTTTTTAATATATAATTGAGTGGAAAAAAGGAATTAATTTTTTTTCCTCAAAGGATCAAGTGTATTTTTAAAGGTTAAAGTTAAATTAATAAATTTTCTTGTCACTGTGTGAATGATTGCATTCAGTTCTGAGCTTCTTTGTTGCAGTGGGTTATATTTTTGGGTAACTAGCAAGTTAGAAATAATTGCTTTATTCAATTTCTACCATTTACTTCAGTTGTAAAAGAGATTGAATTAGCACTGTAAAAAGTGATCACCTTCAGGAAATACTTATAACCTTCAATTGTATTCAGAACATACATTAAAAATTACATAATTGCACTTAATTTCTGTGAGAATTTTCTTTTAAATAGCATCAACTTTTCATGATAATAGAGCTTCCACTTCTGCTGGGTTTTGGTCTCCTGTTTTAAGACAGTCAAATAACTCGCCTTAATCAGTTTTGTACAATATGTCAAATTATGTAGTTTAGCATGTGTGACTAAATTTAATTCTGCATTCATCTTATCAATGTGTTTTTGAGAACTTATTCTGCGTAGTTAGGAGAGGCACTTGTTAGTAATGGGAAGATTTGCAGAATTGACTCATGAATTAATCAGTCCTACTGTCACTGGAGTTGTCACTGTTGGAGACTTGATTCTAACAGATTGTTTCATAAGCTGTGTGTCTACTGACTCATCATTGTTAATTTTTGCACCAGTCGCTTTTGATGAAGGCTATTTTATAAGAGTACTTAGAGCAGCTATTTCAAATATAGAGAACATGCACGTTAAGCACATAAAGAGTGCTAATGAAAGTACTGTCAGAGCCATTGATTATGTGATTTGTTTCTATGCCTGTGTAATATCCTTCTTTATCCTGCTTAAGAAATGCTCAGCAGTTTTTCTTTAAAAACACACAAACAAGCAAAACACAGTGAGAATAATTAAAATATTTTGTGGATGCTGCTATGTTTTTATACTAACAAGACCCTGTTACAAAACTTGTGTTGTACTGTGTGACAGCAGCATTTGAGTGACACTAGCTGCCCTGATCTGTCTCCAACCATATGCTACCATTTTTAAAGTGGCTTTGAAAAATGGCATTAAAGTAGCAGATGTCAGTCACAGCCAGTGAGGTAGGAATAGGGAAGATGATTCTATGGAAGTACCGATGTTATTTGTCTTACTTTCTCTGTGGTTTGGAGGGTGACCTAGTTTGTAGGTGGTTTTTTTGCGTCTTTTGTCGGTTTTGTTTTTTTTACCAGTGTGAGAGACAGATCGATAGGACAGTCTTCAGTCACAGTGTTTGCCCCATGGAGTATTTTTAAGGCAGACATGAATTCATTCTCTGCTTTCCGAGTCTCAGAAAGACACACTTCCTACAAAGTGTGTGAAACTTGATTTCTCAAGCCATGGCTTAAAAATTGGCATTAGAAGCTTGCATTTCCTTTAAAATTATTGTAGTTGAGCCTTGGCAGCTGCCATGGTATTAAATCAGGTTCTGAGAAATAGTAGCTTTATCAGCTATGACAAACAAACTATTGTGGGCTTTATTAATTGCTTAGTCTTAAAACCAAATCATTAAATGTATTTACCTTTAGGTGCTATACTAATGACACTAGGCTATGTATGGACTGCATTTTCCTTCAGTTTAATACAGTTTAAAGGAGTTTTAAGTTTGGCAGATGTTCTGTGTAATCCATCCGTGACGTTTAAGCAGTGGCTTCACATTTTTTTCTGTATTTGTAAATTTTTACACAGCTCATCAGCAAATGAAAGCCATATTTAATTATGTTCACCAGGAACTGTAAGAGAAAAATACAGTCCTCAGTTGCTGACAGATAGCAAAATTCCTGTAGAGTTTTGATGCTATACTTATTTCAAAAAACTGCATACTTAAAATTGCATTTCATCCCTAAGTGTCTGAAAAATTGAAGTCAAGGCAGGAACTGTTTATTAAAAAAGTGTATTCAGCTAATAGTCTAAGAAATTGTGCTTGAAATATAACTGCCTTCAAATCCCTCCAGACCTACTAATTAAGTCATGTCTGTTAAAAACAGGATTCATGTGTCTGATTGAAAAAGGATTAAAAGCCCTTTTTAAACAATGGTTTTGATTAATTGTTGTTTTTAAAACCTATGTAAAGAAAAAAGAAATATAAAAGTAATGATTTTGAGTGACCTCTTAGGAGATAAATTTCTGTACTTTTAAAGAAGAACACATTTGCACATTTGTTTGTTTTTTTTTCATTGTTTACATGTGAATTTAGGCTACAGAAAGTGAGGCTGGTGATATGGATCTCAGTGGGTTGCCAGAGACAGCAGTGGATTCTGAGGATGATGACGATGAAGAAGACATTGAAAGGGCATCAGATCCTTTGATGAGTAGGGATATTGTTAGAGACTGCTTGGAGAAAGACCCAATAGACAGGACAGATGATGACATTGGTAAGTATTGCAGTGTAGTCAAGTATTGTCTGACTTTCTTTCCTTCACACACATACAAAAGAGAAATAATAATAAAAAAAAAACACAATGAAACCTCAAACTCAAAATGTCATGATTGGTTTTTATAGTGGGCAGTTATAGTGTTTATTCTGCAAGGTGATTCATAAATGCTTATAAATTGAGCCAGTGAATAAGCACAGTGAAAGAAGAAAAGGAGAAACACTTAGAACCATGTCATGTCAACATTAATATCAGCACTGGATGCTTATCATATTATTTCTTTTAATTGTAAATTGTGATGTTGTGTCTGGTTTTAGCCAGAGATACATATTTGTGTTAAACGTTGGAGCCATTAAGACCGTCATGTAAATGCGCATCTCATCAAGCTAATTTGCTGTAATGTACAAATTGGTACATTGAAGGCAGTGAAGAATTAGAATTCAAGTTCTTATAATTTCTACTCTCATTTGTTTTATGGGCTGAGATTTAATATCAAAGCACTATTGAATTATGGTTATGATTGATTATCAAACTATTAAAGAGATGGTCTGAGAGAGCTGAGATGGAGAGAAGGCTTTGCTTGGAAAAGAGAAGGCTCAGAGAGCTATTATCAATATGTACAAACACCTGTAGCAAGGGTGTAAAGGAGACAAACCTGGTCTCTTCTGAGTGGGTGCCTAGTAGGAGGACTAGTAGCACTGGGCACAAATTGAACACAAGAGGTTCCATGTGACCATCAAGAAACACTTTTACTCTGTCCAAGTGCTACACAGGTGTACCAGAGAGGTGATATAGTGGTCTCCATCTTTTGGAGATATTCAAAAGCCACCTGGATACAGACCCAGGCAACTGGCTGTTGGTGGCCCTGCTTGAGCAGAGAAGTTTGACCAGATGACCCCTAGAGGTCCCCTTCAATCTCAACCATTCAGTGGTTCTGGTAAATAAAAATACAGGAAAACGATGGGGTCCTGTTGATTACTTTCAGTAATTTATTTATTTTTTAGATCAAAGTAAGTGGCAAAATATCTGGCACACCTCGAGTACTGTGTCCAGTTCTGGGCCCCCCAGTTTAGGAAGGATGTTGACTTGCTGGAGCGTGTCCAGAGAAGGGCAACAAAGTTGGTGAGGGGCTTGGAACACAAGGCCTATGAGGAGAGACTGAGGGAGCTGGGGTTGCTTAGCCTGGAGAAGAGGAGACTCAGGGGTGACCTTATTGCTCTCTACGACTACCTGAAGGGAGGTTGTAGACAGGCAGAGGTTGGTCTCTTCTCCCAGGCAACCAGCACCAGAACAAGGGGACACAGTCTCAGGCTGCACCAAGGGCGGTTTAGGCTGGAGGTTAGGAGGAAGCTCTACACAGAGTGATTGCCCATTGGAATGGGCTGCCTTCGGAGTTGGTGGAGTCGCCATCACTGGAGCAGTTCAGGAGGAGACTTGATAGGGTGCTTGGTTGCATGGTTTAGTTGATTAGGTGGTGTTGGATGATAGGTTGGACACGATGATCTTGAAGGTCTCTTCCAACCTGGTCTGGTCTGGTCTATTCTATTCTATTCTATTCTATCCCATTGCAAACCTGCTAAGAAAAACAAGGGTATGTTATTGTGAACAATGTGAAAAAACTAAAATACAGAAATTCACTGTTGAGTACAAGTGCAACTCCAATGCATGCAGAAGACAGAGCAGCAGTAGTCACCTAAAACTTGTTCTGTTCAATTTAATTCTAAAACACTAATTCCATCTGGCCCATACAAGGGGGAACTTTATGAATCTGCTGTGTAACACTCAAATACAATTTGCTGTTAACCTAGGAGGAGATGGCTTTACCAACAAATTTGCTCAGTTTTGTGGAATTCCCTTCTTATTGTCTTGCTGTGTTTTATATAAGCCTATCATAGTCTTAAGGGAGTTATTGCACTGGCTGGAGTATTACAAATATCATTGGTTGTATTCAGAGCTCTCAGTTACATTACAATTCTTCCATTATGCTGACTTTTACTTTGCAGGACTTCTATTGACGATATGACCAGCCAGTCTGTGTCTACAAAATACCCAGTAATTACAACAGGCCACTGTATATGATTTATTAGTACACAGGAACGATTGTGCAGCATTTTAGCTTAAGTAGCCTCAGGCATCTTGCTGAAGAACTGTCTTTACTGTGCTTTGTTGTTTTGACATGCACGACTCATTGAGCTTTTTCTCCTTCAGAACAACTACTGGAATTCATGCATCAATTGCCTGCTTTTGCCAACATGACAATGTCAGTGAGGAGAGAGCTCTGTGCTGTCATGGTGTTTGCAGTTGTGGAGAGAGCAGGAACTATTGTACTAAATGATGGGGAAGAGGTCAGTAGAAGTTGGTTTTGACTCTCCTATTATACCATGCATCCCAGGTTCCAAAGGCTTAAGGTTTTCTTTTCTTACTTACAAAACCAAGAAAGTAATACTGATCAAGTAAATTCAGACTCATTCTGTTCTGGATTATTTTAAAGCTTTTATTTAAACACTAATTTTTTACATAATAAAAGTATACAATAAACTCTTAACAGTAAAGATAAGCTTAAGATCCCAGTTTTCTTTGGCTGGAAACAGCTACACATTGAAGGTTAGACTACATTATAAATGTTTTTAATAGATGCTAAAAAATAACTTTTTTTTTTTTTAATTGGTAAGGGTTGTATCTACAGAATATCTGTGAGGGGGTTGTATCCATATAGTATGGTACTACATCATTAAGTATTTCGGTCTTCATCTGTCCTTTGACATTTGATTTATAGCTGGATTCCTGGTCAGTCATTTTGAATGGCTCTGTGGAAGTGACGTACCCTGATGGAAGAACAGAGATACTCTGCATGGGAAACAGTTTTGGTGTTTCCCCTACCATGGAAAAGGAATATATGAAAGGAGTAATGAGAACCAAAGTGGATGACTGTCAGGTAGAGTGTCAGGCTGTAATACATGCAAAATCACATATGTTTAGGCATAATACAACTTGATAGCCAGACATGGGTTTATTTTGCATTTATGTAAAATCTCTAAGTGTGCCACGCTGTACAATAGTTGGGAAACATGACTTCTGCATACCCAGCCTGGTAAACTGAATTCTCTTCATCTGGATAGAGATTATTTTGGAGGAAGAGATTTGTCTATGTTTTCTCCAGAACATGAGGTTCAGCAGCCTGTTGAATGCATCCTGTACCTCAAGCTTTCCCTTAGCAGGATCTCAAGGTCCATTAGCCATTACAGGTTCTTTTACAATTAATAGCCATTCTTCTTTACTCAGTTACTGAATCTTAAAGTAATACAAGTTCTGTCTCCCAGGGTTTGAGTGGAATATCTTCTGATTTCAGCTGATCTGACCTTTCAAGGAAAATGCCTTCATGTTTACTGTAACAAAAGCAGCCATATGTATGGAATGCTTCTCATGATGTGAAACTACCAGACTAATCTGGAAATGTGGTTGCTATTTGCTTATTTCCATCCAGAACATAATAGCCAGGCTCTGGGTGAATTAAGCATTTTACTTGGTCCTGGTGGCCAATTAAGCCTCCACTAGATGCCCTTTGAAATGGGTGTAAATGTGTGTTAATGGAGTCATCTGGTTTAATTTACCCATCCAGAAAGCCATGTAAGTGGTATCTTGTTAGGATAGTATTTTGCAACTAGTCCAAACTATAGGACTTATATTTCAGCTACTATTGGCTGCTGGAAATAGAAAAGGTGTGTACATGAATTAGAAAGAATGCAGAACAAAATATCTCTGTGAATCTCTGAGTTTCCAGTCAGAAGAAACACGACTATTTTCTTTCAGTTAAATACATGAGCTAATATAAGGAGACAGTTTAACTTCACTTTAACACTAGAAGTATTTTAATTCTGTGTGCTTACACACAGAGCATGAAACAGACAAAGTAGGTTCTTCAAGCTTGCATAGGAGAATGCTAGGATACTAAGCTTCATCTCTAAGAGAGAGGAGGTCAAAGCAGCTAAACTAAAATGGCCGGTAATGCTAAATCAGTTTGCTCTCATGAATCTTGATCCCTTCTGACTGCAAGACTGTAGTGGAAGTACGGTGCTTACTACAGTGTATTCACCTGCTTACCACAGCTGAAATACTGGAAAGACATCTGGTATGGTGCAGGTTGAGAGACTACTTTATCTTTTCTATTAATAGACTACTTGTGTCTTAAGTCTAAATGTTTTTCTGAGGATTTTTACTGTTTAATACTGATTCTTTTAATAATGAATCTTTCCAGTTTGTTTGTATAGCCCAGCAAGATTATTGCCGCATCCTCAATCAAGTGGAAAAGAACATGCAGAAGGTAGAAGAGGAAGGGGAGATTGTGATGGTGAAGGAGCACAGGGAGCTTGATCGCACTGGCACAAGGAAGGGTCACATTGTCATCAAGGTAAAAGCAGGAGTGTATTGCAGAAGTAGTAGGTGTTTCATGAGCTTCTTAACTTGGCAGAGACATATTATTATTACAGATTAAAATAGATCATATTTCAAGGTTTTGTCCTTATGCACATTGATAACTATGTGATTTCTACAGAAATTAATTGCATGGGTTTAGATGCCAGTATTCTTTCTACTGCAGTGCAGCTTCAGTATGTTACAAGAAAACATGTTCACATTGAAAATTTATTTTAATAACAAAGATTATTTTCTTTTTATAGGGAACATCTGAAAGATTAACAATGCATTTGGTGGAAGAGCACTCTGTGGTGGATCCAACATTTATAGAAGACTTCTTGTTGACGTATCGGACCTTTCTTTCCAGCCCAATGGAAGTGGGCAGGAAGTTGTTGGAGTGGTTCAATGACCCCAGCCTCAGGGATAAGGTTAAAATCCCCCAAATTACATACTTGTTACCATTTGCATTGAAATATAGGCTTTTAAGGATAAGAGAGGTTTTAGAAAGAATGACTAAACAAATAACTGGTGACATAGTTTAATGGCAGAATATATGGATAAAACTAAGAATATTTTTTTTTCCTTATTTTATTTATTAATGTACTTAGGCAAGGTCAATTAGCTGTGTTTTAACTGCAGTGTTTTTACAACCTAATGTAGTTGTTTGCAAGTATAAGGAGGGCTTTTTTCCAATAATCAGTATATCAAATTCATTAGAATTCTATTGTGTCCTGAGATTAGAGCATATAATTTCTGTGTTTTTCATGCACGATACTTGTTAACGCTACTTGGCAAACATTTTGTGATTAATTTATTTTTGTATAAGGGAACTGGAAAAATATAGCCATTGTTAAGAATCTGTTGAATCCTAATGGTTTGGGTTGGCAGGGACCTCAAAAGGTCATCTAGTGATGTGATATCCCATGCAGTGAGCAGGGATATCCCCAATCAAATCAGGTTGCCCAGAGTCCTATCAAGCCTGACCTTGAATATCTCCAAGGGTGGGGCCTCAACTATCTCATGGGGTAACCTGTTCCAGTGCTCCACTACACTCACGGTAAAGCACTTCCTCCTAACATCGAACCTAAATCTGCTCTTCTTTAACTTAAAATCACTTTCCCTTGGGCTATCACTACAAGCTTTTGTAAACAGTCCCTTTTCAGCCTTCTTGTAGACCCTCTTCAGGTACTGGAAGGCCACTATTAGGTCTCCCTTTTCTCCAGGTTGAACAATCAACCCAAATCCAAGAAAGCCATCAAACATCCTGTTCCCTGTACAAAACTGCTGTGATGCAAAGAATAAAGCCCTGTATATCCAGTTTTGACACACTGTCTACTGAGACCATACTTCATTTTGTAATGCTTTATTTTCACTTGTATGCAGCTTTCTCATATATAAATCCCTAGTATAAATTTCCAGATTTTTTTTTTTTGCAAATTTGAAACCTAGGAAATTTTATCAGTAAGGTTAAAAAGAACTTTGGTTTTCAACTTTTACATAAATCAGGATATTTTTTGCTAGAAATGCTAGTATGTCTTTGCCTTAGAGGAAGGATCTTACAGTTGTCAGAGAGCATAGGCTTTGAACCTAATGCTGTTTAGCATAGGCTTGTTACGGCTTCAGAGCTATAATGTTGGAGTTAAACTTATTTTTCTGGTCCTGCAATGGATAATCCCCTTAGCCTCTGTAAAAGCATGAGCCAGCACAGTTGCTGGTATCAGGTTTGAAAACAGAGCAGCTCTTTGTTTTGCCATCTAAATAACCAACCCTTTTTGACATCCTGGAGCACTGACAGAATGTCAGGAGTCAGAACAGCTTGGGACAAGTAGAGAAAAGCAAGTGGGGAACAAGGAATCTGGAGGATCTTGACTGTTTTGTGTTAAGGGCTGATAGGCAGTGAAGAGAGGGAAAGAGGAGAGTAAAAATTCTTGAGAATGGTCAGTTCTCAGTAATAATCAGACTGGGACATTTTTTCCTGATAGTCATAGTTGCTTGAGGGGAGTAGGGAAAGTAAAGAAAGGAGGAGTAGTAAACTGGACTCAGAAAACAAATTGCAAGTGTTTGCTGTTAAAATATTTTTTGTGCTTCTCAGAACAGCTTCTATCCTTGCCTTTTAAAATATACAATATCTCTTTTACAAAGGTAAATGCCTAATGAAGTTAATGGTGGCTTATATAAAGATTTGTGAGATTGAAGAATAAATATGAAGCAGTACCAGAAGCTTTATGATAGTGTGCTTGAAGAGTTAAGCAGATTTAGAAATGTACATGAACAGGAAATTGTTGTTTTAAGTCAGAAATGGATCTATCTCATTACCTTGTACCTGTGTGCTCTATTTCTTACTCAAATTTGATACAGCCAGGTACAATTTTATATCTCATAGTATTCTTTATGAAATGCAACATACAATTGCTTGTACAAGTGAAAATAATTAATACTTAATTTGTTCTATGCTGGTAAATGATTGCATATTAGTAAAGTTTGGGGGTATGTGTATATATATATAATATATAGGATTCCAGTGGAAATTTACAGGGGCTTTAAGAAGCAGTATTTTTAAAGGACATGGCACTAGGGCTCTTCTGGGTATTCCTGGAAAATATTTGTATTATTGATTAATTTTTCAGGTTACACGGGTAGTATTGTTGTGGGTGAACAACCACTTCAATGATTTTGAAGGAGATCCTGCTATGACTCGATTTCTGGAAGAATTTGAGAACAATTTGGAGAGGGAGGTAAGAACTGAGGGAGTTTTATGACAATTTAGGATGGCAGGAAGAAGGCAAGCTGCTGTTATACGTAACTCATTATACTTTTCTCTTGTAGAAAATGGGTGGACATTTGAGGCTGTTAAATATTGCTTGTGCTGCTAAAGCGAAACGAAGATTGATAACCTTAACAAAGCCATCTCGAGAAGCCCCTTTGCCTTTCATCTTGCTGGGAGGGTCAGAAAAGGGATTTGGAATCTTTGTTGACAGTGTAGATTTTGGTAGCAAAGCTACAGAAGCAGGCTTGAAACGTGGAGACCAGGTATGCAATTTTAAAATGTCTTATTTATCTTTTTAATTTCTTTTCTCTTTGCTTAATAAAAATAATACTACCTGTTGGTACTTTTAGATACTGGAAGTGAATGGTCAAAACTTTGAAAACATTCAGCTGTCAAAAGCCATGGAAATCCTGAGAAATAACACACACCTGTCTATCACTGTGAAAACCAATTTATTCGGTAAGGTTGTGCACTTTTTTTTGTTCTAAATTTTGTTCTAATTTAAATGGACTCTTTATGGGTTTTGATAATTTAAAGTAGTGTTGTTTGAAACACTCTTGTACCAGGGGCATAGGAAAAGGAAACTGGCAGGTCCTAAAATACCTTTGTTCATACTTGCAGAGAAAAAAAGTATGAATAGGGTCTTCTAAGAAGTTATTTCACCTTCAGTACTGCATTTTTCTGGATTAACAGGAACTATTGTGACCATTTAGCTTGAACTTCAAAATGTTTGTACATTTTAGTCCTTTCTCAAGAAAGAAGCTTCTGTTGGATTTTAGTTGTTCAGTGATCTTATCTGTCTGCTGAATTTGCTTGTAGCTTTTCAGTCCATGCCTACAATGGATGTGGCAAGCTTAATAGACACTTTTTTTTTTTGCCAGCTAGGTGAAAACATTCCCTCTAGCCTCTCAATCTATTAATTTCTCCCTCTAATAAGTACTAAAGCAGTCATGAAGGAGTCTTTAAGCAGCACAGGACCTCAGGTAGCTAATCATAAGTAATTAACAGTTTGTGGGGTTTAGTTTTGTGGTATTTGGTTTGGGTTTTTTCCAGTACTGGAATTCTGCAATTGCAGAAACTGGGTTTCTGCAGTTCAGTGATGTGGTCTCTGAGTACCTCTTTCAGGATCAGGTTCTCTATCACAAATCAGTAAGACAGAATGTTTCCTCAGGATGTCACTGCACTAACTGATGATTAAATATGCTTAGGTACTCTCCAAAAATAATTTGTCAAATCTATTTCTTTGGGATTTTTAATTGTTTGGGTTTTTTTGCTTTGCAGTAAAGATTCTGATATTTCAATTGTTTCTAAAAATTAAGGCATTGCTTAATATATCTATATATGCTTATTTAGCAGTATGTGCTTGTTTCTATATATGTAAGTTCTGTATAACAAACTCTCATACAGGAGGTTTTTGGATCTCGTGTGTTGCTTTAGCATGTTTAAGACAAAACCCAATTTCTTTAGCAGTTGAGTTTTTCTAGGTTTTTAATCTTATTGCTCCACTGCAAATAAAGAAATTATATCACAGCAGTCTGAGAACAGGTACTTTCTGTGTATTTGTTACCAACAAATCTCAAAAGGACAGTTTCACTGTTTCAACAGCAGCATCTTATCTATATCAAATTTTTCTCCAGCCCCCAGCTCCTATTCAACAGCAGGAGTTATTGGGTCAAATTACTCTCCTACAGTTTCCTTTGGTCTCTTACTCGAAGCTTTTGAAGTCTTTTGGTGATTTACTGTGTACCTCTGGAGAGAAGGATGAATATTAAGGACAAAATTGGTAGTAAATTTTAGCCCCTAATACTCATCCCCTTGTTCCCACTTTTTCTGCACTTCCTTGGTTTTAATTATTAGTTTTCATTTTTTTTTTGTTACAAATCAAATCACTAGATCATTTTATTTTTTTTCCCCCATTTAGGTAGGGAGTTGACTTCTCACACTCAGAATATGTGACTTGAACTCCAGCATTTTTGTGAAGCTATACGTTTAAGTAGAACTAATTGGCAGACTGGGTATTTCTGCCTCAGAAATGACTCTTTGCTGGGGATCTGGGGGAGTCTGAGAGTATTTTATATATTTAGCAGGTGGATGCAACAATCCTGTCAAACATTCAAGGTGTTTCAATAGTCTTTCTTAAATATTCCTTGTGACTTTCTTGCATGACTCTGAATTCTGATTATTTTGTTGTTGTTCCTGTTGTTGTTAATGTCTTGTCCATCTGAGAGCTTCTGTTCTGTTTCTGTTTAACGTCTTCCTTCTCAGTTTGGAGTTTTCCCATCTCATTTTTTTCCAGTGTGCTCTTTTTATGTGCTACTATTCTGCAGGATTGTGTCCTTAGGTTGAGAAGTCAAAGTCCTTCTGCTGATACCATCCGTACAATAATGTGGTCATCTAGTGTATTTCTATTCTGACCTGGGGCAATTTACTATTTTCTGACTTGTGCTACAGAAAATGAATATCCTTTTTAATTTATTTTTTTCCATTTAATACTTGAAGTGACAAACTATCTAATCAGGGTTTGTTGGGTTTTTTTTGGTAATGAATAGTATTAAACTGGTGTGGTGCACAGAGCTGTCTTTTACAGTTTTGATCTTTCTATTTTCTCTCTTTTCCAGTTTTTAAAGAACTTTTAACAAGGTTGTCAGAGGAAAAAAGAAATGGTGCTCCCCACTTGCCTAAAATTGGTGATATTAAAAAGGCAAGTCGTTACTCTATCCCAGACCTTGCTGTTGATGTGGAGCAGGTAATAGGATTAGAAAAAGTAAATAAGAAAAGTAAAGCTAACACAGTTGGGGGAAGAAATAAATTAAAGAAGATACTTGACAAGACCCGAATCAGTATTCTGCCTCAGAAACCATACAAGTGAGTTTTGTGTTTCCTCTTAAATATTTGCTTTGTGTTGTATTTTTAATATTTTTTAATGATTTATCATGATACTTATAACTTGTCTTCATACTTTGTTATTAATGCAAACCATATTCATATCTGAACATACTAGAAAATGCTAGTATCACAGTATCACCAAGGTTGGAAGAGACCTCAAAGATCGAGTCCAACCTGTCTCCACAGACCTCATGACCAGACCATGGCACCAAGTGCCACGTCCAGTCTCCTCTTGAAAACCTCCAGGGATGGTGACTCCACCACCTCCCTGGACAGCCTATTCCAATGATGAATGACTCACTCATCTGAATATTGGCATGGTCATAGACTACTAAAAATGCAGCTATTGACATCAAAAAGAAAAATATTTATACTATCATTTTATCTATAAGACTGTTAATTGGAAGTCCCCTCCTACCTTAAACTGGACACACCTCAAGCAATTAATTTAAGATTAACTGCAAGCAGTTTTTGCTTGCACATAATTGATAGGAGCAGTTTCAGTTTATCCACATTCCAGCAGTCTAAAAATTTCTGCGTACTACCATGACGGAGGTTAAATTTTTCTTTAGTGGAACTGAGTATTTATTTATTTAATGAAAGCTAAGTAAGATATCCGATATATTTTATTCTATAAACACATTTTGGAAATAGAGTTCTGATAAGGATTGTTGGAAATAATAGAATGAGTTTCATATGATTTTATGGGAATTTGGTTCTTGGCCAAGAGCAATGGCCTTAATGGGGAAAAATTAATAGTAGAGGTTAGTTGATATGTAATCAGTGTTTTCTCTTGCATTTTTCTTTTCTGTCATTCATTGAGGAATTCTATTTGACTTCATGAAAAAGACACATGTCTTTAAGATCCAGGACCTTTTTTCCTGCTGTTACTTAAAAAAGAAGTTTGCTTAGCTGATATTACTAAATGATTACTCTTCTGAAACACAGTAGAATGCTAGTAATGTAAAGGTTAAATGTTTATATATTATTATGTCCAAATAATAATAAATTTCAGTGGAGAAGAATCTCTAAATCCTTTTATGTTGTTAGTCTTAAGAATGTTTTCTTTTATTTCTCCAGTCTTGTTTGTTTCTTCTCTGAGCCATGCATACTCTTAGGTGTGATTTTTGCATTGTTTTGTCTTTGTTTTGTCTTTGTGTTTTTCACCATTATTCACAGATTTTGCATAACATTTTCATGTGCCTTTTCTTTCTTTTTTTTTTTAATTACTTTCATTTTTGCACTTTTTCTGTGCAGGGACCTCTTTGGGTAAGACTCGGTAAAACAGTACACTTGACCTACTTTCCTTTTGCTAGTTTTACTTCATTTGTTATATATAGCAATTTGTCTGCAAAGCCTGTTGACATTCAGATGTTTCTGTCTGCATGGTTTCTGCATAGAGATGTGTAGCTTTGCTGTTTGTGCTTTTTTCCCCATCTAGCTGTGTAGAAACCTCTATATCATTCTTCCTAATCATAAATGGTGCTACCTATACTAAGGGAATGTACATATTTTCGTATGTTTTTAAATGACAAAAAATCAGTAGGGATGAAAAAAGCTGATTTACTCATTAGATGAAGTTGGTATTTAAAGACTTCACAAGTCAGCTAGGTTATGAAGTGAAACCATCCCACATTTTTTTCACCATGAATACAGTAGAGAATGTATCCCTATAAAACCAATCTTTAAACTAGAATGAGGTCATTCTTAGCCTGTCTGCTTCATGAGACATTCAATCAGTATCAAAGATTAATAAGTTTGAACAGGAGATAATGCTTTCTCTCAGTCTTGCTCTTTAGTCCAATGACGTCAACATCTTGTAATGAGAAAAGACAACTATTTCCTATGCATCTGCTGGGAAATACATATCCTTCTCTTGATGAGCTATGAGGCATTTCTTGATGTGTGCTTCTGGCTACAACCTCCACTCAAGCTCTTTGCTTTCTTTACTCTTCTAATCCAGAGTGGTTTTGTGGTCTATAGGCTGGGTTGCTCCATGTAAGGATTAAACACAACCTCCACCTCTGTCTGCCTGGTCCGTAGTGCAGCATCCCAGAGAAAGAAGCAGCTCCCCTCTCCTCTGTTTGCAGTGCTCCAGGGGGATCACAGTATACTGTGTTTTGAAGGAAGAAGCGTTCAAAGAGCTCTGCCATTCTATTATCCCTTCTAACCTGTTTGTCATTCAGCAGGCAAGTTGCTTCTTAGTTAATGCTATCTTCCTTCATGGCAAATGCATATGGAAAGCTATAGAAATGCCTTTCCTTTAAAACCACAGTATCCTTTCACCAACATAATTTAATATGCTATTTAACAACAGGGGCAGTTGATTTTCGTAGGAGTTTTCTGGTGTTTCTATTTACATCTGAAATGTTAGGGGGTTCATTTCTTATTTGCATGAGCTAGAACTCACTCACTCTAATTTTTAAAAATAGAATAAATTGAGTGTAAGGTAAATTTCCAATTTATTAGATAAATATTTAGACTGGAGAGGAATTTTAGAAATGTTAGATTTGTGGTTTGTGGTTGTTTGTGATTGTTTGGTTTGGTTTGGGGATTTTTGTTTTTTAACCCAACATTTGTCAGTTGATCTTCTTTACTGAAGCTGCCTCGGTCATGACGCACAGGATAGGTATAAGATTATATAAAACTGACAAACTGCAAAAGGAATACATAATGCAAGTGCAACTATTAACATAAGGGAGATTGCCACATTGTCTTCATAAGGTTTGAATTTAGAGAAAATACTGGAGTTGGCACATTTATGAAATATACCATATGGTTGTTTAGAACCACTGGAAAGCATTTTGAGGTTCAGAGGCTTTGAGGTATTTTGCTTACTTGGGGGTTGTTTCATGTCTATGGGGTAGTTTCTACTTGAAATACAACATGTCAGCTGCTGAGAATGCTTTCAGTTGTTGCAAAAGTCTCGCTTGTGGCTAGCATAAAAGTGATGTGTGCTGAGCTGATCATCACTGCTTGTCACAGTATTCTGTGCTTTATGTGGAAGTACAGAAATACAGATGTTTAGATTTAACTTAACTTCTGATTGAGAGAGAATCCATGAACTTTTTTTTCAGTGAACTACAGTTTTTCTCTCATACTCACGGCTTGGGATTTACACTTTATAAACTATTTTGGTAACAGAGAGTTATCTCCATTGGGAGAAACTAAACACTTAATACAGAGATATGCCTCCAACCTTTTTTGAGTTGCATTGCTTTTTAAAAAGCAGTTGCTATGTCCATGTAATTATAATTGTCTTAAATGCCCTGAGACATTGTCCTAAGTTCCCAGAGTACTGTTTAATTCATAGCTCTTAAAGAATTGGTACAAGAGTGTACTGGGTAAAATAATTCATTCGTAAGCACAAAAGGACACTTTTTTTTATAACAGCTCAACGGGGATAATTATCAGACCCTTAACTGTGTGTTTTTCTGAGGATGGATAGAACACTAGACAAAAACTTAAGTATCTAAAACTATGGTACAAGTGGCTATTTGTGTTGTATCAGTTTATTAGCTTGATTCCTTAGAGTTGCAGCAGTTTGCAAGGAAATCTAGTTTAGATGTTCTTGGCTTTTAAAAAGGCTTTGCTTATAGTAACTAATTTTTAAAAATATTCTAGTTTTCTATAAAGTCTGATTTTAAACATTTTACACCCTCAGATCATTTGATTAAGGATTTGCACCTATATGTTCATAGAAGTGCTTATAGTCCGATGATCTCTCTCTCTAATCCATTAGCACTACTGACCTCCTTTGAGACCCTGTCATTCTCAGTTTAGTAGACCAAATCCTTCAACTTTATCACAGAATACTTTATTTACAGCTGTCAGACACTTTGGAGGGGATACAAATATCATCGAAGTGCAGATGCCTACCTTAGCCTTACAGCTTAGCTGGCAACATGTCGGTCACATTCTGTCTGTTGAAAGATTTTGGATTGTATGGCTGCAATATGTCCTGAAGTACAGCAGCAAATCTTGTGATGAAAGATCTGTGAAATTCAGGTCTTAAAATATAGCACTGAGGTGACAGTACATATCAATCAAAGTTTGAGTGATGGGGTGGCCCAAACATGATGAAGTATGTACTGTCTTTTGAATAAAGTGAGAAATGTGATAAATTATCAAAAATAATGAGGCTAGCAGCTTCTTGGAGCTTACTGGTGAACTCAAAGGTCTTCTGGTCATCTTAGCAGGCAAATTTAATCAGAGTAGACATTTGGGTGCTCTTGGTGAACCTAGACAGCAAGCATTGTTGCTGGAGAATTGTAACTTCTAAATAGTGATTACTGTACTATTTAAAGTGTGTAAATGTGATGTCACTGTATCCCTCTAGTACGGCCCAAGCTCAGAATGTCTGTAAGTCCTGACAATATTTATTTCTGGATGCAGTGACATTGGAATTGGCCAGTCTCAGGATGACAGCATTGTGGGACTGAGGCAAACAAAGCACATTCCACCTGCTTTACCTGTCAGCGGAACTCTGTCATCCAGTAATCCTGATCTGCTGCAGTCTCATCATCGTATCTTAGACTTCAATACTACTCCTGGTAAGAATCCTCTTTTGTGCTTTGTATAATTTTCTTTAATTGATGTTTTTGGGGTGTTTTTTTTGTTTATTTTTCATCCAGACTTCCAGAGACTGAAGATACATTTCAGTTGTACGCTGTTGCCTGCACAATAGTCACATATTAAGGCATTAGGATTTATTACAGTTGCCCCCAATACACTTTACCCAAACCAATTAGATGCTTATTTTTCAAGTATGTTGTATATAGAGTGCCTTTGACCTATTACATACTTTTGGCCAGTGACAATTTATTTTACTTGGTGTGTTTTTAATTTGCCCTGATATATCAAGCATTACAAGACTGCAGTATTTCCGAATAGTGGAGCTGATCATTAGCTTACAGTAAAGTGCAAGGGCACAGGATGTTTTTTTCTGAACAGACTTATATATGTACTACATCTGTAAGAGACAGGGTTTCAATATTCTGTTAGTCATCCTGCCTTACAGCTGCATGCTGAATTCTTTGTATAGAAAGTGATTAAAAATCCCATTCTGAAATAGATAAAGATTGAACATATTGAGGAGAGAGGAACAAAGCATGGGGGTGAGAAGGGGAGAGAAAGGAGGAGAATCTGAGAAACTTGAGAGCCTTATCTTATGAGAGGGGTTTAGCTGGAGCTTCTGGCGAGGTTGGGATTTGGGCTTTTATCTGGCTGCAGGAAGGTTCTTAGTGGGAAAACCTCTACATATCCAAATCTTTGCTATTAAAATGTGGCTGCTGGAGGAGGATATGGTGATAGTAGTTGTGCAGACACTTGGTTACTTTAGTCTGATCTTTAGAGTATTTTGCAAAAGTAGAACCAAAAATTCAGTGCCCTCCTAAGCCTGAAGGATTTCAGATCTTTTATAAAGGGAAAGCGCTGAAGCATCAGCTTACATACTGGCCAAGCAGGTGCAGTTATTGTGCTTGAAACTGACACTGGGCATCACTTCATCTCAGGCTATTTGGGATTAGAGAAGACTACACAAAGGTAGTGTGTCACTTTTGTCACAGTCTCTAAAATTGGTCCTGAGATAGTGGGAATATTGGTATGTTTGGTATTTCAAGTAACAACTGGTGTCCGGCACTTTGAATATATTCATTATCTGTAAGATTGTAACTTTTCGTCAGCACTTTATAAATGAGTGATGATACCATTCTCCAGCTTGCTGTTTACCTAGACCAGATGGTTCTAGGTAATTAATGGGCCCTTCATGCCAAGCACAGCAACTGGCTTATTTCCAGAGCTTGTTGGCATTACTGTCTTGCATAGCTCAAACTCCATTAATTGAGAAGGAATGTCATTACAGGTCTGAAGGTCCTTTGGTCACAGATGGAGTTTGGAGAAGTTTGATAAATTAGTAAAGTTCTACTGTTTGCCTTTTGCTTTTCCTCAAAGTAACAAATAATGATGTAATGCTTCAGCATTATAGCAGCTTTTCTGTTACCTTTATACTGCTTGCTATTTTTTTTTCTTAACATTTGGCCAAGTGTTCACACACTGAATATTTTGTAAGTAAATCACAGAAATTCACAGGAAAGGAGAACTGAAGTAAAAAAATATGTACCTTGAAGGCTTTAGGGGTAGTCCCATTGTAGATAGAGTTGAATTACACCTCTATACACTTTTATTACCTTGAACTAAATTAAAGATGGAGGCAGCTCACCAAAAAAAAAAATAAAAAAGAAATTGAATGCCTTGTATATGAAAGACAAAAATGGTAGAAGAGCTGTCCTTTGAGCCTTTTGGGAATATTCCTCAGGATAGAAAATAAAACAACTTGCTGTTTTAGGAGGGTAGTCTTTGAGGAGAAATCAACAGCTTGAAATCTGCAAGGAATCATTTTAGTTTCTCTTTGGGCTTGCTCAGGCTTTTTCAGACATACTTTAAAGGTTTGTTTTTAATGTTCAAGCAGTCAGTAGCACTTTGATTTCTCTTGTGCTGTCTTTGCTATTGGATTGGAAGTCAAAATAATGTTGTAATGATGAGCTGTCAGCCTTTGGTACTTTTTTTCCCCCACAAGTTTTCTAAGGGACTAAGTTCCTATCATATAACATTCTTCAGCCTGCTGCTCCAGATTTGGTTGTGGGGTGGGGATTTTTGATTTTGTTAGTTGGTTTGGGGTTGTATGAGGAGTGAAGGGAGTGAAGGTTCTTTCCAAGTGCAGTTTTATTTTAAAATTATTATACTGAATAACTTTCTGCCAGTGCTATAGCTGTAATCATTTCAATTGCTGACAGACTTCTCCTATTCTGTGGAGTGCATTTTCTACCAGCTCTGATAGGTATGCAGCCTAAAACACAGTGCAAAGATGGTAGTTTTCTCTTTACTCTTCTCTGCATTTCTTCATATTGACTTCGGTGATCCAGCAGAGCCGGTTATTTTCTCAAAATATTTGCACAACATACTTCTTTCTTGGGAGTGCTAAGTGAGTTCCCACCTAGGAGTTGTTTACTGTAGCTTCCCCTCTTCATAGCACTTTTTTGAGTGGCAAGTATTTCTGTAACAGCAAGAAGCATCAAGATCTAGAGAGCAGTCTGGTTTTTAATGATGGCTGTGAAAGGCTGTGGTTTTGGCACCTGCCTTCCTCACAATGTCAAGAATTGTAGCAATTATTTCAGGCCCTGCTCTGCATCCTTCTTCAATTAATTACTGAAGGAAGATGGGTAAATAATAGAGTTGGTGCTGAAAAGCAAAACCAGCTTGCTAGCTATAAGATATTTGTACATTTGACTCAGATACTTAGGGCTGAAAGCTGGCCTGTACTGATACCTGTTATGTGTAACTGGTCATGTCATCACTCAGTTTTAATGTGTTTCAGTATTCGTGCTTCTCAGGCTGCAAAAATACCACTGTGAGCTCAAAAGTTAGGGGCTAAGTTTCATGAAATTTGTAAACTAGTATATTTAATTGTAAACATCTTGTGTGGCATGTAAATCAGTTCATATCAGAGAGATTTATCTTAATACTTCCCAAATTATTATTTTGGAGACATGCAGCAGCAGTGAGATGATGTTGATTTTTGGTTTTGTTTGGCTGGTTTTCGTTTTGTTCTTTTGTCACAAGATTTCTGCTGCTGAGTAGGTTTTTAGTAACTTGAATATGTTATGCACACATTCAGGCCTTCTCAGAAATAGTTGTGGTTGTATCAAAGTGAATGTTTTCATCTGGCAGTTGGGGGTTGGTTTTGGGGGCTGGGCTTTTTTTTTTTTGTAATAATGATTTTTGGCACTATATTCAGAAGACTTTCTATTATTATTTTCTTGTTCATATGACCTATATGATCTACCATCAAAACCCATATCCATTAAAGGAAGAATAATAAGCAGATGTCATGCCACACAACACTAGACTAGGTTATTTGTAACAAATGGAAGAAATTAAAGTAATTGAAGGCTTACCATATGTTTAAATTTCCAGTGGTGGCTAGCTGTACAATTGTACCTTTTTTGACAGGTGTTCAGGGTATGTTTTCTGTCATCAATTGAAACAATAATATATTTAGAACTTGAATGTTTGTGAAGTGTTTTTCTATCTCTGGCTGCTTTATTTCTTAATTACTAAAACATTGGCACAGAGAAATAGCAAGTTTTCAGTCTGTTAGTAATTTGCTATTGTGAATTAAATGTATTGAGGGTAGAGTAATAGAAAATAAACCACACAAATGAAAAAAACAAGCAGCTGTTTTACCAGAACAAAAGGCATGGAATGATATTGAAGTAGACTTGTAACATTAACATTTAGACTCAATGTAACTGATATTGTTGCTTGGTTTTATGCTTTTTTTTTTTTCTCCTTTCATATATTGCATACCTTGCATGCAATTGTATTTTTTTCCAGACTTACCAGATCAAGTTCTGAGGGTTTTCAAGGCAGATCAGCAAAGTCGCTACATCATGATCAGTAAAGACACAACAGCAAAAGAAGTGGTCATCCAGGCTATCAGGGAATTTGCTCTCACAGCAACCCCTGATGCATATTCACTATGTGAAGTCTCTGTCACACCTGAGGGTGTAATCAAGCAAAGGAGGCTTCCTGATCAGTTATCCAAGCTTGCTGACAGGATACAGCTGAGTGGCAGGTGAGATTGGAGACCATGAGCTAAAGCTGATGATGCTGGTTTCTTAAGTCATAACCCTGTTAATAGCATATTTGAATTATCAAGAAATCACTCCTAATGCAACTTCTAATCAGTATCTAGGCCTGGTGAAATTCAATTTATTCTGTGATTTCAACTGGTTCGTTTCTGTAACTGTCAGCAGTGTTTGAGTATGTTGTATCTAGTGTCATTTTTAATTCTTTTTTTCACAGATATTACCTGAAGAACAACATGGAAACAGAAACTCTTTGTTCAGATGAAGATGCTCAAGAGTTATTAAGGGAAAGTCAGATTTCCCTACTACAGCTTAGTACCGTTGAGGTGGCTACTCAGCTCTCCATGAGAAACTTTGAGCTATTCCGTAACATTGAACCCACGGAATACATTGATGACTTGTTTAAACTGAAATCAAAAACAGGTTGCACTAATCTGAAAAAGTTTGAGGAGATTATTAATCAAGAAACATTCTGGGTGGCTTCTGAGATTCTAAGAGAAACTAACCAGCTGAAAAGGATGAAAATCATTAAACATTTCATTAAGATAGCACTACACTGCAGAGAATGCAAGAACTTCAACTCCATGTTTGCCATCATCAGGTATTGCCCCTTAATAGTTTTACTTATGCTTTACTAAAAAGCAATGCCTTATTTGTGTCAGTCTGAAAAACCCCAAACCAACCAACCAAAAAAACCAAACCCACAAAACAACCCACAAAAAAGGTATTTTCAGCGTAAACCAGTTCATACTGCTAACAGTATTATGGAGGATGTTTTGCAGTAATCTGAACTTGACACTGAAATGTTTGGTGAAGTACTTGGAATGTTACTATTATGTATTTGTTACTTAAAGCAAGAATTATGGGTGACCATGGAACCAGAGAAACTAGTACACTTACTTAAAAGCAAAGATGGGGTGGGGGGGGAAACAAAACCCCTAAAAAACCCCAAACCAAAGCACATCAGTCATATGAAGAAAAATTTACAACATTGTCATAAATGAGTGAGTTAGTTTATCAAAGAGAGTTTAACTTTTTATGCACAGTTCGCAGGATCTTGAATTCATTGAACCATGATGCCTTTGTTTTCATTGTATTAGCAGCTTCTGTGATAGAACTCTGCTGATAGTCAATAACAGACTACAACGCTGTATGATAAGCTGTAAATAAAGATTGTTTAATAAGAATAAAATACTGAAAATTCAGAAAACTTTTCTTAGCTTTGGAATTATAAAAGCAGAAATTCTGATGTGTGTGCTTACACATATTTTTAAAAGAAGATTCACATTTCCTTTAGAGTATTCCAGGTTAGGTATAAAAACCAACCAAATAAGATAAAACCTTGAATATTGTCTATGCAAATGCTTGAGTAAGTTTCATTGAAATGGCAAGTTTATCACTGTCTCTGGCAAAACAGATTGAGTGTGATACTTTTTCTGAAGGTCACTGGTTTTGAATGCTATTCAGTTGACTGTGGCAAATTCTGAAGTCCAGGGCACATGCTGATAATCAGTCAGCATCTCAAAGACATGAAAATCTTGAGATTTAGCTCGGCTATTTCATCTGATTGCAATGAGAAATAGAAGCAGTCTGGCTGCTAGCAAAAACTTTAATGAAGGAAAAATTCTAGATACTAATCTTTCCCATAGGTGGAAATTAACAGCAAGATGGCAGTGCCATTAAGGGGGAAAAAATGGGGTTTGTACCAGTTACATCTTCAGAATAACATCAACTATAGAGTCTGTTAACATCAATTTGATCTAGGCACAACAAAGTCTGATGGATTATTGCAACAAGAATGTGGGTCACTGTGCTTTCACCACCTAAACATTCTGTAGGTGGAAGATGGTTTGTCCTTTAGTCTAGAAGTACAGGATGATCCTGAATTACTCCTAGATTATGATATTGTTATTGAATTAAGACACTGTTCCATTCCAGCATGTACACACTGGTAAAAGGAAGTTTTCATACTCTTTTACCTTATTGACATTGTTGTGCTGTGGTATTCTGGCTGTATGGTACTTCTCCCATGCAATATTTTACATGGTCTTTTCTAGGATTCTTTTATTTCTTTTTTACTGTTCTTGAACTTGTTGTACTTTTTGTTTCAAGTGGCCTGAACTTGGCACCAGTTGCACGGCTCAGAACTACTTGGGAAAAGCTTCCAAGCAAGTATGAAAAGCTGTTTCAAGATCTACAGGACTTATTTGATCCATCAAGGAATATGGCAAAATATCGTAATGTTCTTAACAGCCAAAACCTACAGCCTCCCATTATCCCCCTGTTTCCAGTTATCAAAAAAGACCTTACCTTCCTGCATGAAGGTAAAAGCAGAAGTACATCATCTATCACTAGCTAAGAAAAAACAACATTGCTACTGAATAACTGATGTTCTTAATTTTTGATTGTAGGAAATGATTCAAAAGTGGAGGGCTTGGTCAATTTTGAGAAGCTGAGAATGATTGCGAAGGAGATACGCCATGTTGGTCGCATGGCATCTGTGAACATGGATCCTGCTTTAATGTTCAGAACAAGGTATTGTGTGGTGTATTAGACACAGTTTTTCCCAGCTGAAAGAAGGCTAGGTGTCAGCAAGAAGTGCTTTTCAAGCCCTCCTTGTATTGGAGCAGTATGAGGGTTTTTTTAATTGGTAACAATTTACCAAAAATGTGTTATAGTAAAAATGGAGAAACCAATAAATTTTGTTTATCAACATATAATAAAATATATAGCTGCCAATTACTTTGTAAAAATAAGATTCTATCAGTGGGAGGGAGAGGGTGATACTGGTGTGAACATACATGTATTAATCTAAAATGTTGGTGTATGCCAGCCTTATTTTGATTTAGTGGGAGTGGGAATGTATCTGAAACAGTGTCTGCTAGTAGTGTTAGAAAATGTGGAGTGAGTGCTCTTTGGCTTGATGTTAGACCAGCTTGTTGCATACTCTTTTTCTTAATTTGCATTGGAAGAGTTGGTAATATCTGACTGTATGCCCAAGTCAAGGCTCTTTTTAATGTTTGTGGGCTTCCAGAACTGCTTGTCCTGAGGTCTGGTCTTTTTCTTTCTGTTACGGTCTTTCTCTGTCTCTTCTTAAACCCATGCTTTACTCTTCCTGGCTCTCACTTGCAGGAAGAAGAAATGGAGGAGTTTGGGGTAAGTGGTTGGAGACAACACACACACAGATGTTCATTCTTTCCTTATCATTTGCATTGTTTCCTACTTGCTATCTTTAATTTTCTGGTGTTTTTACTGATAATACACTTTAATCCAGGAGCGCTTTTGCTTTTGAGGTTAAAACACAAAAGTTGTAAACTATTTTAAGTGATTTATATAGGAATGGAGTGTTCTCCTTCACCTCCAATTTAAATTGCCAAAGGAAGTGACTCTTGGTAAAAGAGAAATAAGAGAAATTAGAAAATGGCAAGGTTGCAACAGCTGAAAATTGCTGTTAACTTCCTTATGCCTAAATAAAAAATTGAAAAATTGCAATAGCTGCTGAACTAACTTATTTTCATATTAAAATTCAACCATCATTTTCACTTAATTCAAGAACATTGCTTAGCTTTCATATAGATATAAGTTGAAATGTGCATGATACTTATTTCATCATGAACTAGCTGATCATTTTATTTAACAAAAAGCTGACTTCAGCCTAGCAAGTTACAGGGAAATTCTATTTTGTAAAACTGAGATATACATTTTATATATGGTCAGAATTTAGAAAGTATTTGGAGATCTTTCAAAATGCCTTCTGTATATGTATTTAAGTTTGAATCTCAGCTATAGTCTTCTGTCAGCATTGCCTTACTGCATGAGCTTTTCCTAATGCTCCAGTCTTCTCAGTAGCTGGCTTATGTGAGAGAGCTAGCTTGAATGCTTTTCTAGATGTGTGAGGTGGTATTGCCTAGTTGGAGCAGAATAGGTTAAAATATTTGTGCCTGTAACGTGTGAAAAAGACTTCCTGACCCTCATCTTTCTGTCTGTTATAGCTGTTTGACTTAACGGAATGAGGCATGTGAGCTTTGATCATAAACTGACATTCATGCAATATTTTGCACGTTTCATATTTGTCAAGTGATACTGTGTTGGACTAAGTCATACTCTTCCCTTCTGTCCTCCACTTCCTGCCTCCTCAGGTCTCTCAGCCAGGGCAGTACTAATGCAACCGTGCTGGATGTTGCACAAACAGGGGGTCATAAAAAGCGGGTCCGTCGCAGCTCCTTCCTTAATGCTAAAAAACTATATGAAGATGCTCAGATGGCACGGAAAGTAAAGCAGTATCTCTCAAACTTGGATCTGGAAATGGATGAGGAGAGTCTCCAGACACTGTCTCTGCAGTGTGAGCCAGCCACCAACACACGTGAGCACAGTCATTTGTTAGGGATTTATAGAAAACTGTTATGTACTTCTCTGTTTCATCAGCTAAGACTTAATTGGGAACATTAAGTAGACAGTAAAAAATTAGTAATTATATTCTAAGCCAGTTTTGTTCCTTATGATAGCCCAGTGTAACTTCTGGTCATGTTTTGGATCACTATGAAAATAGTCATATATGAGAGTAAATGTTCTTGGATATGTCCATATTTCAAATGGAGTTACAAATCCAATTTTCCTCTGAGCACTTCTTAATTATTAATTGGAGGGCTTTGCACTGCTCACATTAAAAATCCCACCATATTTTTAGCTAGTAGTCTAATTACGCGATGTCTCCCATTTCTTGAAAGTGCCAAAGAATACAGGGGACAAGAGATCTGGAAAATCTGAAACCTCACCGGTGGCTCCCAGGGCAGGCATCCAGCAGAAAGCACAGCAGCAACAACAACATAAAGCAAACCAAGCATTGCAGGTCCCTGCTGTATCTCTTTATCCCTCTCGCAAGAAAGTGCCAGTCAAAGACCTCCCGCCATTTGGTAAGTGGAACAATGAAGTGTTTGGCTCAATACTGTGAGGTTTGTTTGCTTATGTCAGGGAGACTCTTTTAATCAAAGAAAATCCAGACATTTAGGTCTGGTAAGATTATATGCAGGTTCTGCCGGTTCATGCCGTGTGTATGCATAATTGCATGGAAAGAAACAAATCTATGTAACCATCCTGCCAATTTAGTCAGGATAAGTATTTACTTGTTATTAGTAGCTGGAAAGAATGTATGTTTCCAACTATCTTCTCTGAGATCTGTGCTTAACTGCTTAGATCTTTTTGCTTAGTGGCTTGGAGTTACATTAGCACTTGAAGTACAGTAATATTCCTAAGTAACTGGCCCCTCCTATTGCATGGTGATAATTTCACAAGAGCATAATTCTGATTTCACTTTTTGTTCACTTTAATTGTGCAAGGCTTAGGCTGCTAACAAAACATTAGAAGCAGCAAAATGAGCAAGAAACAAATCAATATTTATCTAGTTCTTGTTGATTTTTTCCCATTAAATTTTAATCTTAAAAGGACTTTGAAGATCCATAGGCTGTGTTTTTGCTCATGATTGGAAAGTTTATGAAAACTGACTAGGTTTTGTTGATGAAGCAGCTGTAAATTTTTGATAGCAGCATTGTGATCCAGCAGATCAAAGGTAAGTTCTGTAGAATGCTTGACAATAACCTCTACCACAAACACTGGCAAAAGTGTCAGAGAAGCTCTGTTTCCATTTTTAAGACTGTCCCAGTGTGGATTTTTTGAGATGCCTGGGAAAAGCAGTTCTTGATGCCCTAGTTCTTTAAATCATACATCCTATTCAGGATGTTTTCACTCTGTAGTTTCCCAAAATAAGATGATACAGAGAAAGTTCTCAAAAAGAATGTCATCAGTCTGTAAGCCTAATCCGCTTTCCAGCCTTCTTTGACCTTCCAGGCTACTCTGAATAGAAAATCAGGAGAACAGTTTCCATTCTTACTATATAAACCTTCACTAACCACTGTGATTCATGTGTTTGCATTCAGCATATATGTAGTTCAAGTTTCTCAGTATAAATTACTATGCATATCCTTGATTTATATATTTTATAGGCAGCATTCTGCAAGATAAAATCTACATTTTCTGTTCTGTGACAAAGTACTTATTTTAGGTGTCAAGAATGAAAGAATGGCTGTGCTAATATGCAGAAATAAAGTGCTATATTTTAAACAGAAGTAGGTTCGAATATTTGCTTTATTTAAGCTGTTGTCAGAAACTCATAAATAAACAGGGAAAAAATAGAGTAATTTTCCTGCATAGTATCTATAAATGCATTGTGAAACAGAAGGATATATTTATACTGTACTTTACATCTACCTATATTAATTTTTATTCAAAGGCATTAATTCCCCACAAGCTTTAAAGAAAATACTTTCTTTATCTGAAGAAGGAAGCTTGGATCGTCACAAGAAACAATCTGAAGACACAGTCTCAAGTGCATCTTCACAGCTCTCTTCTCCTCCAACTTCACCACAGAGCTCTCCAAGAAAAGGTATTAGACCTTTCTCATCCTGTTTCCTGAAGCTTGCCGACTTCTGGAAATTTCTGAGAAATAATTTAGATACTCTGAGAATAAACTATTGCTTCTCCTTTTTTTGTCACATATGGTCAGCAAGAGGCAGGAAGTATAGTGCAGAGTGGGATACATGAAAGGATACCTGGGAACCAGATTTTAGGGATAAAACCAGGAAAGATCACCTGATATGATAGGGGATTTAATGCAGTAAGTCACACTCATGGCAACTGCTTCTGACAAAGAATATTCCCATCACCAGTGCTTGATGCCAGTGGAAGGATGTGCAGATGGAAACACAAAATCCTTGTACGCACGGTATGTGCTGGCCTATTAGAGGAATTATTTGCTCTGTCATACATCTGGAAGGGATATAACTTGTGTATGACAGGCAGGTTTAAGATATTTGGCATTCAAATCATTAATATACAACTGATTATTCAAACAATGTGTGAGGATATTTGAGGAATGGTATTGTACACTGGAGCTTTCTTGACTGATTTACTGTTTGTTTTTTTTTAAGGGACTTTTTAAGTTAATTTAAGACTTGAAAGGGTTTCTTCATAAGCCCATTTGTTTTTTTTTCTGGTTATAAATTGACAAAACAGAATTTTCCTTTAGTTTAAACAGGAAAAAAGTTCTTTTGAAAGTATGATAGCCTAGTTGTATTGCAGATAATTTCTAAGTAAGTCGCTCTTCAGGATATCACAAAAGTTCAGTTTCATAGGTACATAGCACTGTGGTAAAATATTTTTATGTAAAGAGAGATATATGAAAAAAAATTATATGTGTGTGTATGTGTGTAGATAGATATGTATATATAGGGATTGAGTCCTCATAATGGAACTTCAGAATGCTAAAGAGATGGTTGTGTGTTGCAGACTTCCTTGTAGCGATAACTTAACCTAAACTGCACGGGAATGGCAAGGATTTGAAGCTTACATATCACTTTCTCCACTTCCTTATCAAGTGGGTAGTTTCTTAATATGGTAGGTGGCAGTGCCAGTTAGTCAAGGCCTTATGGCTCCAGACTAATGGACCTAACCAGTTCCTTCTCTCTTCTTGGAAATGGGAATTGTAACAATTCACCCAGGACCTCTGGTAGGTGGGCTTACAGAAACAAAGGGGGGGGAATAAATCAGATTGATTAAGTAGGGATTTGAAAAGGGGAGAAATGAATATGGCAAGTACAAATGTCCATCCAAAAGCTCTATTGAGGTGATATTTACTTAGATGGTGGAAGATGTCACATAGATAAAATAGGATATTACCTCAACCCATGTAGACTATCTTCATGATTACCTCCAAATACTACATTAGCAAAGAGTGAATTTATATAAATATGGTCAAGCCTGTGCATTTCTCAAAAATGGAATTGGTTTTCTGTACCTGGCTCATAGTGAGAAAGGCACAGAAATGTTTTCAAAAATCAAGTTATAAATATGATGGTAAATTAAAAGATAAAATCCTTGGATAGCTGTAACATGAAGTTAATTGTATGTCCTTTGAGACAAAAATGGCAGCATTAATTCCATGTTCTCAGCAAGCAACTTGGGATAGATTGGTTGAAGTAGTCTTGATATTTGTAGACTGAAAGCAAAAAAAAATGGAAACTGAAGTTACTTACGGATGCAGGCTATTTAATGATCATGTACTTAGCTGGCAGGAGCATTCAGGACAATGCTGTTTAATGTTAAAAGTTTACTTTGCTGAATTTACCCCTGTGAGATGGTGTGCAATTTTTATCTGTGTAGTGATTTCAATGCTGCTTTGAAATCATGGTATAATTCTGGCAATGTATGCTATTTGGAATGTAATTAGTCAAGTATCACAAAGAAAGCTTGAAAATCTCTCTCTCAACCAAGATACGTAATAAGCAGCCAGCCCAAACATCTGGGCTTCCTGTTTTATTTAGTGTTTGTCTCTGAAGTGTAGCTTTGCAGAACAGAAAAACTATGTAAGAAGGTCTGTTGGATTACTTTAAGAAGAAATCTTGTCCGGGACATGTCTTTTGGTTCTAATCTTGGATACAGTATTTATGCAGTGGCATGTTTTTTTGAGAAGTGAGATTTCATGATGCAGGGATATGAGTATGTTGATGCATTTGAAAGTCATTTGGAGGAGGAGGGCAGAGAAGATGGAAGATGAGCAGTTGGTTTCTAAATGATTAGTGATGATGTCCCCAAAATCATAAACTTAAGACACAGGTTGCACAATGCTACACAGTTTTCTCTTTTGCAGTGTGACTTCTGTGTAAATGTAATCATAGGTTTCATTTACTGCGGTATAGTAGTACTGCAAACTGCCTGGCATTAACTGATCATCCTTCTTGGAGAGTCTGATTAATGTGACATTCTCTTTTCAGGCTATACTTTGGCTCCTAGCGGCACAGTGGATAACTTTTCAGATTCTGGTCACAGTGAAATTTCTTCCAGATCTAGTATTGTCAGCAATTCCTCTTTTGACTCTATGCCAGTCTCTCTGCATGATGAGAGGAGACAGAGGCATTCTGTCAGCATTGTGGAAACAAATCTTGGTGTGGGAAGGATTGATAGAAGAATCATGATTGAACCAGATCAATACAGTTTAGGGTAAGAATTTTATTTGTGCTTACTTGCATTATATACTTTCATATAGTGTGCATGTAGAATGTGTATTTGTTCATATAACTTTCCTGCTTTCTCTCTCAAATTACTCCTACCACCTCCCTTAAAAACTGCCATTTCAATGGTATTTCAATTTTGTGGTAATGCTCCATTTTCTGACAAGAAAAGATTTTGCAACCTTGAGTGTGTGATGAGGTCTACAGCAGTAAGATTTAATAGTGTTGAAGATTATCCTCTTTATGGCAGACTAGTATCCTAACTTGTTTTCTAGATAGGGAATTAACTGAATTAGATGAGAAATTACTTACAAAATCATTGAGTGATCAAGCTGGGAACAGAAATAGCTAGTAATTTTCCAGTCTTTTTAATAGAGATGCGCATATTTATCTAACTTGGCACATTTTACCCCAAATACGTCTTCAAGTCAACACTAACTGGAAGCTAAAATTCCCATTAGGCTGCTGATTTTCTAAGTTATTAACTTATGTAATGATGAGGAAGCTAGTGCTGTGAGGAGTTCTCTAAATCTCTAGCACTGAGTCTTGGCTTGAAAATAATTGTTCTCTACTTTTCTGAGCTGTTATTTGGATGCTTCTGTCCTCTGAATGATTTCAGGCTTCTTAATCCTCCAGGGTCTGTGGATGGCAGACCCATTACAAAACTAGTGTACTTCAGCTTTGGGAATCCCAGCTTATGCATCATTAAATAGATGTCTTAAATATTTAGAAGAGCAGGGTTCCAGTCTGCATTTCAAGGTGCCCTGGAAGGACAAGTCCCAGGAGCCTGGATAGTAGCGGCTAAACAAAAGTTACACCTTGCTTTTCTCTGCTGCTATATAAGTGACAGCGTCAGGTTTGCTTAGTCACTCAAAGGCTACAGAGAACATACATGCTCTACAAAGTAGAAAGTTTCCAAAATCAAAGTTAAAATACATTTCTACTTGCAAGAATTGTTAAACATTGGCTTTCAGAGTTTCCTAAGCACATAAAAAATTATCTGAAAAGACGAAACTTAAACCTGAATATCTGCCACCTCCTGCTAAATCTAACTTTTGATCCTTTGCTTCATGTGGGTGGTAAAGCAGTAGAACCCCTACCTATCAATGTGGTTTGCTTGCCTTAAAGGGCTGCTGCAAAGTTAAGATTTTAGTTTTTGAAATTACTTCATTAAAGTGTTCATGTTCATCAGGATATATCTATTCAGTAATTTAATTTTTTGGGGTATGCATTTTTCTGATGTGGTTTGGGTTTTTTGTTGGTTTGGAGTTTTTGTTGGTTTTTTTTTTTATTATTAAGGATGAGTGTGAAAGGACACTGTTCTCAAATTTCAATTCATTAACACAAATAATTCTTAATATAAATTTCATCAAAACCTTCAGTCATAGTAATGGAATAATTTGGGGTGGAAGGGACCTTTTGAAGGCCATCTAGTCCAACCCTTCCATATGTTCGCTGTTCTCTTGACTGTTGAATTTTTCATGTGTTTTGTAAATGTACTCCAATTTCAATGATGGATCTAATTTTATTTTTTTTGTTTAATCTGTTTTTTCCCCTCCCTCATCAACATGAATTTAGCTCATATGCACCACTGTCAGAGACCAGAGGCTTGTATGCTGGAGCAACTGTGCTTTCTTCTCCAAGTGCAGAAGAACTATCACAGGATCAGGGAGACAGAGCGTCACTTGATGCAGCTGACAGTGGCCGTGGTAGCTGGACTTCTTGTTCAAGTGGTTCTCATGACAATATACAAACAATTCAGCACCAGAGAAGCTGGGAGACTCTGCCTTTTGGACATTCTCATTTTGACAGTTCAGGCGATGGGGCAGGACTGTGGGCCTCAGGCAGCCATATGGACCAGCTGATGTTCCCTGATCATGGCACAAAGTATGGCAGGCAAAGTCAAGGTAGGGAGTGCCTTGATCAAGCACAGTCCAGAGCAAGCTGGGCATCCTCAACAGGATACTGGGGAGAGGACTCAGAAGGTGATACAGGTACCATAAAGCGGAGGGGTGGGAAGGATGTTTTGATTGAAGCTGAAACCAGTAGCATAATATCTGTACCAGCAGAGGAGTCGAAGCCAGCTCCCATGCCTACACATTTAGCAGTACCTTCAAGCAGTACCAAGGGGATTATTGGTAAGTTAAGTTTTGTCTACCATGACGTATTTTAATTCATTGGCTTGTGGTTCTTTGTTCTGCTTTTCTTTTGTCTACTTTGATATTTCTTTTTTGTTATTTTTAAAGCAAACCCAAGCATACTGCAGTCTGTCAAATTTTCCCTACACTTTTGTAGCTAGGAAAAATGTCACTTAGTGTTGATTCCCAGTTCTGGCAGTATCTTTGTATTTCAAGAGAGCCTGCCATACATAGTTCAACTGCTGGACAGTGTTTTGAGAGGTTGATGTATTTTAGATGTCTGCTCTGAAATGTGAATTTCTCCTCACAAGAAGGTTCCACAATCTATATTTAGAAATCTTAGTGTGGCCTGATTTTTTTTTTTTAGAAGTGTTTTACTTTATATACCTGTTTGACTTGTCTGATAATTGTGAAGATTCCTTACTTCAGAAAATGGCATTGCTTTGTGCTTAAATACCCACTGAGATATTTCTTTGGACTGCTGAAACTGAAGAGCTTCCTAAGATGTTAGAGCTGAAATTCATTTGTAGTGATTCAACAGGAGAAAGATCAGAACATATAAATTAGTATGAAGGTGTCATTGGCAGAGCTTAACATATTGCTCATACTGTTCCTTCTGTGCATCTCAGTCCTTGGGCCATCCAAGACCTCTGCATTTAATTCCTTTCATTGCCCTTCACTTTGCCTTTCATCAGGTTAATAGGAAGAACTATCTAACAGCTATTTTGTGCTGACACAGCTGAGAAGGTCTGCTAGATTGAGGTCGTGCTGAGACCAATGTGATAAACTGCTTTTCCATTTTCTGCCCAAGTATATTGCTTAGTAATGGCCCATTGCCTCAAAGCTCATGTACACATCTGAATCCCCAAACTCTCAAGAGGAGAGAGCTGTTCAGTTCAGGACTCTCCAGTTTCAAATTCAAGCCACTCTATTATTTTACTCTTTGTTACTCTTGGTTTCCACCAGATAGTGAAATAAGCATGCTTCCAAATGTGCCTCTCCAGACAGTGCTTGCCACTTCATTTTTTTAAAGAAACTGAAAGAGGACTGAAAATTCAAATCATGCACTTCAGCACTGTTAACTAATTATCCTGCAAATGTAGCTCTGCATATTGCTGTCCACAGAAAGCACTATTTTCACATGGCTGTGTTGCACTGAATAGATGTTAATCTCTTGCAGTATTTGAGTAGATGTTTTCTACAGAATTTCTTCTGCATCAGAGTTATTTTTTAGAAATCTGAGTAAAATTTCTCTGACCTGATAAAATTTTATGCAACACAAATACTTAAATTCAGTTGGAAAACATTTGATTTTGTTATAATACCAAACCTTTATTTTTAGTCCATAAAAACGCACATCCAGGTAGCACCAGTCCATTTTAAGCTTGTACTGCCCTTTCAGTCAAATCTGCATTGCCTAATGCAAGGTGATGTTGTCATCACCACTTGTGCAAGGATATACAGTATATGACAAACTATGGGGAGTAAATTATCTGTGTCAGTGGTTTTTCCTGCTGTGTTTGCCTTTGTACTGTAAATTAAGTAATCATGTATTAAAGGACTAGACTCACAAAGAGTGTTCAGTATCAAAGTCCCAGATGATGTCTTCAATTACATCACTCCAGAATTGAGTGTCATGCTTATCTGCTGTTTGTCCTTAGAGATGCTTAAAATTCTTAATCACTGTTTCATCCCTTGCAGTTCTTTGCAGGCGAGAGCTTCTAAGTATGCCCAGCGTTAAGCCTCTTTTGGGTAAACAGTTATGCCTTAGTGGGATCCACAAACCTGGTGGTGGTCTTTCTGTCTCCTATGTAAAATCATATTAAATTGTTGCTCTTGTGAGCACACATTCAAGTTTTAATTTTGCAGCGAATATAACCGTGTGAGCAGTGGGCAGTATTGTTTAGAGAATCCCTTGCCTCTGCAAGATGCTAAAAACAAGTGATAAGCTCTTCAGTACAAAGCCCACCTTCATGCTTAAGATAGTCATGTTTGAGGAGATACCCATATTCCTGCTGCTTTGCCACTTCTATGGACGCTTCAGTCTTCTGTGTTACTTTGATCAGTGTACATTTTATTGTACACGATTGATAGAACATCTTCAGTTGCTAAGCTTGAACAAATTCCCCCCTATAATTTGTTGACTTTTATACTCAAAGAATATCTACATCCTGTGTATGTTGAATGTACTTTCTTGAATGGTTTATTTTTCAAGACCTTACTGTTTACTATTAACATTTGTCCTTCAGATTTTCTCCTCCTGGGCTTGAGTTGGCTGATGTTTATTTAACTTTGACTGTTTATTTGTCTTTGAGCAGTTTTCCTTTTACTGTCACTTATACTAACCTGTTGTTTGTTTGCTTGTTTTTCCCTGCAGCACGAAAAGAAGGTAGATATCGGGAACCACCTCCAACTCCTCCTGGTTATGTAGGAATACCTATTGCTGAGTTTGCAGAAGGTGGTTCACATCCAACCAGAAAGCCTCCAGATTACAACATAGCACTTCAGAGGTCTAGAATGGTGGCAAGGACATGTGAGTCTCATGGGACATCTACTCCACAGCAGCAGTCGCATGGCCATTCAACTAGCAGGCCTGTGAACAAACCTCAGTGGCATAAACCAAACGAGTCAGATCCACGTCTTGCTCACCATCCATCTCAAGGGTTTTCCACAGAGGAAGATGGTAAATTTCCAATTGTTAGATTTTGAGTGTAGTGCATGCAAAAATGGTCAATGCTTTCACAGAAACAAAGCAAATTATGCAGATGTGTTCTGCCATAGAAGTTCTTGCCATAATGTGAACTCTTTTCTATCTATCAGAACTTGCTATTTGGTATCTCTTGGAACGGGAAAAATTCAGTTCATCCTAATAAAAAAAATTAAGATTTCAAATATAGGTTCACCTGAATCTTGGGCAACCAAGCAATTGTCTTAGGCAACTTCTCTGGAGGTGCCTATGTTCGCCAGGTACAGCCTTGCCTGCCCTGAATTTTTTCAGTGCACTTAATGTTTAGATTTTTTTCTATGGAGTGTAAGCATAGCTGGATTGCATCTTGAGGGCTAAGTGCTCAAAATCTAGGCAGGACAGTGTGCAAGTCATGTGTTTGAAAGCTTTGTTTTGCTTAATGATAGAAAGACTAAACTTCCCCTTCCCTCTCTAACTTAGAGTTACTAAGGTTTTATATGCATGGTGAACTCTGCAGTTGACTATAATACCAAAAAAAAACAAGGGGGAGGGGGAAGTCTACCTTATCTGAATTGTCTCAAACTTTAAGAATTACCATGACAGAAAATTTTAGTTGTTTCTACGAATGACTACAACTGACTCACATTTTACGCAGTCTTAATTCACAGATAACTTCAGGGAAGAATGTAAGATGGCTTTATGAAGCTATTAGATATCCAGGAGCAGCTGTTGTGTTCCTTGGGTTTAAGAATGGCACATAGCTCAGTTACAGCAGTTGTCTTATATTCTTTGAGAACAGAATTACATGAGACCCAAAATGTACAGATATTTAGAATGTTTCAAAATATCTGATACAACAAAATGGAAAACAGTGGGGGTTGTTTCATTCAGCAGCAGTCATGTTCTGTATGAACTGAATTGTATTTTTCCCTGTCCTATTGTGTTTGCAGAAGATGAACAAGTCTCTGCTGTCTAAGACTTGGTCTTTTCTGGATCCAGAGTGAGCCACCTTACAGGAGAGCACAAGAAGACGTCCCTAGAATAGGAGCCTTGGAGCTATAGTTAAAGGATGGTGGACCTATTTGCCTCCTTCCCTGCCTTAAAGCAGCATGGGGCTTCTTCCTCTGCCCCTCCCCTTCTGTCCCCTCTCCCCTTGCATGTGAAATACTGTGAAGAAATCGCCCTGGCACTTTTCAAACTGTGTTGCTTGAAATGCACAGTGCAGCAATCTCCAAGCTACCACTGTTGCTGTCTGCCACATCACACAGTATCATTCCAAATTCCAAGATCATCACATCAGGATGATTAACTCTGGCTGCACTTCCCAATGCCTGGAAGGGTTTTTTCGTTGGGGGTATTTTTTGTTTGTTTGTTTTTTAATCTTCCTTTTGGATTTTAATCACAGTCCTAGCACTTGGTCTCATTGGAATAATGAGATAAGCTAGTTGTCAAATTACATTTGGCCTTTAATCTACAAAGAGAAAAATGCATTAAAGTCCTTCAAGGAGGCAGTGCTTGTATGCTTGTTTACAATGCCTTTGTTCCGGTTTTGTGTTTGCATTTCAGAGATCAAATACTGCATCTGCTTAGTAATTACAGTATTATTTCATACCTGTAAGTAGGGTTGCCAGCCTGAGCTCCTGGAAAGAGTACTACTGTTACATGGCTGAGCAGGGCAGAAAGAAAAGCAGAGGTCACGGAATGCAGCCTTTCCTTGACCCATCTCGTTTCGCTTTTATGTGCCCCACCCTGGAATCTTCAAAAGTTTGTAAACGCTAGCATTAATGGCATCCTCAGCTGAGAAACAGGTGCTTGCAACTGGCTGGTGATGGAAGAGGACACTGTGTCTCGTACCTGTGCCTTGTGGAAAACAGGATGGCATTTTAAAACAGAAAGTGTCCCATTCTAATGAGACAGACGGCAACCCCACCTTTAAGTTATATATTATTTTTGTTTTATTTTATTTTTTACTATATAGTAATATTAAAAGAAAAATTAACTGGATAACATTGCAGTGAAGGCAAGTTGGGATGTCACAGCTCGTGTCAGCTGTTAACACTGATCTAATAACTTCTATCTATTGACTTTGGCATTAGGGTATAAACGAGCCTTTAAGTAATGAAAAATAACACATTTAGGTTTGCCAGCCTTTGCAATGCAGAAATAGTCACAACTGTTAATGGCTTCGTGGAATACTGCATGTGTAGAGAAGGCCAATGTGTAGCAACCACCTGCTCACAGCTGCTATTAACCCTATAATGACTGAAATGACCCTCCCCTCTATTTTTATGTTGTTTTTTTGCACAGACTCCGGAGAAGTGAAGGCTGCCAATCCGAGTAGTACTCAAATGTGAGGAACTGCTGGTCTTGGATTTTATTTTTTTTCCATTGAACTCAGCTGATCATATTGATCAGTAGATAAACGTAAATAGATTCAACTTTTAAAGATCAAATTGCAGTGTTTTTTCACTGTATCAAAAAAATGTCAGTGCTTTATTTAATTCTCTCTCCTGTAATCATAGCTTTTGTTGATTTGCTTATATATCACATTGTCAATTATGCATTTGTAATTTTACATGTAATATGCATTATTTGCCAGTTTTATTCTCAAGGCTATGGACCTCATGTGCATATAGAAATACAAAATCCTAGCTCTATCACAAGTTGCACAAATGTTATATAAGCATTAAGTAATTGTAGACCATAGGACTGCTAATCTCAGTTCGCTCTGTGATGTCAAGTGCAGAATGTACAATTAACTGGTGATTTCCTCATACTTTTGATACTACTTGTACCTGTATGTCTTTTAGAAAGACATTGGTGGAGTCTGTATCCCTTTTGTATTTTTAATACAATAATTGTACATATTGGTTATATTTTTGTTGAAAATGGTAGAAATGTACTATGTTTATGCTTCTACATCCAGTTTGTATGAAGCTGGAAAATAAATAAATATAACATTAAGGAAGTCCATATTGATTCTTATGCATTTTACATGTTCCACATACTTGAACAAATTTATGAAAAATTTTACTTCTCTGTGTATTAATATTAAAGGGACATTGCCAAGTGATGTGGGCAAACTACTGGTGTGGAGTTTTTCTTACTGTACAGTTGTGCTGCTGGTAACTTTTGAAAAGTCGGTGGTGCATAGTGCTGAATGAGAATGCCTGAGATGATGTGTGGCCCCAGCGGAAACATTTGCGTTGCCAAAACCGGAGTATAGGTATGGTCTTGGGTGTATATATAGAAGCAAGCAGTTCTGAAGGAAAGCTTGTGTTGATTTTATGTTCTGAATGGTGTAAAAGTAAGGAATAGATGCTTTAACATTTGGATGGGGAGAAGTATGGAAAATGATCCGTTTGAGTTTCTACCAAAGATGGCATTTTGAGTAATAAAGATTACCCAACAGAATCCCCAGTAATAAAAGTTGACTTTGATTCAATGTCAAATCTGTAGATTACGTTGTTTTTTTCCCCCCAGAGGTTAAATTCACTAATTCATTATTTTCAGTGTTATGCAGAAGACTGGGTTAAAATGTCACTGCTAAAGCCATTATCAGCTGTATTCCTTTGAGTTTTCAAATGGTTGACGGCTGTTTCCACATCTAAAATTAGTTCCTTGCAAAGAGAAGCGACAAAATGGTCTGTCTGCATTTAAGTCTTCCTAACATAACTCTGGAAATGTTCCATATTTAAAATGCAGTCATAAAGTTAAAGAGCACTGAAAACATGGGACTAGTAAACAATGTATTTTAAGAACTGAAGTCTCTAATGCTGTAAGGAAAGAGACTGTGTGTGGATTGTGTGTCTGTTGTGGAGTGGAACTACTATCTGTGAATCTGTGGCTAGTTAATATTTATTTGGTACATTTCCACATGCTAGAGAACTACTATTGGTTCTGATGCTACTGGAATGAACATACATGTTTATACATTTTTACCTGCAACTTCTTTCTTCAGCAATACTAAGGGTATGTTGTTGGAAATAATTCCTCATATCAGCTTGTGAGGTATGTGAACTGTTTGCACAGTTGTCAGTTTTTTGAATCTGCATAACATAGTATTGAATTAGGGAATATTCCCTACCCTCCTGCATATGCCTGTCTTCTGTATTTAACATTTTTGGAATGTCTTATGTAGAGACATCTTCGATGCCCATCATCCAAAACACAAAGCTGAATACATTGCAAATTAGGAGACAAAAGACCCTTCATACAGCAACCCATTCAGCAGGAGTAAAGGCCTTGCTGTGGCAGGACTTCTTTTGAAACAGATTTCATGGTTGTTCTGGTGCATGTAATACGAATTTTTTACTTCAGTGTGCATGCAGCAAGATGCCAGCAAGTAAACTACCAATTACAGGGATTTGGCTTTGCATTAAATAAAATTGGAACAATGAAAGCTAAGGAAATTTTTTGGTGTGTGAAGAAATGTCATTCTATTATCTGTATTCTTTTATGACTTCTGTTGTTGTTTGTTTGTTGAGTGAGGGGCTACTTCTTTATGCAGTATATTATACATGGGAGTCACAGCTGAGGTACTGCTTTAATGGATTACTGTTGGCCATCTGGAGAAGAATGCATGTTACATATCTATAAATGTGAGACTGAAATATTTGTTTAGCCTAAAGTTGGAGATCAGTGTTGCTGTTTTAAAACAAAGCAACCCCCCAAATAAAGCTCTCTGTTTGCTACCAGACTAACAGGAAATTGTCACAACCTGGTATCCCTAGCCAACTCTGGGCAGCTGAGGATGTCATGCTGAGATTCAAAAATCCCCTTGAAGTTAATTTAAGTGAACTAACACCAAAGGGATGATGAATTTGGCTTATTAGAGCAAATGAAAACTCTAATGGACTGGGCCAAAGCAGAGAGGGGGGAAAAGGTGAGACATAGTAAGTCAGAGAAAAAGAGATAATTACTTCTTGGATCCAGTGATGTTTTCACAAGTGTAGCTCTTGGTGGTGGGTGTACATCCTAGCAGGGTCTTCTGCAGTATATGCAACCCATGGACCCCAGAAGTTGGGGTCCTTTCATACCCTCTTTGCAGGGGTGGAGGTGGGAGGCAATCTTTCTAAATCACGAAGGATTTGCGTGCAAAAGTGAGGCTGAGCACTCCAGTGCAATGTCTGCCTTTGCCCTTTCTATGGCACTGTTGCAGTGGTTTTAAAATAAGGAAAGAGGATTCACGCCTCCACAGAAATTTTCTCATTTGATCGTTAAGCCAGTCTGCCAGGCCAGCAGCTTTCCTCGAGAGCTATTAAGGGATATCAAAGCCATCGACCTGTCTATTCAGACCAGGTATGTCATGCATTGTTTTGAGACAATAGAGTCATTGGGCTCTCAGAGAGATGTAATGAAGTTCCAGGCTTCCTGTCTCCTATGGATTGTGGAATAGTTGAGACAAAAATCTACTCTGGAGAATGCAAGTAATGATTTAATTACAAGAATGAATACTTATGTTGCTTCATATGTGATGAAACATTAAAAACACTTTTCTGAAAACTTATGTACAGCAACAGCCTGTCTATCAGACTAATGCAGATCTTATGAGGAAGGTAGGAATGTTATTAAAATAACTGTAAAATGCCCCCCTCAGGAGAAAGCAACCATCTGAGATGGTTAATATAATTTGGTCACTATCTTTAGATTGTCCTTTAAGTAAGAGTTACAGTCTTGTGTCTAAAAATGCCACACTTTGAGAGAAGGCTGCAGGTGGAAAAAAAGCTTATTACTGTGAGATGGAATTGGTTACCTTCTGTTTTCCAGTGAAGATGTGGTAAATGAGAAGCTATAGTTTTTATGAGAATGTGAAAAACTTTACCCCTCTCTCTTGCTTATACGCAGAGACTATTTAGGAATTTGTAGAAGTGCCCCAGGTGCCAGAATGTTAGCTCTTCTTCAGTTTCATAAATTGACATGATTTTAATGCAGGAACAAATTAAGAACCCATAAACCTTGAAGGTATTCAGCTACTAGGAATCATCAACTGCATAATCTCCAACTACTCTCATTTGATTTTCCTAGGATAAGTGTATACAGTGATACTCCATACACAACAGCATTCGCTGGGTTCTCGGTCAAGACTCAAGTTTGTGCTAACTAGAAAGGCTGGCTTCTTATGTGTAGATTGGTCTGCTTTAGCCTTTTATGTGGTGGCACTCTGTCATGGCTCAGTATTATCTTTCAGTTTGGAGAATTTGTTAGATTTTTTTTTTTTAATCAGTCCTTAAATGGATAGTTTTGTCCTAAGTAGTCTAACATTAGAAAGTATGATCATTCTAGGTGATCTCCAGAGGTCCCTTCCAACCCCTATCCTTCTGTGATTCTATTTTCTCTGCAGCATTGTGGCACTTGCTGACAATGAAACTCTGTGTGTGTGTAAATATCAAATGTTCATATGTATATGTAGATAAGTATGCAACTGGTGTATGTTGAACAAACCTGAAAAATTATAGAGACCCCTCTGTGACTGAGGTCAAACATAAAAGCTGCTGAAGAATTTTGAATTTTTGTTCTATATTTAAATAGTAATGCTGGTGAAATCACCAAGCTTCCTGAAATTTTGCACACTGTGTTTCGGTCCTTGTGAAGTTCATTTGGCAAGTCAGTTGTTACAGTTCTGAAAAGCTCATAGCAAGAGTTCATTGGAATTCTTGTGCATAAGACTTATGTATTTATTGTTCTTGAATATGATTCCACAAATCATTCATGTTTAAGTGCTTTGTTGACTAAGAAAGGGTGTACTTATCTGGTTCTGCTCTTCTCAGCACATACATACTTTTCCTTCTTCTCATGCTTATGTTGTTCTTTAGATGCATAATTCTCCCTCCCCATTAACCTCTTCCTGTTACTTTTATTAGCTGCTTTCTCACGCAGCTTCTCTTTACTTCTTTGTAGAACCTAGTACCACCCATTTCCTTCCTCCCAAAGTGTGCTTTGTATGCAGTCTTCAGAAACAATGGAAGGAGGCTGCACTTCAGTGCTCAGAAATCTTGAAAGGAGTGTACCCAGGGCAAATTCTGACGTCAGTTTTGTTTGCATATACCTAGCCCTTTTCTCAGTTGTCTCCTGGGAGCTAGTTTGTTCAGGTTTCTAATGCAGTACCCTATATATCTGTAGCATAATGCTTACTTTGTTGTATTGCTGTAGTTGTGATCTGATGAATACAGAATCTTTCTTTTCATTTACTGAAGCCTGTCACATGTAGCTTAGGACCTGTGGAGCAAGTTGGGGAAGAGGGGAAGTAAGGGAAGGGGTGGTGCTTCTGGCCAGACCTCTCAAATTCAAGCAGTAATTGTATAAGCCCTAGGGGCCTGTTGTATAATTAAAAGGGACTAGTCTATTTAATTTTTTAACCACATTTCTGTTGATTTTAATCATGTTTGACCAATATCCATTGTCTATAAAAACACACTTATTTCCAAATGAATGTTGGAGACCTGTTAATGAGATGTATAGGATTGAACTTTGTCCACATAGTATAACTTTTGGTTGGTTGGAATGTCTCCATGTCAACACTTGCTCCTCAAGCAACTGGCTTTCCAGAGTGGTCAGCATAAGCAGTTTTTTCTGGTGTAGCTCTGTTTGAATCTTTTCCATTCTCTTTATGGGAACTGGTATGTCACAAGTTTAACATTTTTTGGATCTTCTCTAATTCACCAAATATTGTTTCTGGTTCCTGGTTGCTTATTCTGCAGAGCTTCCTTGGATTAAAGAGTCAGTTGTATACAACTTGCTTCTTTTCTTGTGACATGTAAGTGGGATGTAGTGTTGCAATTTCAGTTAGTATGGAGTAGCTTACAAATTCTGGTAGTTTCTGAATAGCCGAAGTAATGGCTTTAGACAGTTGCAGGGGTCAGGATGTGTCCTGTAGGTCCTATTGCAGCCAATTTTAATTTCACTTTCCCAGGTATTTCTGGCAGGCATTTGAAGGTTGTGGTTATAGCTTCCTTCATGTTATCTTTGCATTAGGGACGTAAAAATGTCATCACTTGTGAGCAAGGCTGCTTTACAGGCCTGTTTGCACATCTGGTTGATAACTGTGCACAAATATAATTTTCAAAATGACAACCCATTTGCAGAGAACGAGTTACATTGCTCAGATAAGCAATACTGTCCGTAGCACTAACAGGATGAGTTGGTTTCATGTTTGTTTGAATTGTTTGGATCTGATGCAGACACTGTTTTGGTGTCTTTACAACTACTGGGCTGGGGTTTAAGTGTCTAGTTTCCGCAATTTTGCCTCTGTTTTCCAGGATTTGACTTTTCTTTGAGTGCAATGAGTTCTCCCTGAGGTAGATGTTGCACATTCTGCATCTTTTAAAATCTTTGCACACTACATTGTTTGATCTTTGTACATTTTGGGGGTTTGCCTGTGGGTTTTTTCATTGCAGTTTTTGGGGTTTTGTTGTAGGTTTGGGTTTGGTTGGTTTTGATTGGGTTTTTTTGTGAGTGGTTTGGGGTTTGTTGTTGTTTTGTGGTTTTGTTTGGTTTTCCTCTTCACCTATTATTTGAATTGCATGACCTTTTGCTTTGAGGGTTTTGGAGGTTTCAGAATTCACATTATTTAACTGGTATCAGTACTATGTGATGGTTTTGCAGTCCTTTTTTATAGTGTTGTCCTGATGATTGTATCTTCATAATTTTGATAACATTGGCTGAACTTTCGCTTCTGCATACTGCTAAAGAAATTATTGCAGCTGAATGCATTTGCTTTGTGCTTATGTGATGATATTCTGTTCCTCACTGCATTGGGTGTTGTGTCACAAACAATTTCTTTTTCTTGTTTTGAAGGCACTAATGCTATATATATGTATACATATGCAAGATACACTTGACACATAAGATGGGTTTTTCTTGGGCTTGCTTTCATTTACACTAGTTAATGTCTCTGGCCAATAAACAGGTCATTTTCTTTAAGGATGCATCTCAGTATGCAAAGAGCTGGCTGTGAAAGAAAATGCTGACTTTCTTTATCTTGAAGTCCTACCTTGTACTGTTGGAATTCTTAATGCAATTTACAGTTTCATGTTATGGTTTCTCATGGCAGCCTTTACTGTAGTGTTTTGTTTGATGATTATGTTCTTAAAAGAATCTTCCTTACTGTGTAATGATACTGGTTATTCTGACAAGATGTTCCTAAAGGGATCATTTTTGTGGTTGAGAAATTGAGTAGCACATATTTGCAACTTTATCTGCTGCAGATACATACTATGACTTCCTTAGCCCTTATTTCCAATGTTTGCTATTAGGAGAATTGCAAAATTACCTAGCAATGTAGTTGGCATTTTCAACACTTTGCACTGTGGAGTGAAAATATATACTAATTTCTAATGAGTGTAAAATTAATAATGCTATGGGTTTTTTTTTCCAACAAGATCTCTTTAAGCCAATGTACTACTCCTTTCTATTAGATGACCTACTTTTAATTTCCCTCTTTTTCTCCCTGATCTTGCATCTGTATTATGCAGTGTTTCAGTTCTCATAGCGTTTCAGTAAGATGTAGACCTGTGTGTTATTTTGAGTGAGTCATCCCAGTGGTTATCTGATTTGCCACATTTTTGCAAATCAGAAAGTCCCAGTTTAGTTCCCTCTGGATAGATTTGCACAATCCTGGTGAGAGGGAACTGCCCTCAATTCCTGTAGGCATTTATGATGATTACCTATTGGCATGTGTCACTACAAGAACAGCATCATAGTTGAAGTATGAGCTTCTGCAGGTTTCTGATGCTCTAAAATGGTACATAGATAAAAGACACACAAATAAAATGCGAAGAATGCAAATTGCTGGCCTGCTGAAAGCACTCATGTCCCCTCTTTGTCTAAAGGAGCTGCTTGACAGTAGTTCAAGTTCCTGTGGCATGATTGGCTGAAAGCTTTCCTGTGGGCTATCCTACTTTCAGTGCCTTGTGGAATCCCCCTGCCTGCCTTTTGTCCTTGTGGAGACAAGGGTATAAAGCTGACTCAGCCAGGTGAGTGGTAGTGTTCTTTTGGCTATTCACCTAGGATTGTCAAGTAAATTGCTGCCGTTGCTGTTTGGGAGTTTGAGGATTTTAGGTTAATGTTTTATACATTATTGGATTGCTTTCCTTCTCCTTTCACCTGTGTATCTTGCAATCTTTGTAAATATAGCCTATACCAATATTTGTTTCACATATGAGCTCTCACTGCATTGTAACAGCACAATCTGCCTTCATTCTGCACACTCTGCACAATTTGCCTTCACTTACTATATCAAATTTGGATGCTTAACTTAGACTGGAGACACTTTGAGAAAGACAGTATGCATTTATAAAATAGTATTGGTGGATAATATGTTTCCCTATCTATTTTTTTTTTCTTTCTTCCTTGAAGCATGCTTTGCATTGGCAAGGTTAAATAATAAGAATAATCCCACTTCTCTGCAGATGTGTTAAATTATAGAAGCACACATAAATAAAAAACCACTGCTTGCTCAGTGAAGGTCACCTTCTTTCACCTGAAATATTATTCTACAAACGAAATGTGCTGGGATTTTAGAAACATGGAATTGGCCATATGTACCCAATCAATACCTTTCACAGGTCTGCTAAAATTAGGTACTTAAAGAATACTGCATGTTGATGACATAGCATTTATTCATAATACAATAAATAGCGTTTCTCAGAGATGGGAGTTCAGTTAAATTCATTGACCTCATCATCTGTACATAAGGCAGAAAAATAGTGTTGGAATGACTAAGATGCCTATGGTTATAATGGTCAGGAGAATATAAACAAATGTAACACTTATTTCAATCTTCATCTTTACCTGTCACTGTGATCTTAGTAGCACTTTTTTTGCTGTTGTTTTAGGTTTTGTTTGTTTGTTTTGGTTGGCTGGGATTTTTCAGGGGCAGGGTTTTTTCTTTGTTGTTCTTTTGTTGTTGGTTTTGGTTTTGGGGGTTGTTTGGTTTGGGGTTTTTTGTTGTTACAAAATGGCATATTTCATTCCAATGAATGGTCATCACACTCTTCTGACTTCTCAGTAACCTTTCATGTATACTCACATTCTAACCAAATCAGAAACATGCAAAATACGGATAATGAACACAAAACAATCCACTTAGGTCTCCAAGTCAGAGTGGCAGCAATTCTTTCACTGGTCATGAAACTAGACTTGAAGGCGAAGAGGGATAATATCAGACTTGTCTGTGGAAGGCTACGGGGTGACATGCCAAGGTTAGAGAGATGGAGTACTAATGAGTGACCTCAGCCTGTACCTCTGAGGTGTACTGAGTACACTGCAGCACACTTGAAATCTTAGAGATGAGCCAGGGGCTCCTGGGTAATAGCAGCCACTAGGGAAACACCAGTGAGAAAGGAGGTGTGGAGGTGTTGCCCTCTACATCAGGGGATAGAATGTGAAGAACTGTCTCGGAAGAACAGCCATAAGCAGGTTGAAAGCTTCTGAGTAAGAATTAGAGACTGAGTCAATGAAAAGAACCTTGTGCATGCTGTCTACTACAGACTGTCTGCTCAGGGGGACTCTATTGACAAAAATCTTCTTAGTCCAGCTGCAGGAGGCTAGTCCTGCTGGTTGGCTTCAATCACCTTGACATTGGCTGAAAAAGTAGTGTGGTGAGCTGTAGGCAGTCTGGGACACTACTGGAATGCATTAAGCCAGGTAATGGACAACTGTACTGAAGGGGATGCAGTATTGGACCTCATGGCCACCAACATCAGCATGCTTATCAGTGACATCAAGATTGGAGGCAGCATGGGCTGCAGTGTTCTTGCACTGGTGGAGTTCACAGCACTGAGGAACATGGGCCAAGTGGAGTCAAGTTAGAACCCTGGGGTTTTTAAAACAAAAATTCCAGCTATTCAAGGATATAGTCAATAGGACCCTCTCTGGGAATCAGCCCTCAGTGACAAGGAAGCAGAACAGAGCTGGCAGATCTTTAAGAATGCTTTCCCTAGAGCACAAAAGCTCTTGATCTCCAGGTGTAAGAAAGAAACAAGCATACATAAGAGCTGCTGGTAAAACTAAAGGTCAAGAAGGAAATGCACAAGCTGTGGAACTAGAGACAGGTGTTCTGGGAGGAGTATAGGGACACTACCCAGTTGTGTAGGAATGGCATCAAGAAGGCCAAGGCACAGCTGTGGCTGTACTGGGAAAGGAATGCAAATAATAATAAGGGCTTCCAGAGGTACATCAGCTAGAAAATCAAGGTCAGAGAAAGGGTACCCATCCTGATGAGCAGGACTGGCAAGCTAATCACATTGGACAAAGAGAAGGTAGAAGTACTCAACAACCTTTCTGCCTCAGTCTTTCCACACCACTTCATTGGATACTCTTGAAAGATGGGAATAAAGAAATAAAGTTCCTTCTACTGTAAGAAAAGATCAGGTTTGTGATGCCTGAGGAACCTGGATGGGATAACAAAGCATAGAGAAATTGTGTTTAAAATAGTCACAAAGAAAAATGGGGAAATCAAGGCTTTATTCCTAAATTCTTGATACCAGTTTGTGCCAAAATATTGCAATATGCTTGAACAGGAGACTGTTAATATTGTATTATGTAGACGATACAGTTGCATACAGTCACAGGAGAAAGGCAGGATGAGGAGGAAAGCAGTGGAAAGAACTGAGAGTAGTGATAACACGACTGCCCTGAGGATGTTCCTCTGAGCCTGCAGCTGAAGTGCAACAGTATTTCCCATGTGTGTTTCGTGTAACAATAATTTTAAAGTCAGCTTTCCATTTCTTTTCTGCAAAACTTGCAGTTTAAGGGCTTTGCACCTCACTTATGTAGGCTTAGCTACTTTAGGGAGAGATCGCAGGTTTCAAAGCTAATTTGCGAAATGCTTTCCTTGGTGGCCTTTGTATGAGGGAAGGATGAGGGACGAGTCTCTGCACGCACTAGAGACCTCCCGTGCCGACTGTGTGGTACTGCATTTCTTCAGGGGAGGACTGAACAGCTTATTACCATTTTTCTGGTTGTGAAATACTGCATGTCTCAGGATAAAATACCCTGAGATGGTTTCTTAGCCCTTTCTGCCTGCCTGCCAGCCTTTCTGCTTACCTTTTCCTAAAGATACTGATGTAAAGTCCTTTGATTTTTTTTTTTTAAAGTAATAGTTTTGTAAAGAAAATTGAACCACCTCATAATGTAGAAATAAAACTAGAAGAGCAGATGGATTTTAGAAAATTTTATGCTATTGCCACAATGCAACCACTTGCATATGGAAGAGGTACCATTTATTGCAGAACAAATTTCAGAGAAGGTGGAATTGCAGGGAATTTATTTGATTATTTATTTAGCATTGCCTTTTTATTCTCTTTGTCCTTGGTGGGCTATTTTTAAAAGAATATATGGTGATCATGAGTCAGCCCTGAGATTTTTGGCAATGGTTAGCTTGTACAGGGAGAACAAAAGAGCTGAGAATGTGATGCTCTAAACTGTGTGAGACTATATAAGTTGTTATAAATAAAGAAGCAACTTTGGCATCTATGTTATTCTAATTGGAGTAGTCTGCCTTCAAGACAAAATATCCTCTTTATGTTTAGAGATTGGAACTCTGAAATCAAAGCCTGTGACCTGAGATGAGTGAGTGTGATTTGACTGGGGCTAACTTAACGAGGAGGGAATTATAAAAATATAGTTATCTTTATTCTTCCTGAATACCCTGCCCCAAAATGGGGTATAAAACTTATCTGACTATTTACAGGTTCTATTCGGTTGCAAATTCTGCCAGGATGCTTATGGGCAACTTTAGTACAATTTAGAGAATTCAGAAAATGGAAAAGGCTAAGCCACAAAATAGCTTCACCCCACTTAGAGGCAAGCCAGGAACCTTGGAAAAGCCGATGAGAATGCCAGGTTGTACTCACAAGGACAGAGCAGGAATTTGGTGACGGTCCCTAGGTCTCCCTCCAGTGGCAGCCTGCAGAAACTGCAGGTTTTATAATCCAATTTGTGGATAACGCTGCACAATCGAAAGGAAAAAGACCCGCCAGAATCAAAGTGTCTACAGACACGGCTGCTACGAGGCAAAATTCGTGAGCAGCAGCACTGACAGAAAGCTGCAGGTTTCACAGCAGGCAGGGTCTGGGAAGAAGCCAGGTCCGAGTGCAGCGAGCAAGACAAAGGTGGGAGCCAGAGCAGGTGCAAAAGCAGGAGCAAGATGATTGTGAGAGCCCCGATCACTTTCTGGCCACTCTATTTAAGGCATTTCTAGACAATGTGTCCAAGGCCAATGTATAATGGGCACGAAGCACCCCACTTAATCATAGTTCCCAAACCCAGCAGACTTCCCCCCACGGGGAAGGAACATGTGCCCCGAGGGAAGAATGGGCGCTAATTACCTGTCCCCAGGCAATTTTGCACCATGGAAGACAATTTTGTGCCTTAGTCTTTCCCCATTCAAACCTCTGCTGATGGATAGGGGGGAAGAGGGTTTGGAGCACACTGTATCAGAGTGAAATTGCTCTTTGCAAGGGTTTATGGAATCTATGTCCAAACCTTATTGTATCAAATGTACTTCTATCATAGGAAAACATAGTCACTAGCTAATAAATAATCTCTAGAAATGAAGTGTCTTTTCTGAAATGAAATATTGGTCTCTCTAAATATATTTTGGTTGCATTAACTTTCCTTCATAAATCCATTAATGTACAACTGCAGGCCAGATGGAGATGTGGAGTTGCAGATATTCTCCTATGTTTTTCTATACATCAGAAAAACACCAGTTATACACCTCATGGATGCCATCATGTTTCCAAGATATAGGATATGCATGTGAATACAACATAGTATAGAAAATGTTGTTTATTCAGGAATGTAGAATAGAGTCTTAAACATATGATTAACGTTATCAAAATGGATGGTTTTCCTCCAGTGATAACTTAATGCTGGGCGGAGGGGTTGCCTTCCACAAAACATGCTGTTAAGGAGCAAATTTCAAGCTGCTTTATTATAATATTATAAATAGGAAGCAAAAATCTGGGCACTGGAGCTTCTTGGAAAAAACATGCACCAAATGCTATGAGCGTTGCTTGGAAAAACAAAATCATGCAAGCTGGCACCAGGTGGCTGTTTTCCAACTTGACCTATCAGCAGCAAGTGTGTCACTAAATGTTTCTTGGCGGTCAGTAGGCCATCTTGGATGAGAGCTGGCATGCAGACATTTGGCAAAAGGGCCAACATTCCCACTAGGTTTGTTCCAAGCTGCTGTTCCACTTGACTACTCGCTCGTTACCTTTAAAAGACAAAAAGTTATTTGCAAATGCTTTTCAGTAGTGGGAGACATATATGAATAGTGGCCTGTTAAAGGCTGCCAATAGCAAGATGAAAAATACCAACAGCTATGGCTAAACAGCTTCAGTGTCTGTCAAAAAAAATTACAGCAGCTCTGAAGAATTCAAAATTAAGTGTAAATGCTGCACAGCAGAATGGCTTCTGGAAAGCCTAGAAAAGAAGCAAGTTCGGTTCATGAGGGATTTACACAAAAAACTTGTCAAACAATTTAAACTGTTTGCATTCACACTCATTGCTGAACATAGATCTGCCTCTACGCTGCTTGACATTTGGAATGGTTTTCTGCAGTTCTGCTTGCCAACTCCTTGTGCATGATGTTTAGCTTTGCTTTGTATATGTGTTCTTGCCTGCTAAAAGTATCTAAGATTTGCAAGAAATAGCTTGTCTACATTTTCACAGAATCACTGAGGTTGAAAGGGACTTCTGTAGGTCTCCTGGCCGAAAATCTCCTGCTCAAGCAGGGCTATCTACAATGACTTGTCTAACACCATGTCCAGATAGCTTTTTAATGTTTCCAAGGAGGGAGATTCTACCACCTCTCTTGGCAATCTTTGTTAGCGCTCAGTCAGTAAAAAGCATTTCCTCATCTTCCAATGGAGCCTCACACGTTTCATTGTTTGCCTGCAGTCCTGTCACTGGGCACCACTAAAAAAAGCCTGGCTCTCTCATCTACACTCTTGGTCCAGGTATTTGTACACATAAAGATCTACACTGAAGTCTTCTCTTCTCTAGGCTGAACACAGACTTGTAGAAAAAAAAACCAACAACAAACAGCTGCAGCTTTCTCAGCCCTTCATCATAGGAAAGATATTCTTGTCCCTTAATCATCTTACTTTTGCTCATATGTCCATGTCTTTCTTGCTCTGGGAAGCCCAGAACTGGACACAGTACTCCAGGTGTAGCCTCACCAGTGCTGAGCAGAGGGGAAGAATAAGTTCCCTTGCCCTGCTGGCAACACTCTTTCCAATCCAGCCTAGAAATCTGTTGTCGTCCTTTACCACAAGTGCACATTGCTGACTCATGGTCAACTTGGTATCCATCAGGAATCCCAGGTTCCTTTCTGCAAAGCTGCTTCCCACCTGGAGAGCCACAAGCATGTAATGGTGCATAGCCGTGTTTATCTACAGCTACAGGACTTTGAGCTTACTGTTACTGAAGTTCATGAGGTTCCTGGAAGCCTATTTCTATAGCCTGTTAAAGTATGACTGAATGGCAGGTCCTGCTGGCTTACCAGCCACTTCTCTTAGCTTTGTGTTGTCAGACTTCTTGAGGGTACTCTCTGCCCCATCATATAGACCACAAATGTAGATGTTGAACAGTACTGGACCTAGTGTTGATCTCTGGGGTACACTGTTAATTATTAGACTTCCAGTGGTTTCCACTTTCTGGGCCAGGATATTCAGCCAAGTTTTCAATCTTTCTCATTGCTTACCCTGTCCATGCTTAAGAGAGTCTCTGAAATGAATTTGGTTTTGTGAGATAGTGTCAAAAGCTGTGCTGATGTCCAAGTAAAAAATATTCACTACTCTCCTCTCATCAGACTAGTAATTTCATTGTACAAGTTTATCAGATTGGTCAAGTGTTACTTACTCTGAGTGAAACCATGTTGACCACTGTTCACTTTCTTGTCTTTCATACACCTGGAAATGCTTTCTAGGATTAGCTGCTTCATCATTTTCCCAGGGACTAAGGTGAGACTGACTAGCTTGTAGTTTCTGCAGTCCTTCTTCTTGATGGCAGATGAGACATTTGCTTTCTTCCAGTTTTGGACACTTCTCCAAGCTGCCATTATCAAAGATTATCAAAAGTGGCTGTGCAATGACATCTGTCTTCTCCCTCAGCACCTGTGGGTGCATCCCATCAGGGTCCATGGATTTACACAAATGCAGTTTAAGTATTCCCTGACATGATCTTCATCTACTCAAGGTACATCTTCCTTGTTCCAGCCTTTCCCTTTGGTCTCTGTGACCTGGGATTCCTGAAGGCCAGGCTTGCTAGAAAAGGCTGAGGTGAAAAAGGTATCTCAGCCTTCATCATGTCCCATGTTACCACAGTCCTGCTTCATTCAGCAGTGGGCCCACATTTTCCCATATATGCAAGTGTAATCAAGCTCCCAAACATGGTCATAATCAATATATTCAGAGAACTTACATGTGAAATAATGTACTATATTAGCATAAGGGCCTTGTTACAATCTTTTTTACAAGTAAAACTCTCTCTTCTGTTACTGTATTAGCATAAAAGGCCTTATTACAAAAGAAACCATCTCTTCTGTTTCACAATCTGTTACATTATAATAATGCTCTACATGATGTTATTGCTGTTGGGGATAGATCCAGCTGGTACTTATTATCTCAACAGATTCATTGTATTATAGGAATCTTCATGTACTTCTTTCTGTTGGCTATAACCTACTTTAAGAATAGAAAAATATAGTTTGTTTTAGCAAGATACTGAAACCCACTTTAGTGGATTGCTTTTTTTTGCTTTGGTTTTTAAATCTGAGTTTTTCTCCTCATTAGTGGTATTAGGGTTTATTCAAGAATTTTTGTTAACATACATTTTCTTTGAGTTGTGAACTGATAATTGCTTAGACATACACCCAAGAAATAGATTTGCAGAATGTCAGCCAAATTTCAAGTGTCTTCAGTACACGCTCATGTGCACAGCTTGGGGTATATATGGAGAAGATGAAACTGTGTGCAGCTGTAAAACTGCCACATGTAGGGTTAAGAAAAATGCTCTAAGTCTGTTTCAAAGTAAAGTGTAGTAGCAGATTCATTCACAGGCATAAGAAAGCTTCTACCTTCAATACCCTGTCTATAGCCATCTTTTCAACCCTCAAATATGAAAGTATTAAATAATCGGAAAGAAATGGGTCTATTATGAGAAGAAAGTTCTCTGCTCAGATTGCAAGCTTCATATATCCAAACTAGGGCTTAAAGCAGTGCTCCTTTCTGCAGAATTATTAGATATTTTAAATGAAAAATGTCTGAGTTCGTTTTTTTTTCATTAGCAAAATTATCTTTCTCTGCTTTTCTTTTTTCCTATGTTCCCCTTGCCAGCCCCAATGTGCAACTTCACAGTGTTACTTAAGCCAACCTGTCTTTGAAATGGGCAACACCATCTTTTGCAAGCTGTTTCCATTTTGCGTTAGCAGAGGCATTTGATATGTCAGATACAGAAACTGATACGGCTGGAAACAACTTCAGGGAAAAAAATGTAGCTGGATCAGTTTCCCATAGTGAGTGGTGACACAGAAGAAAAAGTAACATGTGGTCAGAAAGGGGAGTAGCACAGATCAGAATTTGGCAGCTGCAGCCTTCACTTGTCCTCTAATTCCTTGTCATCCCATCTTCTATTACCTTTGCATGGTTCTGGCTGAGTCCTTGGTGTATAGAAATGTGCAGCACTTCATTGGTCCTGCCACCTCATGCAGTTTTCTTCCCAGGCAGTCACCACAACCAGGTTTGTGGGGGAATGTAAATGCTGATTTAGATGATGCCCTATTCACATTGCAGCTAAGACATGCATTACAATAGCTTTTTCTGTAGATAGTGTGACACTGCAAGCGAATCTTCAAAGAAGGGTGAGAGAAGACGACAATTTGTGGTTGGTGGCTTCAGAAGGTTAAATACAATGTTTACTTTCTCTATTTGGACATTAAATACAAATTCAAGTGACACATGCAAACTTCAGGTACTTTCCTTATATTTTACCTTTCCTTGTATTTTACTTAAGCTCTCTGCATATACATACGACAACATAGTTTGTCTATGCATGCGTTTAGCAAGAAAGCCTCAGTGAATTTGTGATTCTGTCTATGGCATTTCTTCTAGGCATAAACTGAAGCTCTGTGTTTGATACCAAGGCAAGTAGCCCATACTCCTTTCAGCAACGAGGGATTCCTGGTACCACTTACACAAGAATCTGAAGGGGGGGGGGGGGGGGGGCGGGGGAGAAAATGTCTCATAAAAGCCACTATCAACTGATTAGAATCAGATACAATCACTTTTAAAGCCACTTAATATAATGTTAACAATTCTACTTGGAATATAAAGCTCAAGAATATTTGTAGTATAGACAGAGCCAGAACTCAAGCCTGAAAACAATTTTATTTGGAAACAGTTCTGGACCATTGGTTTTCTATTGGTTTTGACTAACCCAAGTAGGGCAGGGGGTGGTTTTTGCTTTCAGAATTTGAAGCACAATGACATGTTATAGGAGTGTGGTGGTGATGATTGTTTAGAAAACTGTTTTACTTTTGGTTTAGTTTCTTCGAGGCTGCAGTGATTTTTCCTTTCTCTAGCAGCTCTTAAACAGCTTCTTGTCTTGAGTGTGCTGGTGGTTAACGGTCTCCCCAAAGTGGTGACTTGCAGTTACTGCAGAGTAGCTGCTTACATAAGAAAATCAGTGCAGGTGAGAAAGTCACACGCGGAGAGCCCTGTGATCGAGTGTAGAGGATGGCCGTTCAAGGCTTGTTTAAACCGTTTTGCAGATTGCTACTTATGTGATCTAAACATTATCTCTTTCTGTAAGATTTCAGATAGGCAGTTACTATCGATAAATCACCCATTAAGAAGCTTAGACCTGCAAACTGCTCTAGGTAACATAGGGGATATAGTAAAGTGGCTAGTAGCATTTCTAGCTCCTTTTGCATTTAGTTCAAAACAAGTCTCATATAGTCCTTGATTCTTTGTGATCTGTATTATTGAATCAGGTGCTAGTGTCACATGTTCACATCCTACACAAGAGGTGGTTTCTATGTATTATGCAGTTTTACTGAAACCTGATGACATAACTAAACTCCAAATAGTTAACTGGTGAGATAGATTATTCAGTGTTAACTTTCCTTTTTATCTGGCTGCCCAGGGAGATGGTGGAGTCACCATCCCTGAAGGTGTTCAAGAGGAGATTGGACCTGACACTTGGTGCCATGGTTTAGTCATGAGGGCTGTGGTGATGGGTTGGACTTGGTGATCTTTGAGGTGTCTTCCAACCTTGGTGATTCTGTGACTTATTGTCTGGGTCTGCTCTCGATTCAGACAGCTGATTTAAACCTCAATATGCTATAAAGTAGGCTTGAGTGAGTAACTTTTACATGCCTACTTCTTCCAGACAGATCTTTCTCTGTCTGATGTAGCTCTCACTCTTGGAGCTCAGTTCAGTTGTGCATGCATCAGTATTTATTGGATCTGCCATAGGGCATCCCATCTGGTCTCCAAAAGAACATGGAGGTATGGAAGTGTCTGGCACTGAACTGAGCATGTGGGGACTATCCTTGGATACAAGGTAATGGGAACTAAATGGAGTTCTAAAAATGTATGCATCCAAACCACTTACCTCAAATACTAGCTGTTCAGTCTTTTTTTTTTTTTTTTTTTTCCTCCCTCCTAGCCTTTCCTGGAAATCTTCATAATAGTCAAGAAACTTTTCCTCACTAATTTTGCTTTGTTGTATCTGTTCTGATATTCTACATCAAGTTTTGATTTTACAGTACTGAAATATTAGATGCTTTGCTTTTGTGCTGTTGCGATAATACAAGTGTCATTGTTTCCACAGGCTTTACCCTTTAAATGCTTCCACAGTGACATAGAAACTTCTAGTAACTAAGCTAACTTACAGATCTGAAGCACTCAGGCTTTGCTGTGTTGGAAGGAATGACTGTCTGCAGGAATCTAGTGTTTCTGTAGATAGAGACTGAGTTGACTGCATGCATATGCAGGCTATTAATATAGGGATTTATTCTCCTGAGTTATGCAAGTCTAATATTCCATTTGAAAATGTACTACAATGAATGCTTATTCTGTCTAGAATCAGCATTGACTCATGGTTATTTAACTAAGATTTCCTTTTTGAAAAAGGATCTCTGGTGTGAAACTGCCAAATGCTTATTGTATACTATTTATTGTGGGGCAGCTTCCGAAAGATCCAATTCCTACTGGACTCCTTTGTATCTTGTATTATTATAAAAATATACACATAAAAAGACAATGCTTGACTCAAAGGGAATCTGATATTAAAGTTCTGAATTTCAGCAACAGTTATTGGGTAGAAGCATAAATGCATCTGAGTAGGAGGCACTCAGTGTTCAAGGGCTAAGCCGACATTAGTGCATATCTGGGTGTGCTTTTCATCTTGCCTGCTGTACTTAGGCTTGCATTTTGGAGCGGTCTCTAAGTTAGTGAACTGGATTTGTCTTGGGTGAAACACTGTCAGCAGTGCTCCAGAAGCCAGCTAATATTCAACAGCCAGCTAATATTCAGCAGGGGCAGGGAGATGAGCTGGTCCAAAGTAAATGAGCAGATAAACCCTAATCATGTCTAGAGTGCGTATTAGGATCAAATAGTTTTCATTATAAGTCCATTTCTATTTGTGCATAGTGCTTCTGATACATCATCACGCTGCCATATGCTTTCATGCTCCATTGGTGGGTTGTGACTCTACAAAATGTCATGGCTGCTAAAGGAAGTCAGTAATGTGTGGTAAGATGTGAGCTCACCTGAAACTAGTTTGAGGTAAGTAGCCTGAAATTTGAAGTAGGAGTGGAAGGCAGGAAGGTACAGTGAGTGTTAGAGAGGACCGTTTTCAAATACTCTTTCTAATTCATCAGTGCCATGGTTTCAATGTACTTATATACAAGCTGGACAGAACCTTTCCCTCAGGAGCTCATGTCACCTAAAAAACCCCTTAAAAATAACCGAAATAGTGCCTACAAGGAAAAAAAAAAAATCCTGAGCTAAAACAATGTATTTTCAGAAAACAAGTGTCTAGTTAATCAGCCTCTGCTCTTTCCAAACACAAATTACACATCAATATTTTTTTTCCAACATGTTACATAGGTATTCACCATTAAATTACTGATGCTCCAGTCCTAAATATATTTTTACTGGTTGTAAGCAAATTGATTTGCCCGTGAATGATGCTCTATGACACAATCACAATAGATTAATAGTGTCTTCTACACCGCTAGCAAGAATGTCACTATTGTAATAGAAAATGGTAGTTATGAGTGAAGGCATACCTATACAGTCTGTTGAGGAACAGGTATAAGCAGTTGCAACTGAAAAAAGGGAAAAAAAATATATAATCTGTATTTGTTTTATTTTAAGAGCAGCTGATTTGAAGGTGTTTAGTCTTTCCAACGGTTAACAATCAAATTTACTCAGAATCAGATGTGTATTACAAGGATTCTAAAGTCCTACTTGTTATGTAAAAAGGGGAAAATAAGAAATGTTTTGAAGAGTGACCTTTATTTCCCTCGAAGTAGAGAAATGATTTTTTTCCAGTTACAGGACATGCTTTGTAAGGGCACCATGAGCCTGAAAGAAAACAGCTGGTTGTAAGGAGTTAACAAAAGGCCACTGGAACAAAGTTCAGAGATAGAGTATGTATCTATGAATCTGATATAACAACTCCACATTGCACAAGGTGTCCTGAGATTAAGGTGATAGCTGAGAAACTGCATTAAATTATTAGGGAAACATATAATGAAGTGTGTATTTACCAGTGTGAGTAAAGGAGCCATATTTGTATTATCAAATGATGCTGAATGAAAGTGCTTTTGCTTGCATGTTTAGCAGGAAGCAGCCAGCATCTACCCAGATTGCCTCCCTCTGCCAAGGACAGCGCCGTGAGTGGTATTGAAAGTTTGTTTGAAGATTGCAAATTCTAAGCGAAAGGTCAGTATTATATTCGGTTCAAGCTAATTATAGCATTGCAAGAATTCTGAAGACTTACACAAAAGTCAAAAATACAGACTATATCAAGCAATATTTTATATTTGGTGCAACAAGAAAAAACATTGCCAGCAATAAAGCAAGTGAAGGTCCTTTCTTTTCTTCTTCTATTCCCCCCCCACCCCCTTTATTTCTTTTCCTTTTTTTTTTTTTTCCTCCATCGAAGGGGGAAAAAAAAAAGCCACAAATACCTTACCTGCTGTGATAGTGTGTTTATTTCCTTGAGATAATGACCATACTTTGTAATTTATTCCACACCTCCCCCCTGCCCCACCCCCCCCAGTCTCCCCGCATATGTTACCTATTTTCCAGATACAACAGTCTTTGACAACAGGGCAGAGTTTGCTGAGACTGACTGTGGCAAATTGGTGGAGGTTTAGACATGAAATTGCTAGAGAAAATCATCTTCAGTACAGCAAGGTAATGGTAAGTGGTTTCAGAATAATTATAGTCATGCTAGAAAAGACAAGAGAATCTCTCTAATCCATATTTAACACTGCTAAATTGCAGAGTAATGTTAATGAAGAATAATTTGTCATGTGCTAATAAGTTGGTTGCTACTTAGAAAAATGTTTGTTAGAATTTGCAGGCATACGAAGACCCAGATAGGGACAAAATCCCCCAACCCCTCCTCCTTGTAAAACTAACAAAGCTTGACATGATTTAGTGTGCACAGAATTCTCTGTATTTTGTGAAAATAATGATGTGGCTGAATTTATGCTGGGCAATGAACCGCTGTTCAGAAGAGTTGCCAGAAGAGTTAGTTGTAAAGAGACAAAATCCCATAATTATGAAAGTTTGCATCTCCAAGTTGGAAATATGCAGTGTTTTTACTGATCCTCCGGGCCGGGGCCGGGGGGAAGTAAGAATAAATGGTTATGAGTCTTTTATTTATATGGAAAAGGAGCAATTACTGGAGAGGTTATGTCTGCACCCTCATCCTCTCTGCATCCAGACTGGATCTGGGAATATGGACACTAGGCAAAGGTGCTTGCTTGATTTCTGTAAGGGTTGTACCCGTGTTATAGTAGCTGTCCTGTGCTACTTAGCCAGCTAGTATGGCAGCATGCTGTGAGGATGTTACTGCATTGTGTCTGATTTTGGATCTGGTTCAGGGATGCGTGCACTGCTGTTTTGTGCAGCATAGGCATGCTTTGTGCATAACTGCTGTGACAGCCCTGTCACAAGAAATAACCTTAAGAGTCATATGACTTCAGCATCCTAAATAGCTACATGCTTTGGAGGAATAAACAATGCTTATTGAACTTGAGACAGGAGGGAGGGAAGTGGGTCAGACATGGATGTTTTTCCTAAAAGAGCATCACCTTTGTCTGGACAGATTTGACAGGGACAGATTTGACAGGGACAGATTGGAGCCGGTGCAGTTACTAAACCAAGAGAGAATGCTGCAGCCAAGGTCTGGGAGAGCCATTACTGCTGCAATAGCCAAGCCTGCATTATGTTTGTGTTTCAAGGTGATATGTAAAAAAGCACTCATCTCTCTTGGGTAATTCAAAAACTCTGCTGTCCTCACACAGACTTATTTTTCTTCTAATACAATCATAGAATGATAAAATGCTAGGGATTGGAAGGGACCTCCAGGGATCAAGTTCACCCCCCTCCGTGAAGCAGGACCATTTAGAGCAGGTAACACAGGGACACATCCAGGTGGGTTTTGAAGACCTGTAGAGGAGACTCCACATCCTCTCTGGGCAGCCTGTTCCAGTGCTCTGTCACCCTTATAGTAAAAAAATGAATATTCTCAGGTCCTGTGATTAAGTCCATTGCCCCTCTTCTTGTCACTGGGTATTGCTGAAAAGAGACTGGTTTCATTCACCCTTCAGCCACTCTTCAGATATTTTTAGACATTGATAAGGTCCCCTTTCAGTCTTCTCTTCTCCAGACATAACAGTGAGTCTATTCTCATAAGAGAAATTTTCCAGTCCCCTAATCATCCTTGTAGCTCTCCACTGAATTCTCTCAAGTAGTTCCCTGTCCCTCCAGAACTGGGGAGCCCAGAACTCTACACAGTATTTCAGATGTCGTCTAATGAGGTCTGGCTAGAGGAGAACCTCCCTTGGACCTGCTAGGCACATTTTTCTTTAATGCCCTTCAGCGTAGTATTGGCCTTCTGGGACACCAGGGCACATTGTTGACCCATTGATAACTTATTATGAAACAGGATTACAGCATCCTTCTCTGTGGAGATACTCTCTAGCAGATCCACTCCTAATCTGCACTGGTGCATGGTATATTCTGCCACAGATGCAGGACTCTACATTTATCATTGTTAAATTTTATTAGGTTCATCTTTGCCCAGCTGTACTGTCTATCCAAGTTTAGCTGAATGGAAACATAGCTTTCTGGTGTGTCAGTCACTCCTCACAGTTTTGTATCATCAGCAAATTTGCTGAGGGTACACTCCATCTTTTCATCAAGATCATTGGTGAATATGTTGAATAATACTGCACCCAGCACTGACCCCTAGGGAGCACCACTAGACTCTACACTACTGATCATGACCCTCTGGGCTCTGCTGTTTAGCCAGTTCTTGATCTCACTGTCTACTCTGCTAAGATGCATTTCCCTAATTTTTCTCATGATTATGTTATAGGAGACAGAGTCAAAAGCCTTACTAAAATCAGGGAAGACAACATCCACTGCTCTCCTTGCTTCTACCCATTCAGTCACGTCATAGAAGAAAGCTAACAGATTAGTCAAACATGACTTCCCCTTGGTAAACCCAATTTTCAGAATAACTGAATGTATCCATCCATTTATGCTTTCATCTGCATATGAACATGCAGTTACCTCAAACCTAGTAATATATTTTACTCTGGCTTTCTGGGTCATATATTTAAAGAAGTTGTATCAAAATGTGAGATAACATGAAGAGAAACCCTCAAAGTATTACCTGTAGTGGATTTGTATGTGGTATGAAATTCTCTGCAGTTGGAAGAGGTAACTTTACTGTACCTAGAGTTTTGGGGCAAAACCACAGCTGTAATTTGAAGGTATTTGATGTTTATCTGAGTGCCACACTTTCTCAAAACATGTTAGAGAAAGGTCAATGATGGCACTGTGCAGTTTCAAAGAGAGGTCCTTTTTCCCAATGCATTTCCAAGGAGACACTGAAATAAATATTTGCAATCCAGGCTGGTAATTCTAAGAACCACTGTACCAAAATCATCAAAATGTTCAGTTGTGTAAGGCCTTTGTGTGTGTTATTGCAAGTTAGTTTATAGAGCAAACAATAGCTGCTCTCAGTGTCAGTGTACAGTACTGTGCACTGCATCAGTGAATAGTGCTTTTGACTTCAGCTTTGCACAGGTTCACAAAAGAATTTGTTCACTTCAGTCTTAGCAGATGGCTGTGAGAAGTATTAGCCTCCAGGTGAATGCATTCTCATTTCTTTGTTCTGGGACCTGTAGGTGCCTTGCTGACAGAGGATGCTATTGTTTAAAATAACCCCATGGTCTTTACTTTTTGTCTTCCTTTCAATCATTGCAGGGGTAGACTGCTGAGTTATGGCCCCACTGAAAACTGCCTAATAATTCCAGTGTGCTTTGCAAACAGTTGGTTCCACCTTGTTCCTTTACACCTTGTTGCTTTAATATGTTGTTGTAATGAGAGAAGACATTGTTACTGATCGAAATAATTGTTTGGTGCTGAAAATATGCAGCACTTTTAGCAGGATAAACTGAAACTCAAGATTTAGACTCAAGTTACCTTGGGCAATATCAATTTTGGTACTGATCTTCCAAAAAGTCCCTAGTTCCTACTGAAAACTGCTAACGAAAAATGTAGGGAAAAAACCCCTTGCAAGATATAAGATAAACACTCCTTGTCTCTTTTTCTTGCCTGTGTGCTTGCCCATGTCCCTACAAAGGTGACAACAAAAGATGGTTAAAGGGTTAAATATTTTCATCTTGATGTACCATTTAAAACAACTCTCTTCCACCTGCTGAATTCCTGCCCACTTGTCTGGCTCCCTTTCCCAGAAACTTTGTGGCTTGGCATTTTCCCAGCTGTACCTACCGTAAACTAGATGGAATGCAAAGAGATAGGCACAACATGGCTGATAACAGCCTGTCACCCCTCTGAGGGGCAGGGCACTTGTGTTTGGAAGGAATTAAAAAAAAATAAAAATCTGTTGGTGGGTTTGCTGGTGTGCTGCAGGTTACTCTGTGCCGTTGCTAGGTGGCAATGTGTCTTCAGGAAAGCCAGGCAGCAGTGGTGAGAGGTGAGAGGAAGGGACCTTTGCTGTGGCCTGGCAGGACAGCAGCAGTGACCCCCTACTAAGCCACCCTCGGACACCTCTGAGTTAACAGAGTCCCCACTGTTGGGGCTGGGGGGAAGGGGGTATCTGGCTATAACTATACATATATATTAAAATGTTTTTTTTTTTTTTTTTCACTGCTCAAAACAGTTTATTATTACATCATTGATTGATAGGGGAGGAGAGTGGAACATAATCTAAATCTCTGTCCTGCTTTAAGTTGATTTAACACCCAGGGCATACTTTGGTTGCAGATGCCAGAAGCTTGGGAGTGGTGGGTGCCTCTTCAGCCAGGGTGCTGCCCTAGCAGCAGCCTTCTGGTGTGGGATGTGCCATACACCATGGTGGTTAGAAGCTGAATAGAAGGAGCTTGTTGGCAAACTTCAGTATAAAACTTCATGTGACTTTAAAGTGACTGCTGACAAGGATAGGCTGCTACTTCAGAGGCTGATGAATACTCGTGGATTTTGTGTCTTGTGTTTGTTTTTAATTAGAGTAGGAACATGCTGCAAGAGGTGAACCAAAGATTCTTCAAAATCTGCCTGCAGCCTTTACATGCACACATGTGCATTACCTTTCTAGTGCTTGTCTTTCTGTCTCCCTGTTTGCAAGAAGACTGTTACATGGCTGAATGTAAATTAATTCAGCCTGTGTTATTTCATGTGCAGGAGGCAACTTGCTCAAGATCATGATGCAGTCCTGGATTCAGAATGCTTTGCTCTCTATATAAACAAATGCTGTTTGTTATAGATGGTATAAGAGGTTCCAACTTTATTTGTTCTGAGCAACATGAGCCAAGGAAAAATACATCCTTTTTTTTTTTGTAAAGACAGTTGGGGGTGGCAAGGAAAATTCTTTTCATCAATCTGATTCTGGTTGTTATTTTCTCAGAACTGATGATTATTTTAAAGAGAATTGATAATGAGGCAGTCATAGTTCAGCTGGTTGGCAATACTGATTCAAAAGTGTTAGTTATTAGAGGTTTGAAAAGAGAGCTGAAATGGCCAAAAGTTACCAGAAGTGTAGATAATCCTCCATTTCTACTGGGTATTGCAGTACATGGAAAAAAACCCTGTGATAGCAGGAGATGAGCAGTTAGGAATCAAGTTGAAGTGACTCAGAACTGTAACCATAAGATCACTGGATAGGCTCTTGAAGCATAGTGGGAGTGTTGGTGAAAAGCTGAGAGACTAAAACACAGGCACCGAATGAAATAGAAACCCTCTGACAGTTTCTGGCTGAGTGGTTATTGGCCCATACACAGGAAAGGATAAAACAAGCCAGGAAAATAATCTGTGAAGGAGAATGTGGGCAAGAAGATTCTCCTTCAGAGTTGAAGCTCTGTGGAAGATTACCAGGACAGAATGTAACCAGTGTTTTATTTTCTATCATATCTTCATCATTATACTCCAATAAAAATATGATTGTATAACAGTAGCCTTATATGTGACTAGTTCTGGAGCACTTAATATACTCTGTGACTAACAGCTGCACAAACGTCAGTGGAAGCTGCTTCTGTATGATGAAATATGCAACAGAAATGTTTGAAAGAAGTGAGGGGGGGAAAGCAAAAAAGTGTGTTATGTGAAAATGTGTTCATGACAGCTAAACCTGGTCCTGTGGAGGGATTAGAATAATAGGTGAAAAACAATGCAAAGGATCCATAAAACTGGAAAATACGTACAAAAATTTAGCTGCTGAATAATGGCATTAAGGAAACTTGTGAAGTCTGGCAAGTTGTTTATAAAACATCAGGCCCTGCATGGGAAAGAGCTACAGTGGTTATGAGGTTGCAGGGAAGTATCTGTATATCTGTGTAATCCTTGAGTTCATACCTAATAGTTTGATAGAAAAGGATGTCAAAATACTTGAGTGCCTACTAGAGGGTTAGCTCTTCTAAATTACATGATGGATAGAGAAGTGTGGTTCATCTTTGACAGTGTGTTCAAATAGAAATTGAAAGGAAAAAGTGGCTCTGTAATTGAAACCCTCAGTGTTTGGGTCAGCAGGGAATTGCAAATGTGTATGGAGGCAACTGAGGTATATCAAACCAAACCTTAATATGGCTTTGGTATCCTAGGAGCTAACCTTATGGTACCCATAAAGGTGAGGCTAGAAGTGCCTGCAATAGAAAATAAAGGCTTTGAACCATGGAAATGTCTTGAGAGGTGGTCACTGGATTGAGTGAGGTGATTATTCCAGGCAGTCCCAAGTTTCTTCAGTTTCTAGAATAACATAAGATAGATCTGAATTAGCTGGCCTGACCATGGAATAGGTGACACAAAGCAGCTTTAATTTGTGGAATTATCTTAGTATCACCTGACAATTATGATGCCCATGTAATGGGAAGGTCACAACACAATGATGAAGACACCTTAAATGTTGCGGTTAAGCTTACATATATATTATATTTCTGGCATTCTAAATCAACTGTCTTCTCAGGAGTTTCTGGAGCAAGCCACTTATTTTTGTGTGACTAGTTACAGTGGAAAGCATTGTGTTAGAAGTCTGACACAAAATGCAGCTGATTTCTCCTAGTCTTTTATTTCTGAATTCTATAGTGTGCACAGGACAGACATGTATACCACTGATCAAAGTATAACGGTCAGTTCTCTGTCAAAACAGCTTATTTCTGACATAGTAATGGCTCTTTATAAAAGCTTAACATGATTTAGATGAGACTGTCCAATAATTTGGAATATATTTATATTTTAAACAATGAGATTGAGCAGTCTTTCTTCAAGTGGGCTAATCTCATCTATGTTCTCTATACTAATTGCTGTGGAGCTTAGAAAATCAGCAACCGGACTGTGCTGTTAATTCAATTTATCTCTGCATACATTTTACATTATAAATATTTAAAAAGGGTAATTACCTGAATAGTAAAAGTTATCTGATCTTTGTTGACAGGCTGCAATGTCTTAAATTAGCTTCTTGTCCACAGTGGTGCCTTTGAAATTAAAGTAGTTATACAATCTTATCCATAAATTTGCTTAGTCATTGTACAAGTATTTTAGAAAATAAGACCTTTTCTCCAAGAAATATCAGTTAAACAGATGCTGAGCAAGCAAAGACAGCAAATCAGATGGAAGAGATAGGGAAGGCTTTTAAGAGAAAGGATTAAATTATTCGTCTCTGAATGGCATTTCCATTACTGTGAAACTACTTGGAATGAAATGGGCAAACAGCTTTGTCTGAAGAAAAAATGTCTGCAGTGTGGTAGTATCATTTGCTTAGGTTATTATGAGATGAGTTTGATTTGGAGGAAAGGCGAAGAAAAGTTGGAAAGAAATTTTAATCAGTGTAAGTAGCAAAAAAGAAAGGGCAGAACATGATTCATGCAGCGGAATGTACCCTGGGTAACAGGCACTTACACAGATAGGCAGATGGAGAGTTAATTTGCCCAAAGCATTGTTTTTTCTTCTTCTCTTCTGCCAGGCTTGTGGATATGTATTGGCCAGTGTTTGCAGTGCCACACACTCAGCCTTTCAAAACCTCCCCCTCTACTGGTTAGTGAGATGGACAGCACACTGCTCTGTTCTGAAATGAAAGAGTTCATAGAAATGCAAAGGAGAGCAGTTTGAGGCAGGCAACACCATCATTTGGTCAGATTGCAATATCCCTTATGGCCTAAGCATGTATCCTGGATTTGCATGGGATAGTTTAAAGATGTACTTCACTGTTGACTGGGAAAACCAGACACCAGTGATGGGAACTTGACTGGAGTTGTGTTGAGGGTGCTATTTTCTTTTCTTCTCCCTGAGCTACAGTACTAGATAATAGCTTGGCTTCAACTACAACCTTTAGTTTCTCATATAAATGAAGCAGGTAGTGATTTTGGAAAGATCTGGAATCTTCCTAGGCTGAGAGAGTTGCATCCTGCTATTTTCTGCTCTTGTGGGAAGAAAGATACCTGTTGGAACAAGGCAAGGAATTACTTAGGAATGATAGATTGCTTTTCTGAAACATCAGTATTGTTTATATTTGGAAAGATCTCATTACTATTTTCACTGTTTAGGAAAATTGGGACAGCTTGGCTTACTCATTTTGTTTGGTGTGGTTTGGTGGGGGGTTTTTTTGTTTGTTTTTTCCTTTTTTTCTTCAGTTTTGTGTTTATCTGACACAAAATTTATCTGAGGATAAAAATGTGTTTAGTTCTTTCTTCCTGTTTCCTAGCTTTTGATTGCTCTTGTATCTTTACCCCGTAAAAGAGCACATGCCTGTCAAACAGGTTGAGAGAGAAATACATCAATATCTTACTGGAAAGCACATATCCTAGTTCCAAATAGGCATAGTAGCTTTAGGATGCCATGGAATGGGCTTTGAGGCAGAAGTGCAATTTCTGCTTGCTTACCTTTCCCCTCACCCTGACATTAATGCTATCAGAGGAAGCTTAGAAAATTTCTCAGTCTGTTTTATTGCTCCTTTGTACTGCTTCAGAACCCTCCAGTGCTGATATCTTCAGCCAAAGGTTTTTTTTCTTTTTTTCTCATTCTGTCTTTCCCCCCCTAGAGTAAATGGTATAAATTGAGTCTGTCAAGTGAATTAGTCAGGTTGCTGGCAGGGATGCTGCGCAGTCTTGGGGCTGGTCTGGCTTCAACAGGATGAGGGCAGTTTACAAGGCTTCTTGTGATGGGCACTTGCATTTTCCTGGGTAAACTGAGGCACAACAAAATTCTTGTTGCAAGGGAAAACGAGGTTAGGCTCTGTCTCCAAGGCTCGTGTCTTCTCTAGATTGCGGTGAGTAGGCTCATGGATTTTTATCCCAGCTCTTGACCGGGCAATTCGAGGAAAGACAACTTGAGGCAGCTTCAAGCAAGGCGGGTCCAAGCAGGTAATGCAGGTTCAAGCAAGGCAAGGCAACTAGAGATGGGCTTGTATATATATCTTGCCTGAGATTCAATTGGGCCAATAGGGCAACTGAAGCCACACATAGTTACCCAATTAAAAGGGGTTCTGCCAGGCTGTAGCCATAAAAGGCAGAACCATAGGCCTGGTTGGAGAGCAGTGGCCAGTATACCTGCTTTTACCCCAGAAGTAGATTTGTTTACCCAAACATACCGGGGCCTCTCTTTGTCCCTTTTCCCACGTTACCCCAGCTCCTGCAGAGTGAGGGGGAAGAGTGGGACCATGTCTAGACACATAAGGGCCTGTCTGGGTTAGTGCTAGGCTCGTTTGGCACTACCGTGACAAAGGGTCAACACTAAACCATATCCCCAAGCACCAGGTCTATATGCTGCTTTACCATGTCTAGGGAAGGTGAGTCTACCACTGCCCTGGGCAGACAATTCCAAAGTTTGAGAATTCTTTCATCGAAGAAGTATTTCCTAATGTCCAGCCTAAACCTCCCCTGGCCCAGCTTGAAACTATTTCCTCTAGTCCTGCCACTTGCCACCAAGGAGAAGAGGATGGCCTCCTCCTCACTCCAATCTCCCTTCAGGTAGTTGCAGAGAGCAATGAGGTCTCCCCTCAGCCTCCTCTTCTCCAGACTGAACAACCCCAGCTCCCACAGATGCTCCTCATAAGTCATGTGCTCCAGGCCCTTCATGAACCTTGTTCTTGGGACACACTCCAGCACCTCAATGCTGCTCTTGCAGTGAAGAGCCCAGAACTGAGCACCATACTCTAGGTGTGTTCTCACCAGTGCTGAGTACACAGGGATATCACCTCTCTGTTCCTGCTGGCCACTGTTCTTCTGATACAAACCAGGATGCCACTGGCTTCCTTGGCCACCTGGGCACACTGCTGACTCCTATTTGGCTGACTGTCAACCAGTACCCCCAGGTCCCTCTTTAAGTCACAGCTTTACAACCATGTATCCCCAAGTCTGTAGTTTACCATGGGGTGGTTGTGACCCAGGTGGAGAACCTGGCTCTTGGCCATGTTGAACTTGATGCAATTAGCCTTGGCCCATTGGTTTACCCTGTTCAGATCCCACTGCAAAGCTTCCTTACCCTCTAGCAGACTAATACAACCACTTGGTGTCATCTGCAAACAGAGCATGCATTCAATACCCTTATCCAGATTGTTGATATAGATATGAAAGAGAACAGGACCCAGTACGGAACCCTGGGGGACACCACTAGTGACTGGGTGCCAGCCACATTTAGCAATATTCACCACCACTCTTTGGGCCTGGCCAGCCAGCCAGTTTTTGATCCAAAGAAGAGTGTGCTTATCCAAGCCTTGTGCCACAAGTTTCTGAAGAGAATGCAGTGGGAGACAGTGTCAAAGGCTTTACAAAAGTCCAGATAGACACTGTCAGTAACACTTCCCTCATCCATGAAGCAGGTCACCTTCTTATAGACGGAGATCAGATTCCCATTCTAAGTACTCTTTTTGTGCAGCAAACATTCTTCTCTATAATACTATTTTTTATTAACGCTTCTCTAAAATTGTAATTCCAACGTTGCATCAGGACAGATTCATACCTCATACTTGCAAAAGTATGTTTTAGTACTGTGTTCGGCATTTGCTCAGGTTATCATTAAGGTACCTCAACTGGATAACCACATATTGGATCAAATTTTGCCACCTGGAGAATAAATGTAATGTATATGAGGGACAGAAATACCACATTAATTTTCATACTCTTGGAAAGGAATGAAGCACCAGTTTATTTGCCTCTTACAGAGAAGCTTTATGATGGGTCCCCAGGCATCTCTGTGTAGCTGAGGAAGGTGAAAGATGTCTTTCTAGGTTATATAGTGTTGTTCACCTTCAGATGGGACAGGTTGTGGTTGTGTGTGTTATATTAGCAGACTTGGTTTCTGAAACCTGGTTAATGTAAGTTATTTCCAAGGCTCTCATCTTGAAATACCCATTAAAATCAAAGGGGAGTCTGCAGGGAATTTGGAGTTTGAAAGTGTAGAATTTACTGCTGCACTATTGATTAAACTACCCCTCTAAGGCAGGTATGGCTAATAGATAGGTCTCTGAAAACACCAGGTGCAAAAGGTCTCACTTAGTGCTTTCACCTTATTAAGTGAGGAATGGAATCCAGAGAGACAGCAGAAAAAATAGACATAATGGAGACTTCATGTTGTGTCATGCTTCTTATTAGTGTGAGTTAGCTCTTTCTATAACTTCTGGTTTACTCTTAACTTCAAATGTAATCTTCTGCATTAAACAAGAAGAGATGCAAAATCTTTAGCTGATATTGAGATGAAATGTTGATAATCCTTCATATGAGCAGGATGACTGAATGGATAAATTTTAATGCTGTAAACACTAATGTGTTAGCACTTTTGAAAGGCAAGGTGACGGTTTCATTCAGCAGGAAAACAAATGGACAAAACCAACAACAAAACTCAGCCCACAAACCCTGAAAACCCCTTGTGATGAAATGGTTAACATCAATGGAATGAGAAAGTTACACATCTAAGTAGAGGTCTGTACAAAATGGTTGCTTGCAGCCTTAGCTGTTAATTAGCTCCAATACTGGTTCAGCAGCCACAGCCATGTTTTCTGTGACCTCACTGGCATGGCATCTGAGCAATTATCTTTGGGATAATGAGCCCCTTCATCCATAGCAGAACAACAACGTCTCACTTGGCTTGCAAAAAATCAGAACAAATCTGCTGCTCATCAGGGTGCCTGCCATCCCCTTTGCATCACACCTTATTTCAAACCTAACCTTTCACAGCCTACATTAATTGTTTTTAGATTAAAAATTAATGAGTCAATTTTAACAGCATTGGGGTGGAGGGGTTGTGGGTGAAGATAATAAGCACAGAGTAACATCCAAGTGGTAATTTGGTTCTTAAATATTCCTGTCTGAGTTTCAAAAAGAAACAACATTCCAGATCACTGGTTCCAAAGAATCATAATCTCTTCCATCTATGAAGAACTATAACAGAAAGTATGGTCCTTCTTTGTCAACAGTATGGTTTTAGTGAAAGTAATTCTAACTGTTCACAGAATGTACAAAAAATTATAGAAACAGACTCCAAAAGGCTGTACCTTTAAAAAAAATAGCTTTCTTGCATTTCTCACCATGGTGTAGAGCAAAGCTTTTAAAATGCTTGACCCTTCACAGAGGTTTTTCTCTTACTTCAGTTAATTCTTAGAAGGCAATGTGAAGACTTGTTTGATTCCACTGAAATAATTGAAGATGTCATGGATACATTTCTGTAAGACTACTCTTTCATGTTTATTGATGAGCTATGAAGAGCTTTTCCCCTTGCTTTGAAGAGTACTTAGGAAGTGATGTTGCAATTTCACGAGGTGTGGCAGTCAGTGCTGGATCATGACATGAATTGCTAATGTTTTGAATTGCTGTTTTTCAATAAAGGATGAATAGGAAATATTTATAGAAGTTTGAATTCAGTCTCCATTCCCTAGTTTCTGCAGAGTTTGAGTGGTTCCACATTCTATACCAATTTTGTACAGTACAGTTACGCTTCTTCTGCAGACTTGGATTGAAGGACAGCAAATTACAGTTTAATTTTCGTAATGATCTGTGGAAAGCATACTTCTTCCAGCTAAGAGGAGCAATTGAGTTTCCTTGAAATAGCATCTAGAAAGTTTGTGTTGTAATGCAAATGAATGCCAAGAGTTATGTGAGTGTTCTAAGAGAATGTGGGTTCCATATATAAAACAACATCAGTTGTTTTTCTGTTATCCTCCCCTTTTTTAGATAAGCTACCACTAATAAATCATCATGTCTGAGACCTACAGAACATATCCTTGGTGGCTCTGAAAATATGTCCCATGTGTTAATTCACAGGGTCATCTCAAATTTGCTTTCATGTTTATTAAACTGTAACTCTCTCCTTATGGGTTTCCATGCCTTTGAACTGTTAGTTTTGTAACTCTTGTTTTTCTTTCCTTCAGATTGAACTAATTAAATGTAGTAATTAATTTACATCATAACCTGCATACTTTCCATTATCACACTGTGAAGGTGAGAAATTAAGAAATTAACATGTGTGGGATATTTGCTTATGAAATTCAAGAAGATATTTTTATCTATAGAAAATATGAAATTCCAAATTGCCTCGATCATCCTTCTTCATGACTTAATTACTTTGACTTTCAGCTGTTCAACTTCATGAATGCAGTAAGTTGAAAAACCTGTTACAGAGTTTAAATTAAACATGTGATTTAGTGGCAAGGTATTTGGAGTCATTCAACAATTCAACTTGCTGACTGGCTTGCGTGGGGCGTTGTGTTGGATGACAATAGTTTTTTGGGAAACACTTGTGTCACACTGGACTCCCAGTGTGTCATCAGATAACATTGATGCCATCTGATGGCTCTTTCGCATTAGAACTTGTTTCCTTTTATTTTGGATACCTATTGAATACAGCTGCTGTTGCTGTGCTTAAATAGCCATTTCTTCACATTAATTATCTGTGAAGTTTCTCTATTGATCTATCCTATGTTCTGCTTGCCCTTTCAAGTGCTGCCACATCTTTGATGAGGAAAAAATAAAAAGTGTTATTACCTACAGACAGTCTTCCTTTTCAGTTGACAGACAATTTGGTATACAGACTCTTACCATTAAAATCCCCCCTTATAGATCTTTATGAGATGTCACAAGTGTGTGGAGTGCAAATACTACAGAGTACAGTTCAATCAGCAAAGGCTGCCAGAGACAATCTGTTAATATCCTGCTGGGTTCGTTGCTGAATGCCTTGTGGTAATGCCTAAAGGGTTTGCTCTCAAGGGAGGCCCAGTACAGTAAGGCAGGACAGGCACCATATGTGGACAGAGAAATAGGAATATTTGTAAGTTCACAGACAAGACTCACAAAAGATGTGTAACTGAGATTACTTAAAATTTAAACAACATGCAATGACCATTCACAATGGTCCATATCTTCCACTCTGCTGAGGTGGCTGTGAAGATGTGTAAGTTATTAAGCACATGGTTTGAAAAGGAAGGCTGGAGAAATTCTTTGAATCAGTGAATATGTGGTCCAAAAGAATGTCTCAGGCATTTTTTAATAACGGTGGGGTACTTTGCACTGTGACTGTTCCAGTCAAACCAGCATTATTCTAACTTCACAGAGGAAGACTAAAGATAAGTAAAATTTCTTCTCAAAAATTAATGGGAGTGACTGTCTAAAGCTTATACTCAAAGTAAGAAGAGGTAGATAATGGATACCTGATTTTCAAAATGAATTCTCATCTCCTGCTTCACAATTCTATGTCAAAAGTATTTTTCCTTGCCCTTTGTTATTATAAATGAAAGTGTCTCTCATATGAGATAGGAAAATCTTCAATACGGTTGTTTACAAGTGTCATACTTTTTTCTGAATGTTCAAGGTGTCATCCATCTGTAACCAATTCTTTCTTTTGTGAATTCAAGCTAGCTCTGGTGCATTTGGGACTTGAGTCAAATCTTTCAAGGCAATGATTTGCTGGAGAGGGCTATGGCCATCAGTTTTCCTTTGTTGCATTATTCGTGCTGTTCTCTGCTCCTAAGCAGTATATTACTGTGTAGTTTTTCACATTGACTAGAAACGAACTTAGCAATTGCTATTTTTCCCCTTTCCCTTTGTTTCCTAGTTCTTAGCCTGTAAAACATCATTTGCTCTTTTAAAAAAATCTAGTTACATTACATGCATGGGTACAAATTGTAAAAGACATCTATTTGTCTCTCACTTTAAATGACCTTACGCTTCTATGGTACTGCAGAAGAAATGATGGCTACTGCTAATAGGGAGACATGCAGAATGCTTGTGAGTTTCAACATCCCAAGCCAAACACCAACTTTATGAAATGCAACTATTAAGTTTGTTAAATTTGCATTGTTGTCAGAACTTGAAGAGTTCCAGTTTTCAGGCCTGTCTGTGTTATGATGTCATGGATTGAGTCGAACCCGCTGCTATTATTCATACTGTGTTGTAGTCATGCCAGCTTCAAAAACTGAAAGTGCTAGCTGGAGCAAAGTATTCTGGGGCTTGAAGTTCAGATTTTAACATGGGAGGCTTCCTGTTCCAGCTGCTGCTTCTGGGTTTTTGGTTGTTGCCTCTTCTCTGCAGGCATGGTGGTGGCATGGGTGGGAGTCGGACAGCTGCTGGGTTTGGTTTTGTGTTTTATGCTGGCTCTTTTTTCCCCTTTCCTGTATTTCACTGCACTTATTCTGCAAATAGGCTAAGCTAAGGTAATCATGCATTGTATTATAGATAGATTATTAGCTAAGGTAATTATGCATGATGATGATATCTCATGTTATATTAAAGTCTTATCTCCCTGTCTCAACCCTGAGATGTTACTTTTCCCCTACACTTTTATGTTGGGGGAGCAGGGAGTCAGATATTATGTCCCTAGTTCAGAATATTTTTTTTTTATTATGGATAAAGGATTGTAGCTGCAGAAAGATAATGCAATGCAGAGTACTCCATGGGAGTATTTTGTATGTTGAATAATAAATTCAGTAATTCTGGCAACCATTTATTCTGTTAAGGCCATTTCATTTTATTGCATCTTCCTAATTTTGCTGCTCCTAGCACTTGTGCTTACTGGACTGGTGCAGAATTGACAAAGTGCTCATCATTCAGGCAGCTGATAATCACATTTGTTAGGATCCATGATCATAGAGCACAGACACACAATTACACAGGAGATAATACCTTCATTCTATATACTTTCCTTTTATTATAGAGCTACTGTTTCTACTCACGCTCTTAATATTAAGCTCCATTTTTCACGTGAATTCTATCTATTAGTTTTGTGCAACTAAAGCAGGCTATATATCCTAGTCTCACAGTGCTTCTTGTGTATAGATCCAGTGGTTTTGGCAATTTAAGTTCAATTCTTGGCTTTACTTAAACTTTAGAAATTCAGGAACCGTTGTTACTAATTCTGTTTACTTTGTTGTATCATTATCCAGAGTTTTGTATGGTTTTCTGCAGTTTCACTGACTAAAACCTGAATGCACAAGTGTCAGACTTGTTTCTGAAGAAATGAGGCTCACATGCCATGCAGCCATCAAGTTGATGAAATTTGTTTTAACTCGTTGCCTGGCTTCAGCCATATTATCAGATGGTGAAGCTCTGTAAAGTTCAAGCTTGTGTAATTTGGTGGCTGGATAGAAGAGAGATATCCAAATCAGAGTGAGAGCTCTATCAGCTAGCCAGCTTGCTGTGTGGCAGGTCAGGGCGGGCCATGCTCTGAAGTGATCCCAGCACCTTGGTGTCTTTAAAAGAGGCAGGAGTGAATGGAATGTTGTGAAGCAGGAGGAGTGAGGGCTCAGTGGGTGGCACTGCATGCAGTCCCATATAGAGCTGTGAGTCTTAGTTCTGCTGCCTGTTGAACAGCATGTTATGGAGATTATGTGGTAGTATATGTGTAAGATACAAAGGCTTGTTATACATATGTAATTGTTTTGCTTGTATTAGGTCACTAACCGCAGTTATTTTCAAATAAACCTTCAGTGACAGCAAAGGTACTTTAACCAGCCATCACCTTGAATTATTCTATTGGTAGAAACAGGTGAAGGGGAAACTGAACACGGGTCTGTTGCACTGATAAGTTACTTGGACCTGCACCCCCTCAGCTGTAAAGGTCTCCATATGGCTGCATGATGGCTTCATACGTTAGTGGAACTACTGCTTTAGCAAAATCTAATTTGTAATAAGATTTGGGTCAGCAGATGTCATCACTGAAGGGTTTGAGCAAAAGTGTCACTTTCCATTCTTTTTATCCAAATTTTGCTATATTTGCCAATTTGTATACCTTTAGAGTTGGTTTTTGTTGTTGTTTTGGGGGGGGTGTGTGTGATTTTTTTTTTTAATGTGGTGGGGTGGTGTGTTTTGCTTGTTTGCTTTTCTAGAAAATGGATTGTTTATCAGCCCAGGAGAAATAATGTGGATTGTTGTGGATTCCAAATATGCTCTACAGGAAGAATCTTCAGCTAGTGCAATTTTCAGTTAATAGCATCACAAAACTGAAGCTGCTATGATCTCCTTGTTGCTCTGAGAGTTTATTATGCTGTGTTTTTGATGGTACACGTTACATTTTCCTTTCATGCATATGTCATTGCCTGTATAGTATGCCAAATAATGCATTGTAGAATGTTCTATAACCTGAGGAGATTTTGTGGATGAAGCTTGGTAGGATTTTTGGCTTACACTGCATGAAGTTTTCTGCATAGTTCTTAAGCGTTCTAAGATATTGTCACACACTGAATTTGAATTCTATTAGATTTTGTACAGGGCCTAAAGGAGTAGAGAGCTTACTACATACTAGCAGGTAGTTTTGTACTGTAACAGGTATATTACAGATATGGTACACTGTAGAGTTTATACTGTTCTGAAATTTAAACAGCAATTGTTCCTCCTTTTGGGATAACTGGATTAATTCCTGGGACAGGTGCAGTTATGAGGGTTGATAGATTCTTTGGTATCAGCCTAGCTTGCTCCTCTTCTACTTTGACAAGAAGTTTGATGTGCATGTCTTGCAACATATGCAGATTCCCCAATAACATGGTAGTGGGATTTTTACATTGCTAGACTGATGAGTCAGGTACTGCCACCCTGCCCTCATAAACGCTAAGGGCTGAGGCTTGCTAGAAGCTGATAAAGATGAGCGCCGATGCCCCCACCCATTAGTGGCAGCTCTGGGCCCAGAAGTTTGGAGGACTGTTCCCTCCAACTAATTAAGAAATTGAGCAGCAGTACACAACTCAGGGTAAAAATGGGTTCCTGCTATGGAGAGAGTAGTTCTCTACAAAGCAAGCAGCGTGGCAGTCAGATCCCTTCCCTTAGACTGGTACCTCATCTAAGGAGTCCTCACAGCCTCTTGGTGAGTGTATATGAATATATTCTGGGTACCCATGGGGAGATTTTGCTTTTTCTGAGTGTGTGCGCATGCACATTTCAGTTTATCTCTCCCCAGATAGTTTAACTGGTTGTGCAGCAGTATATTCCCAACTGACATCCAGATCTGTAATTTTATTGTATTGGAAGGAGTGCAGAATAACGGTAATAAATCCACAGTTTTCAGGTGGTTGTTGCTGGCTGGCTGTGACAACTGAGGAAATAGTTATGGTAAATAGGGTTTTTAAGTTTCTGAAATAAGAAATGCTCTAGTGCAAAAAGGAAAAGAAGTTCCGGTCTGCTATTAGTTTAATTTTTGGAGTTTGGGAACAGCCATTTTCATCTTGTTGTGGGGTGCAGAAGATGCCTTACGGTCCATCCATGACAATATTTTTTTAAAGCTGTTTTCTTACCAGCAGAAACAGGAAATGGAAGTGTATGCAGAACAGTCATTTGAAAAAAAAGGTATTTCTTTTGCACTGTGGTTCATGTGGAAGCAGAATAGATTGTATACCAGCACGTGTTCATTGTCAGTAAGTAGGTATGTTCAAGTTCATATTGTGTATTTCAGTGCCAAACAAGTTGTCAATCAAGGTAGTTGATTTGCTTAATTGTCTTATTCTGGGTCTAGGAGGAGAACAAAGATTGATGGATTAGACTTTAATAGCAAATAAGATATGGTCTCCACTGCAAGAAGAATTTAAAGGTATGAAAAGGGATGTTTCTGTAGACCTTTGCTGAATGTTTTCTACCAGAGCAGTGATTTGACTCAGATGTGTGAGGAGGTTTTCATTTAAACTTAGAACTAAAATCATGTTGATCAAGGTTCTGACTATGGTCATGGTTAAAAATGAACACAATTCTGAACTGAGGAATTCTTACGTTATACTTTACTATGTCCTTCCTGAGATTTGGGAACTTAAATGATGCTAAAAATTGAAGAACATTCTTTTTCTCTGTAGTCAAAGGCAATATCAATATTTTCGCTACAGATTTTGTGCCCTAGATCTAATTCTGTTACTCTGAAAGCAAATATGCTTCACTACATATAGCAAGGGTAAGGAAGGAGTCCCCTGGAAACAGCACTTCCCTGTGGTGTATACCATCTGCTAATAGTTTGATCATATAGAAATAAAATGAAGTGGATTACAGTCTTAGGGAAACATAATCTAGTTGTTCAGAAATCTTTCCTTATTGTAAGATTTTTTTTTTTAATGTTAATACACTTCTGAAACTATTTATAAGAGGCCATTGCAAGTAATATTTTTTGGTAATCACAGAAATTTACAGAAAAAAAACCCCAAAAGACCAAAAATACAAAAGCTGTTTTCAGTTGTACTTTAATGTCCTTTTTCATAGAGGTTTTAAATTACTTAATATTATTCTGTCCTGAATTAGGATCATGTAAAGGGTAATGTATTGTAATATGGTAATGTGGTCTCATGAAAACTGATCTTTGATCTCAGCCAAAATATTCTCCTCCCCATCTTCAATTAAAAGTTTTGATGGGCTATATGTGAGCATTTTTTGCTGGCTGAGCAAAATTACTTGAGAGATAAATCTATATTTAAGTAAGCTTATTATTGATATAGGTGAGAAGTAATAACTCAGCATTTCCATGACAAAAATATGCTCTGGAAGTTAACAGAGATATGAGAAATGGATAATACCATGATATTATTGTCCATTTACTTGTAACAAAATTTTGCCTGTATTTCTGATATTACTCATCTCTTTAGATTTGGTGTTCTGAGAACAGCTGCAGTACAAGTATTTAAATAAAATGAATTTTGAGTTATTCAAATAAAATTAATTTTGAATTATAGAATAGTTAAACTTAATTCCTTGAAAAAAAAAGTTACCTGGATCTTCATGTGCTGAGTTTATAAGGTAATCTCTGAATTCACCACTTCTAGAAGTTTCTGTTGTAATGCAGATGAATGCCAACAGTTGTGTGAGTGTTCTAAGGGAATGTGGGTTCCATACAACCATAGGTTCTGAACTAATTGACAAAGAATTGAAGATTATATTTGTTCTGAAATTAGTAGTCAGAATCACAATGAGTGCCCTTTGGTACAACTGTGGAGACGGCATGTCAAATATAATTGCTTTTGGACTTAGAGTGTGATTTGTAAACCAACAGAAATGACTTGCAAATTTGGATGGGGTTTGGCAAGTAGTTCTTTCAAGGGGATAAAAAGGAATAGATTTGGAGAAATCCTGGTCTTTCATATTTCTTCCTTTTTTTCATCAATATGCAGCTATTCTGAAAAATGTGGGAAATGATAATGAAAATACAGAGTTGTGGAAAGAATAATCTTTTCTCTTGGTCCTTCCCTTTTTAATAAATGATCAGAATGCAGCAGTTTTCTGAAGGTGAAGAAAATTTTAAAAATAGTTTGTTATTCAGTTCACATAGCTAAGAATAAATAAGTATGCTAAATCTTTTACCTGACTGGTTCTAATGAAATCACTTTTATTCCATGTCCTGCCTAAAACCCTTATTAATATTCATCATATGTTCTCACTCTCACAATGTCAGTCATCACATTAGGAAGTGGTAACATTCTGTGGGATGAGAGTGTGAAAGGGAGATGAAGGATAAGTATAACTTCAGGTGTCTAAAATGATACATGTCTCAGAGCATGTTTGGTCTTTTTTCTGTTGTTTTTGGTTGTAGGAACACGGCTTCCTCCTGAATATCTGTGTAATAACTCTCTGTTGTGAAGATCCAAAAAAGTTAGAATAAAAGGCGGAGATAAGACAGTTTAGCTGAATTCTCTTACCAAGAATTCTACTGCTAAATACAGTATTTCAATAAGATTCAGAAAACAATTGGCATGTTGCTAAGTGAATTATCTACTAGCATGATATAAATAAAACCATAAATCTAATCTATTAATTTAGTTGTCATTATTTCCATCAGAGTATGACTAGAATCCCTTACTGAGACCAAAATTTGTTTGCAGCTCTCAGTATTCTGAATAATACTCTTTTTTTGCTAGCTGAAACTAGCTAGCTGAAGAGAAATTAGTTATGGTTAGAGCATTTAAAGGCAACCTAATGAAACAATGAACTGGTATTAACAGAATGATGGATATTTATTTGGAACATTGATTTAATGACCTCAACTTCTTTTAACCTTATGACTGAATGAGTTCAAATTAACCCTGGTCATATATATATTTAATTTAGGGGGGGAAAAAAAAAAAAGATAGAATGACAGAGAGCTGATTTTCATGGACACATACTGAAAGACTTACCCTTAAGCCTCATATAGTTGAATATTGAATCCTTAGTGTCTGCATGTGATGATTTTCAAACTAAGTGAGCCAATACCTGAAAATAGTTGGATTTAATCCTGTCTCTTCCCAGGAGATGTGTCAAATTGGGGTGATTAAAATAAGAGATGTGTCATAGCATATTTGGTCTTTTTCCTGTTCTTTTTGGTTTCTTCCTCCTGGTCTGAAGTAGGCAGCACTATGAGTCTGCCATGTTTGTACTGACCATGTCAAGCATTGGTATTGATATTTGCTGAAATTAAATTTTAGGGTAGCAGCTTTCAAATATTTAAAATTTGCTCTTTGCCTTAGTGTACTGCTTTTGCTTTGTCTCTTACCTAATGTTGTAGGTTAGAGACTAAGTGTCCTATCATAGAGATAAAAGTCCTCCAGAAGATAGAGTCCAAGGGGCAGAAAAGCCCATCCCGGGGGCAGAGACAAGAAACTGTAAATTGTTATTCCATCGCATAATCCCGCAATACCTATATAAGCAGACCTCACAGCCTGTTCTGTCTCTTTCTCCTTCCTCTCTGCTCCTGGGCATGCAGCAGCTGCTATCTCTTTGGTTTGTGGGGGAGTGCAGCCTCAATGACAAGATATTTTCTTGCTGGCAGCTGGGCATGGTGTGCCAGCTAGCGTGGGAGGGCAGTGAGGCTTGTTGGGGGGAAGTCTTGGCCTGGTTGTGGACTGGTTTGGGGCTTAGCCAGTGGGGACTAAGGCAGGGCTGATTGTGAGTATATATACATATCCTTTTGCCTTTGTACCTTTTGTATTTGATTTACTTCTGTAAATAGTATTTCTATTTAACCTACAATTCTGTGTGAGTGGTTTTATTCACTCTGTTGGGGCAAATTCATTCTGTCCTTAGTCCAGAGCTGTTTTCAGCTCAAACTGTGACATCTAGCTTGATGTGTGCAATTCAGAGAGCTGAAGTCTGAGGAGAAGATATATTGACCTTGCAGTTTACAGGTTATCAGAAGTAGTGGTGCAGCAATAGCAGAGAGTGCAGCTGGAAGGGGAAATGTTTAGACCATAGAAATCAGTCTGAAGAAAAAAGGTAAGATGGAGAAAAAGAAAGAACAGTTAATGTTCTTACATATGTTGTGTGTATGAATATCAGAAGTTATTTTTCCAAAGGGAAAAAACCCAAACAATTCAAGAAACAAAATAACATTTCCCTGGAGTTTGTAGTGCTATGTTGGTACAGCCAGAAGTATTCAAAGTATTTAATTCAGGCACCAGGTTTTAGAGTTATTACAATCCTCGCTTTAAAGTTTCTTGAATTTAGACATGCTGTTAATTGGAGGTATTTTAACCTAGATTTTGTTTCTCATCTTTAATGATTACATAGGCAAAAGAAAAAGGAAAAGGAAAATGTTTACAACTCTCTACACCCCAAATATGCCTGTCTGCTTTGTAGTTTCTTAATCCTAATATGAAATGCAGAAATCAAATAGCAGAAAATGCTCTGTTCCGGTCTTTAACTGTAGCTTCAAGGAAAGTAGATTTTAAAGAAAAATCAGTCCTATGTTTGTCCTATACTGTCTAATTACAATCCATAATGTTCTTCAAATGTTTACCCTTTTTCAGGAGTATTTTTGAGAGTGGGAGCAAAAATTGTCATCTAAGTAAGAGTACTGTGTGTCAAGGATCAGTGAGAAACTATAGAGAAAGCATTTAAAGAACTAAAGAAGTAGTATAATATGGCCATAACATCAATCAAAACCCCTCTTTCTGACAGTGAATGCGATGTGTTACCACTTAAACTTGACTTCAGGCAATTGTCCTTTCAGAGCAATGCCTGGTGCTATAAAGAGTACAAAATCAGAGACATTGTAGATTAAAGTAGTGGCCTACAAAAGAGCTAATATACCAAGGATGGGAAAACATATATTGTCCCAAAGAAAGTAATGTTCAGTGTTAGAAAGAAGCCCATGCTTCTTTAATATCCCCAGAATGTAGAGAGGTTGTTAAATGGAGGTTGTTAAATGAAATCAGTGGTTTATGCTCAGTGACACTCATTAAACTGTGGAAATGAATGAGCCAAGAGATCTATGACACGTGTTTGTGGCTTCAAACTCTTTTGTGGATGGTATCAGGATTGGTTTTATTGGAATGGCTGCTTACTTGACCAAAGAAACAGAGAACATCTCTATAATTTGGTGAAAATCTAATGTTGTGTGTTCATACATTAATCATTAGTTACTCTACTACCAGTGGAATAACACACACATAACATTAGGAGTCTGAAAGGACAGTCTTGGCAGCTACTTGCTCTTTGGGACATATTAGAAGTTGGCTATCTTTCCAAGTAATCCTGATACTGATGAGCAGGTAAGTGGATATATTTTTATCTACTGAGAGCCAAAACAATGCTGAGCTGAAAATGTACTTGGACTCCAGAGATTTGTAATAGGGCTGCAAAAAGAGAACTTTCCAATTTGCAGTCAGAAAGAAGGCACAGGCTCCTCAAAAATATTGTTGTTTAAGAGCTAGACATTCCTCAGTGTTTGCATAATTTGAAGTAACAGAAATATAGTCTACTGTTTACTAATCATGGGTGAAACCTAGGCCTTGTGGGAGTCAATACAAATTGTTCCATCAGCATGAAAGGAGCTACAATTTGCATATTAATTTCTGGATGCATGTGTGTTATATTCATAAATAGATATTGTGAAACACTCTGCATATAGCTTCATTTCATGCTTCTACATTAAAAAAAATAATAATTGTTTATACTACTCTGGGGTTTATAGTCTTAGATATGAGGAAATTTGGTCCTAAATATGTTGAGAAATGTACATATTCCCTGAGAAAATCCTTAGATGCAAAAATTTACATCTGGTTATAGACAGTATGTGTCCATATCAATTGCAATTACACAATAAAGACTGTTAAAGATTTTTGGAAGAATAGTGTGGTAAGTTTAAAAGGTGCTTGAGAAATATAAGCTACCAATGAAAACTGTAGGGAGCCCAAAGAAGGCTGTGACTCTGTGCATTAGAAGAATGGTGTTAAGAATACTAAACCCTACAGGGGTTTAAATTAGCTGCATTGTATAAAATAAACGTGTACGATAAAGCACTGTTTGGAGGAACAATGAATAGCCCATTGAAAATGTCTCAAGTTTTCCTGTAAGACATGAGTATAGATCACTTGTTTGTTTGTTTGTTTTGAGCAGCAGAAGTGGATCACCATCCATGTTTAAACATTTTCCGCATGTTTCCACTTCACATTCCATGTACATTATTGTGATCGAGTTTTGTTGGCATGGCAGGTTGCAAAACATGAGCTTCAGTCATGTGCAGGATGATGAAAGGAAAATACATTTTAAATGTAGGTGCACAAAGTAATCTCACCAGCCGTGTTTGCACATTCATCCACTCCAGAAACAGGTCTGATGGTGATGTTCATTTGTGCCTACTCATGATGAATGAAGTGCATAATAATGTGTGAACTCTTTTAAATTAACACAAGAACTGAGGCATTTCTCAGAAGATTTTAACAGTTGTGTTTCTGTATTAAGTTGAGGGATTACAAAGATTTTGTCATTTGGTACAAAATAATCAGATGTCTCCAGTAACCAGATAAGCTGGAGCACATTTTGTTGTAACTTTAATGTAGATTTTATTTTCACAATTTTGTTACTCTGCATAATTTTTTTTCTCAGCTGCCTTCTCACAGTGGGCCCCTACAACACATCCCAAACTCACTTGATACTATCTAAAATACAATTTCTGTCTAAGGGGATAAAAGTTAAAAATAGTTCATATTTTCCTATAATTTTTACGAGTTATTTCCAAATAGTAAAATTGTACTGCATTTCCACAAAGGCTTTGATCTCTATACCTGGTGATGTTAATTTATAGTATTGATATACCTTTCATGTGAATCTGATGAACAGAATTTAATTCTGACAACTATTTGAAGGTCTTGATCAGTTCAGGTTGATCTGTTTTATTGGATCAGGCCCAGACACAGGGAAATCCCCATTTTTGAGTAATCTTGTCTATTCCTTTTTAAATGGAACTTCTTTTCTTATGTTGTGCTCTGTGGAGCTTTGTTAAGACTGCTTTTTAAAAGAATGATTGATGTGTCCTCCAGTAGGAAACGACAAGATCTTTTGCTGACATGCTGCTGATGTATGAGAGAATGGGATATGAGTTCAGGTATGTCTTTAACTGGAAGTTTTGGGAGGTAATCTAAATCCAATATCTGGATCATTCTATTTCACTGAGCAAATCTGTTATTTACATATTGAATGATGAAATAAATGGAATCTGACTGGATCCAGAGAATGTTTCTTCCATTAATTGAGTTACATTCCCTGCGTGACTCTGAAATCCTGACTTAAATTTGTAAGATTTAAATATTGAAATATTCTCCTTTCCACATGCTAAATGGTAACAACCAGCCTGCAGTCACACAAATGGTTTCCCTTATTTAATTGCCCCCTAACTTAAATAATTTTCAAAATTTTTATGATTTTGTCTGTTTTCAACAAAAACCTGTAAAAAATTATAGCAGTTCCACTGGTCCAATATAGGAGACATTTAATTTTCAGTCTTTAATACCACATCTATGTTCTCCTTCTAGATTGCTTTATTTCTTCTTCCATTTTAACTGTGCATATATCGAAAGCTGTAGCACAAATTAACATTGCAGAGAAAAGTCTTTACGATTGAAGATGAATTGTTTCCTTCCTGATCCCAAGAGTTTTATTCTCCTAATGAAAAGGGAATGTTTGTTGAATTATAGAGTTAAACTAGAGCATATAATTTCACTTTGTCTTCCACAGTCTATTAATCTAGCTTCTGTTTCTCTACATTTTTCATTTTCACATACAAATCCATTTTATTGTGCCTAACTAAAGATACAGCCTGAAAGTCAAAACATTTCATGTTTCTTTGGCTTGCAGATTAGCTTTGTCACGTATATTTTTTTTTTCTAAGTGTCTGTCAAACTAGTTGTCAAAATTGTGGAAGAATTGTAGCCTAAAGTATCTTGGTGACTTATAGCTATGTTCAGCTTGAGCATGGTTGGCATCACAACTACACAGTGCCTATGTCAGTTTAAAAGGCACTGATTCCCAGCAGAAATAACTTTGTCCTTTGATGGGTTGAGCTTGCTTATCAAAGGTTTACACATACTCAAAATGTAACTGAACTTTATGTATGAACTCTGGAAGAAACGACAGTGTGTGCACCTCACTTACTATTCATTCTGCTATCATGCGGTATTTTGTCTTCTGCTGATGCAAGTACTGTGAGCTCATATTTCAAGCCAGGTTATGGAAATGGTAGAGATCTAAAACTCCTTTGGGGTGTATTCCCCTAATTAAAAATATTTTAGATAATATAGCGCTAATATTTCATCCAATTTTTGCTGTGTCAGCAAGAATCCTGTCATATTGTAGGCAGAAGGCTGTATAATAGATAGACACCAGCTTATAGGAAAACTATAGGAGATCCCTTCTTGGCCAAAGTTATACTAAATGTACATTGTTGTTTTTACTTTACTTTGTAAGTAAACACAGTAAAACAGTGTTTTCCTCAATGATTACACTTTATTCCTGCATGTCAAAAAGCCATCACCCATATGGTGACACTTACTCTCGAAGAGGCAGAAGTCCCGAATGATGGTTGGGTTCCAGCTTGCTAGATGCATGCAATGACAAAATTATGCATTCATATCCATAGCCTGCGTTCTCCTAATGTTTCTTTGGGATTAATAAAACATTTTTATAGTACAGTATCGCCAAACATCAGTATTAAGCATTTTCAGTCTGATGAGTAGAACCAATTTAACTTTTTAGTCACATCATTGACAGATGAAAAGCATTTAGGCAAACCATATTTTCTCCCTTCATTCAGAGTCTTGTTTTTGTCTCCTTCAGTAGTTTTTTCTGTGATGTATTAAAAAGAAGTATTTGTGATATGCAAAAATCAAAGCATAGAAGGAACTGACAACCACAAGAAAACCAAGATGCAGCATATTGTCTAAAGGGAAATGCAAGCAAAATGCCTTTTCTGATTGAGTATTTTATATTTTTCCCCAAGCATACATTTCTTCTGCTTTCATATGTATAATTCAATCTGTCATAAACTTAGATTTACTTTAGTAGATCATTTCTTACAAAAGCTAGTCCAAGCTATTTATTTGTATAAAATATTCACTGCACTGTGGTTTAGGGGCATCAGTATTTACCAACATTATTTATACAAGTGTGGGTGTTTTGTCTGTTTGTTGGGGGTTTTTTGTTACTTTAATAGTGAATTACACGAAGGGCAGGACATATAAAAAAAAATATCCATAGACAGTTTTTAAAAAAAGGACAAAAATATATAGACAAGAAGGATTTCTTTTTAGAAGACTTCTCAAGAATGTACTGTCTGTCTCCCAATATAGAGCATTTTATAAAGCACCCCCTACCCAGCTTTTTCAGAAGTTCGACCCTGTGGTAAGTAAAGTTTAAGCTTTCTTCAAAGAAGTCAGAATATTTCCAGAGCAAGTGATAGACTCAGGACTGAAATAAATATATGAAATCAGATATTTGAGACTTATTGTATACCACTGAATTTCTTTTTGAAATGTCTCTTTATCATGCTAGGTTTTAAGACAAGGGTTACATTTGTTGACAAAATAGTAATCTATGCTTCGTTATGATTACCTTGGATAGGAAGCATTATAATATAAACACCTAAGAGTAATAGTTCTATATTCAAAAATGTTTGGTTAAAAAAGTTTGTCTACTGTGAAGGAGGTAAGTTTGTATTTAGTCACTGAAAACATGAAATTCTCAGAAGTTTTCCTTGCATGTCTGTTTGTAGTCTTGGTTACAAATGCAAGGCTTAGGATCATGTCTCACCTAATGAAACAAGGTCTAATCATCAAACCAAAGATGTGATTTTTGTTAAAACATGCAATTATCTACAGATACAAGACAATAAATGCAAGCCAATAATGATTTATAAATCCTTGGCAGCTTCAGTAAGACAAAGTGAAAACCCTAAACTAAAGAACCCCTAGCTTTAATTGTATGTTCTAATTTGCTTGTTTTCTGCATTGCGAACCAGAGTTCATCAAAAGTTAAGAGTTATTCTGTGAAAATGTCATTGATTAGCTGATTTAGTCTTCCTCATGAGACAAGAGGATGAACTTTGATAATGTATGTGTGTTTTTAGGTTGTATTACATGAGCCCTAAAGATCTGTTCTTGCTTAATATTATTCTATACTTATATGATACAGCTGAACTGGGAAATTCATAGCAAAGTGGTAATGCCAGATTATTTTAAATTTAGATTGCAGTAATGAGTATCCATACTGTCACCTCAAGGCCAGATGTCCCACAGTGTTCCAGTGGGATAGTTTGCAAAGCAACAGTCATTACGTTTGAACAAGTGTTCCAGAAAGAGTGGATATTTACTTTGGAATCTTTTCAGTGGGAACAAAAAAGCAAAATCTGATTCCAGAAATAGAGACTAGTGTAAAGCTTCATGTCTGTGTAACCATGTGCAGGCAACCTGGTGAGCTTAGCCAAAGAAAAATAACATTTTCAAGTTGATACATATTTACAAGGTCTATAAGTAAATAAATCTATTCCAAAATGCTGTGAAATCTATTTGAGTGCTCTTCTGTTAGACAATCCAATTTTACAAACACCAGCTATCTCTGCTGTGAATGATCTATGCAAGGGAGAAAAAAAATAATCCTGGATATAAAAGTGGGTCTGAAAGTTCCTTAAAGTTTGACTTTTCTTGGAGCTCAAACTGAGTATATACCTCTGCTAGCTCAAAGGAGTCTGTAGGAGATTAAACCAAAACTTTAAATGATTGCATGATATATATGCTACCAGACAGAAGAATAGTAATGCCTTTTTCTACCCTCTATACATCTTTCCCTCATACAGTTTCCTCCTTTCAGCCACAAATGCTTTCTCTTCCTTACCTACCCCATCAGGCTTTGTCAGCCAGATATGAATTTCATCTTTCCTTGTGGAACTGCAATTACTTTTTTTGTTGTTGTTGGTTTTCTGTTACAGCAAATATAGCTTTCACCAAAACCGAGAATTATTTGTCCTTTTTGGTGCCTCTTTTCATCTCACTCAATGTCATGGCTCTCTGACAAAGTTTTATATAGCCAGAATATTTTAGCAGGTTTTTATTTGTTTGTTCAGCAGGTTTGCTTGACAGACTTTTCTAAACTTACTGCCAGTTTCTATTCTGTAGAAATATTTGAGAATTTTATATAATTTTTTTTCATGGGAGCAACAAGCTTAACACCTAAGGAAATCCAAATATTATCCTACCTTAGCTTTCCAAACATAATAAGTCCCTGCATATTTGATTACATATCAAATCAAGAACAAGAAGTTTGTATGTATGTGTATAATGGAAATATTGCACAAGACATCCTCTTGCTGGTCAGTGCTTACTTGCAGCCTAATGGTGACAGAAGAGGGAATGACATAAAAATCAATTTAAATAAGAAATATTGTAGTGTTCAGTTTAACTGAAGGACAGAAGGGCCAGTCAGTTAGTCCTCCAAGTACTATGAAGAAAAAATCTCAGTTTTTCAGACAACATCAATGTCTTGGAGTTGTTAGTTGTAGCCTTAATATATATGGTACAGATAAACTTTTGATTAAAAAAAATAAGATGAGATTAAACATTAATGGTCAAAATTCCATTGACCTCTGAGATGATCTCTAGGCTGTGATTTTTACACACTTTGTCTTTTACTAAAATGTCCTGGGAAGAGCATGAATGGAAAAGCATTCTAAAACTTTGTGCGAGTTTGTTACTGATGTGAATAAACATGCTATCAGAATGAGGTAAGTTAGCAGCCTATGTATTAAAAAAGAAAAAAAGATGGAAGCAATTCATGTTCATTTAGTTGCTGCCTTATAACTTAGATATGAAATGCAATCTGAGAATAAATCGATATTTCATTTTTACTTAATAAAATTGAATTAATAAGCGATACTCCAGATGAGTTCTACATGGTACGCTGATTTTTCTAATACCAAAAGAAATTAATGATCCAAGTTTGTGCTGAAAAAACCCCTGTTGTCTAAACTATGAAGCTATCTTAGTCGCTTGTTCAATTCAACGCTAAAAATAAGTAGTCACTCTTTAAAATAGGCTATTAGAGAGATGAAGTGTAAATAAGTATCTATTCCAGTTCTCTGGAGGAAAATGCATCTAGTTCAGGCATCGATTCAGCCTTGAAAATTATTTGCCTGTACTTACAAAAGACATTCTGACTTGGAGGGGTGGGGAATAAATAAAAAATGTAGACACTTAAAAGTGTCAATATAGTGAGAAACAACTCAGAGGAGTTAACAAACTATAACTTGCCCCAAGGGAAGTGAGGCTTTGACATGCAACTGTTTTGTTTTGCTAATGTTAACATCTTAAAAACACAGTCTGTGAGAACCACGCAAGATGGAGAAGCATATCGGGAAATATACAAACATCAGCAAGATACCATCATCTTACTGTGTTGCACAGAAACTGTGCTGGTGATAAGACCTTCTAACTGCATTAGATGGGGGAAGGAAAAGGCAGTTTTATCAGTATTTAGCATTTTGATTTGATCTGTGAGAATGAATCTTGCCTGGAATTTCAGATATTAAAAACATGTTTTCTGGAAAAAGGAGCAGACAGCGATCTGGTGATTCCTGCTTAACTGTCATGGAATTCTTGGTTACTGAAAACACAGGGTTGGTGACCATTTAGGTTCAGTGTATGGATGTTTAAACCCTTTGATCACTGCAGCAAACCCATGATCACATGGCAGCACCAAATTAATTTGCCTGAAATCACAGCAGCAGTAAACACCAATCCAAGCCCTTAATGGAGATTTCCATACAGTTGTTAACCTATGCCATGGCCTCTAAGAGACTGGTGATCATGTGAGGCTGTGGTTGTAGTTTCACATAAAATTAAAACTATCACAGTTGGGATAGGGAGCTGCCCTGGGCTTGGCTGCTGCTCTGTCCTGTACAGTTCCTTTTCTGCCAGCCAAATGAATTTGCCTCTGCCACAGTATGCTGACACCTTTTCTCCTCTCTGCACAGGAAATGTTGGAATGGTGACTGAAGTCTCCAGATGCCTCTAAAATCTGGAAGTTTACTTCTCTGTCTGAAATCAGTCATTGCTGATATGTAGCTGTTGCAAGGCAAAGATCTACCTTTTTGCTCTCCTGCTAAAGATATGCAAGGAACAGGTTCAGTATTTATCAATCTCAGTTCTATCTCAGTTCATCTGCTCCTCTCTTTCCCTATGTAAGCAATCATTTCTGTCTGCCTGGACAGAATTTAAACATGTTATCCAGCAGATGATGTTAGTCAATAACACTTATTTTGTATTTGTTAGATTTTTCCAGCTGATATGATGCTGTTTGAATACAGTAGTCTGTAAATCTAGCTTGAAGGCTGGGTTCTTTCTCTCACTCAGCACTTGTAGACTCCCTCTCTCTAAACAGACCTACATAAAAATGAAGAAAATTGTAACAGTGGGTAAGAATGGTAGAATAGATACTAAGGAGCTTTCTCAGTCATGCTCCGGAAGTGCTCAATAGTAATGTGGATGACCATCTGACCAGATGTGACTGGTCAGATTGCAAGAAGTCATATTAATGCAGGAGGAATAGATAACAATCACATTTTTATTAGAAGTATGTGTAGCTCTTTTAATCAGCTCAGTATTCTGTTGTGATGCAGTAGAGGAGTTAATTTAATTTCTGGGACAAATGAGTAAACATGTCAGCTGTGCCAGGAGGAGGAATTACTTTGAGTGTACCTGTCTGTCAGAGATTATTCCTGCTTGCTGACTGACTGTTTAGTCTTGTGTACTTGTTTTGGGCTGGGTTTGTGTACACTTTTAAAATAGTAGATCTTTGATAACTCTGTTCAGGTTGTGACTGACCTTAGAGGTGACTATGGTAACAGGAATTAATTTGCTTCAAAATGCTGAGGGCTGTCAGTATCACCTGATTGCAGATATGCTGGAACTACAGGAGCAGGACAGACCTTTTTAATGTTGGAAGCTAAAGACTGATGTGAAAGAGAGATCAACACGTGGTCAAAAAGACACAGAGAGCATCTGAAGCCAAGAAAGCCACTGTAATGTGTGAGAAAACCCTACTCTTCTAAACAAAATGGATACCTTGCATCAGAGGCAGGCAGGGTTACTGGTTCATGTCAATAGTGCAGCATCCTTTGCTCCTTTAACTCAAGAAATCTGAACAGTGTGCTACTTAGTAACAAAGATAATTCAACACAGCTTCCAGAACAGATATAGTTCCAGGGTTCCTTTGGAGTTGAATGGAGGGTGATTGCTATTGAGAAACAGGAATGCTGAAGCTGGCAAGAGGGATTTTGGCAGGTCAAAAGCACATCAATATTAAAACAGAAGCTTTTGCCAATAAACTTAACCATCAACTTGTTGTAGCTTATTCTGTGTGTGTCCTTGGGTCACACCAGGCTGTTTTTTTTTTTTGGTTTTTTTTTTTTTTTTAATGTGAGTTTTCTTTCCCTACTGCAGTGTTTTACCACTGCAAAGTGCCTATTTCTGAGCTGGATCTCTGCCATTTTAGTTCTCCACACGGCAAAGCACTGATGATACTTAAACATTACAAATCCTAAATAAGCTCCTTGGCTAATGACTGGTAGGGTGAAAGCTGTCCTTTTTCTTTCAAACGTATTAGCCTGGCTATGAAAAAGGAAGCAAGGATTAACACTTTATGATGATTAACAAATGATGTCTAAAAAGCTTCCCTTTTTCACTCAGCTTCTCAACTCAGTCACTGCTGACTGCAAAATCATTGACCATTTGTACTCAGCAGTTCTCTAGCACAGGTGTTAGCAAAAATCCCCAGGAGACTGAGTTAGGGAATGCTATTTTTCTGCTTCAACATCTTGTGACAATTATGCACTGTATTTACTGGAAATGTGCGAGTAATTAGTAGTGACTACTGTTTTTGCTGGCCAGTTTTATCTTCTGTGAGGGAGGAGGACCCAAAGTGCCTTCAACATGGCTAAACTGATGTGTACTTTCAGACTGATTGCTGTACTTGTACCCTGTATGATTTTTAGTTCACTCTCTGAAATTTAGGGATAATTTTTCGTCTGTTAAATCTGTTCCAGAATGCTTGACAAAAATGTTATGTTTGAGCCAAGTACTAAAATCTTGGAAATAAAAAGGATGCACCTCAGTTATTGGTAGTTTCTCACTCTTGGCTTCCTAGTTTTTCAACCAAGATTATGTCAACCCAGTAAATTGTAGTGTCTTTTGCTCCCTTGTTGGTTTGATTTTAAAAAAATAGAGAATGGAAGAGAAGGCATTTGGAATCTAAATTGTTGAGCTGTTTTCTTAATATAAAACCAGTAGAAGATTGTGTACCTGTTGGCTTTATACTTATAGACTAAATCTAGAAATTCCAAAGCCATAAAACAGCTGATAGTAGCTCAGTTTTTCAGTCTGCTTGGTTTGTATGTGACTGTTGTCCTTCAGGTCCTCAAGGCTGAGTGTTGCTCAGTTCTTTTCAATGAAAAATTAGGTTCTCTAATCTTAAACGCTGTAACTAATGCTATGACTCTACCAACTCGTGAACCACATTACTACAGTGAAATATTTACAACAAATGGAAATCTCATTTAGGTTATAGGGTATATAGCAGATGGGTTTTACAAAAAAGCAACTCAAGGATGTGGACTAGGGAGGCTTAATTTTTTGGAATGCTGCTGGTACTACTCTGGAGATCAGCTGTGATACAGGCAAGTGTTTTGCCTGCCACATTGGAGAGCCATGGTCACTAGGTGCAACTGGCACTGACAAATGTCTCTACTTCTCCAAAAGAGGCCTGCATTAAAAAAAAACCAACATTGTAGCTACATAGAGAATTTATAATAGTATAAAAGGCAGTAATGTCAGGAATGATTTACAATAGAACAGTTTCAATTATTCTTGTAATGATGGGAAAAGTATGCAAGCAGATCAGCAGTAGTGGAGAGTTTTCAGTCTAAGATTTCTGCATGTCTTATTTCTTTGCATGGCTTCAGTCAGAGACACAGTGATTTTTTGGAACATCATAACCAATTGCCAGATAATTAAGGACAATGAAAGAACAAAGGGGGAAAAGGGCTTCTTATAAGAGACACCTTCTGATTTTAGCTTTCGATCAGCTTTGATAGACTAGCAAAACTACTGATGTACTAACTGTTTGGTTAATGGCATAGACAACAGAGACAGTTGAAAAGTGCCAGTAACTCATGATTTTTCTAGTCATTGACTAGCTAAGAGCCTTCCTCACAATGAAGCCATTTAGCAGCAGAAAATCGTGTATAATTTATTCTAAGCATTGAATATGCACATGCTTGGCATTGTTCATTCCTATGGAACAGTAGGTCAATCAAAGGTTGAGGTGAAACTATTAATACTTGGAGAAAATATATGAGCAAGACACATGCAGAGACTTGTTGCACTTTGATCTTTCAGATGGCCACAGGTTTAAATGCTAGTTACCACAAGAAATATCTCAGTCCTGGATTCCTTTGTACTTTCTACTTGTACAGATCATAGAATTGGAAGTGTTTGTCCACCCAAGCTGTTCTGGCAGTTTTCTTTTTCCCACCACTGTCACATATTTTAATTAATAACTCTGTTATAGAGCACTTATTAAAACCTAGACTCCTTGGCATTTTTGCCTTTTGGTATATGATATTTGTTACACTGACATTTAATCACTTCAAGATTTCCACCTCGAGTTTTCTAATGTTAGTAGACTGACATCAGAGCAAAGATACACTCTGCAATTTGGCTTACAAATGAAGTATGGAAAGTCTGATGAATCAGAGTTCTTAAGCACATAGTTAATTTGAGCTGATGCCCTCTTGACTTCAGAAGTGCACTCCTTTCTTAAATCTTTGATCTGGTCAATAAAAAACATCAAATAATGGCTCTTTATGCATTGCTTTCTGATTAGAGCTATAGAAGACAAATGACTGGTATGCAATTATCGAGTAACCTTCATGTCGCTTTAAAAGGAGCTCCACTACTCCCACTTATGCTTAGAACTGAAAATCTTTGAAAATCACATGAACTATTACAGACAGTGTGAACATGCTAGAGAAACCAAAAGGACAAAGTCTGATCAATGTAATGTGTGGGAAAATAATCTTTTGCTGATAGGAACACGGATGGGATGCTGATAAGAAGGAGAGCTAGAAAAGGACAGATTTAAGGGTCTGCAAAGAGCAGCTGGAAAAGAGTGGAAGAGAGATTTAGAAAATGAGATGCCAGATATAATATTTCAGCTTTCCAGAATAATTGAGAGGTTGCTGTATGGGCTAGTATAGGGTTAGGCCATCAAGGCTATTTTAAGGGTTAGGGTTGAGATTAGGGCAATAGGGTTAGGGTAAGCATTAAGGTGAGGCTTAGTGTTAGGGTTAGGCCATTACCTTTATATAAAAAAGTAAGTAAAATATACATTCTATATGTAAACCAAACATAGATTAATGTTGATCTTTACTGAATAAAATATCTTGTCAATAATAAATTCTACATTTACAAATATGTAAATTTTTTTTTTTTATAAAGACACAAAGTTTTGCTGGATATGTTGATTTGCTGGATGGTAAAGATAAAGTATTTATCAAGAAATTGCAGCCATTCTCCTTCTTTATACATCCTCTAACTTCTGAGGAACAGTGCCCTCTCTTTTTTCTTGGTAGATTTTCATGGGTACAGTAGCAACTGAAAGAAGCCCATGTGCTTTTTCTATTTATTTCCCCCCTCTTGTTTCCTGTGTCTGGCCTTTAGATTTAAAGTAATTTCTTGCTTTCTGTGCTTTAAAAGTGTAAATTCCTGAATTCACTCTCTGTGGCTTCTTTAGTTCTTTTCTAATATTCTGAACCTTAGTCATAGACGTATCTGTTGTCTACCTTGCAGTTCGATGAAGACTAATTCTGTTCACGTACACTCCAGCCAAGATTATTTTCTGTGAAAAGCTGTTCTGTAAGACCTTATTTCTTGCTAAACCTATGTCCAAACTAGCATTAATTTTCATTGGTTCACTGGATATTAAAGACATTTGTCTTAGACAAAGTTCAAAACTACCTAAGCCTTTGGCTTGAGGATGAGTAGAAGGTGACTAAGAAATGAAAGGTTAGTGCTAATAGGTCTAAATGTATATACGCTCTTTAGGCAGCTCCATGCCTCCCTTTTAATTGTCATACAATTCTGTCACATGCAGAACTGTCCAGTCACCTCCAGGTTTATTTCTGTCTCAAATGATCTAGCTCTTTTACTGAAATCAACAACAAATTTTATGCTTGCTTTTTGTTTTGTTTATTTTTTTCTTTTATTAGGAAATTAGGAAATATTTGGTCTTTTTGATAAGCTTTCATCGTTTTGCCCAATCCTCCAAAGTACAGGTTGGAACCAATGTAAGAAGTTGTACTTTGCTTTGTTACCTGAACACTAACTAGTAAACTGACATTAAATGGTTCTGACATTAATGTAAGTAAGTCCTTTTTGAGGAAAGGAAGCTAGAGAAGAAAAGTACATAAGGCTGTAAATCATCAAAGTTTTCTTTATGACGGCTGCTTTTAAAATTTTGGAAACAATAGGAGAACTAGATGAGATTAGAAAATGTTTATAATTAAGAGAAAGAAAAACCAGCAATGCCTCACACAGACCTCTAATTAGTGCAGACATTTAAAAATCTTATTCTTGAAGTAGCTAATTTAGAATAAATATCACTTTCTTTCTCCACAAGGACAGAAAATTTTACTTGTTGGACTTATTAGGATTATCAGGAGTTTTTTGCTACTGAGCCATCAGGCAGGACTGCAGTAACTCTCAGTACAGTGGTCAGCAGCGACTGCTAGCATCCAAGTATGGAAAGCTGAGTAGAGAGAACTGCATGTTTCACTAGTTATTGTCTCGTGGCCTGATTTGCTGCCCTAGGTGTTGTACAAGGCACCTGTTCTAAAAGTTTTTCGTGGTGTTCCAAAGGCACCTTGTGGCTCTTCCAAAAGCAAATTTATTTCAACCCCAATCAATGGAATTAGGTGGGAAAGACATTTTTCTACTGTGTGATGCAGTGCAAAGTGATTCCTAGACATAAAATAATCAACAGGTTTCTCAGGAAATAGGCTTTTAAAAATCAGTGTTGTCATAATATTTTGCCATTATGATATTGGTATTACAAATACACCTGTTGAGCAACCGACCTCTGTAGTGTTATCTTAAAGCTAATATTAAATACACTGCTATTTTAGGATTGTGATCAACTACTTATGATCTAGTGCTTCTTTCAATTGTGGAATCCTGATGGTTCACTTTCAGATGTTCTCAATTTTCTATATTTATTCTTTTTTTCTGCTCGGAGCCATAATTTACTTCAGTATATTTTGCCAAAGATTTGCTCAAGAAATGAAAGATTAATGGCTGTGAGCCCAAGCGAGTTACTCTACCTTTTTTCCTTACAGATTTAAATCTTGATAAAACATATAACTTGAGCATTAGTTTTAGGTGCCTGATCAGCAGAAATACTAGTGTACAGCACTGACACTTTGATTTTGTTACTTCTTTGTAGCATAGAGAGCTGAAGCTTGAAGATATCTGTATTTAGTCTTTTTTTAAAGCCTGAAAATAACATTCTTCATTTGCAGGTGGGAATATGCAATGCAAAAATTCATAAATTTTTGAATGATATATTTGCATCCTACCAAAAATTAGAATGTTCTAACCTGCTTTTATGAACAAGAGACAATATTTCTTTATCTGTCCTGACAAGCAATTTTGTGATGGCATCTTTATAAATTCTGCTGTAAGAGTTAGGAAAGTGTATGTTGTTTGCACAAGGAATTTGTGAGTGTGGAAAGAGGACCACATTTGAAAGCCCTCTTTAAAAACAAAAGTGAATATCTGACTTCAAGTAATATTTAGAATACCTAAACGGGTGAAAAATTCAAAAGCTCAGTAAGATTGTTAACATTGAAAATGACATTATCTGTTTCAGCATTATTAGTGTTAGCTGTTGGCTACAAGATGTTCAACAATGTGAGAGATTTATTCTGAAATTACTTACCTGTATTAGGGGATCTCACCTATTGTAATTTGACAGTTGAATTGCTCTATAATTCAAATGAAAAGGAGAGAAAGGCTAAAAGTTGAGCTGGCCTGAATTAGAAATAATTTATTAGAAAATACTTGCAGATTTGCACCTCGATATTATGATAGATGAAATCATTTATGTCAGGCTTGCAGAAAACTTTGTTTTCTGAGCCCATTGGTATCAGTTGGTTTAATCAAAAGGAGACCTTATGCTAATAAGCTCCCTGATCGCTGTAGGTATTTACTGTTCAGCTTTATATCCAAGATTATGTGTTGATGTGCATGGCTCACTGTTGGAACAACTGTGTCTAGGATAACAAGTACATTTCAACAACTTGTCTTCTAAAGATAACATGTTTTAAGAACTGGCATTCAGTTAAGGTTCAGTTAAAAGTAGTCAGAAATAAAACCATCACTCCAGATCTTAATAGCTATCTTTGCATAGTGTCAGAGGGGTGTTGCATTTATGTGGAATTTCATAGGCCTTTAAATGGAACAGAAATATACTTATGAGAGATCTTGTGTTTCTTTTGAATTTATTTTTGGGAGGAAGAGGAAATGGCCAGCAGGTTGAGGGAAGTTCTCTTTTCCCCTCTGCTGTGTCTTGGTGAGACCTCATCTGGAATACTGTGTCCAGTTCTGGGCTCCCAGTTCAGGAAGGACAAGCAACTATTTGAGAAAGTCCATGAGAGATCTGCTAAGATGACTAGGGGACTGAAACTTCCACCTTATGAGGCTGAGAGAGCTGGATCTGTTTATCTTGGAGGGCAAACATCAGGAGGATGGAACCTGATTTGGTTGTTTCTAGTGACAGCACAAGGGCTAATGGACACAAACCAAAACAGGAGGTTTTTACAGAAGGTAAGAAAACCAAACCTTCACTTTAAGTGTGTCAGAGCACTGGAACAGGCTGCCTAGAGAGCCTGTGGAATCTACATCTCTGGAAGCATTCAAAATCTGCCTGGATGTGTTCCTGTGTGATTTACTCTAGGTGATCTTATCTTAGCAGGGGGTTTGGACTATACAATCTTTAGAAGCCCATCCAGCCCCTACCATTCTGTGATTCCATGAGGATTTTCCAAAATTTTGTAATCTTTTTTTTCTTCTAGCAACTCCTATCTCTCCTTAGATATCCCATGATTAGAGCTTTATGCCCATGCATGTTGAAAGAGGTTAAATATATACAGCATGCTTATGTGCAAAATGTGTCCTTTGAAGTCAATTATAATTAAGGCTAGAGTAAATAGTACGAAGTGTTTTGAGCTGATAAATGACTGTTTTGAACAAACTTTGTTTTACCTCTTCTTGCCCTCCACATAGTCTGACAATCCTAAACATTCATAGAATGAAAGCCACAAAGTTCCACTGGGGGAAAGCTAAACCAGTTGTTGCATACGCCTGTAAACTCATCCAATTGGGAGAATATGCAAGCATCCTGCAGTGCAGCTGACTGACTGCAGCTAAACACAGCTTGGATTTTGACTATTTCAGTCAAACATGGTTGATAATTTATTAGATATGAAGCAATTCTGAGTATTGAATTTAAACAAAAGGTAAACTGTTGGCAGTTTGTCCTGAGCATCCACTGTATCAGTAACACTGAACAAAATGTTCTGTGAAAACTATTCTGTGAGCTCTTTGCAAAGAGCAGGAATGTTCAGTGGTTTCCTGCTCTTGACCACCACAAGAGAGCTTGACATTTTGGCTTCATATTATACTGCTCCACAGTCAGCGATGCAGCTGATGGCAGTTCTCAGACACACACATCTCTACAGGTTTTATACGCTTGTGTTGCAACATTTGTGTATTTTTGGAAGCTTCAGACCAACTCCAAAGAAGGATTTGTACAACCTTCGAAGTAGCATTTTTGTAATTTCCTGTTGGATCCTACTGGAGTGTGTGACAACCTCAAAATATCTTTTGCAGTGCCAAGATCTTCCTGGGTGTTGGTTCAGCTGGAGCTTTGCCAGAATGTCTACTACATCCATGGCAGCTGGGAAATATTCAGCACACTGTAGATTGTTGTTATTTTCTCTGCCAAAAATATCAAGATATGTTGAAGCCCTGACAGCTGTACCTTGCCATGGAGAAAATACTCAAAAATAAAAGCAAATGACCAATGTTGATAGTGTAATGACTAGTTACACTTTATGTGTCAACATAAACCAGTTCATTTCTCTTTGAAAATCAGTCTTGGAACTTCATATTGTACATTTTACAATTCAGTCTCAAATTACCATTGAATGTTGTAGAAATTTTAGGGGAATTTGAATGAGAAAACCAGTACGAGGATCATTTTAAAAACCATATTGGACACAAAATAACAAGGGAAATACTTGACAGCAAATGACTGTCTGGCTATGATGAAAAGGACTTTACAATGTGTAGCAGTGGTATTTCAATGCCACTGTTAGATTTCATAGATGCATATGGAGTCTGGGATAAAATAATTTCATTACTGTGGCAGTTTTAGGCTATGTCTCTAAAAGTTAGCCGCAGATTTCAAGCAGAAGAGTGGAAAAATATAAACAATTCACTAGTGGGTGTAAAAAGGAAAACAAAAGATTATTCTAAATGAATTTCATTGGCTAGAATGTGTCGGATGGAGGCAGATGTACCCTAACAATCTTAACACTCCATTCCTTTTCTTCTCTGGTCTGGCTGTGCTGCTGGGGAGGGTAATGCTTCTCACCTTGCAGATAAGGATGCTAACATTGCTTCTTTGAACTAACATTTCTCCTAAGGGGTTGTCTTTTCTTCTAATTACAGGGGGAAAGGAGGTGGTTTTGTGAGGAGTGGAGCAGCTTTCCTGCTTTCTCTGGGATCCCAGAGGGGATACAGAGAGAGCACAAGGATGTTTCCATTCTGTTTTCTGATTATAAATACCTGTATCATATTGTAAATACTGTATATTTTGTACATATTCATTGCATTCCATTGTAGAGTGTAGTTTTTGCTATGTAAATCCAGCTTTCATTTGCTTCCAATTGAGCTGGCTGTGCTTAGTTAATGTGAATGGGAAATTTTAATCCACCACAATGACTATTACTAAATGCCCCCTTTTTTTTTTTTCCCCCCTATGGAAGTTGGGAAATTTTCCTTTGAGATAGTAGGTGAATGGCATACAGTTAGCTCGACTGATTTTTCTGCAGCTGTGGAAATTAAACGAATTTCATGAGCCATATTGATAAATTGAATTAATCTTTCTGTTTCTTTGAAGTGCACTGAGTCACAGAGAAAGTGTTAGGGTGAAATACTGGCATGCCAAGTGACTGTATTGTCAGATATGCAAAGATGAGGTAAGTGAACACTATTACCATTCTTGTTCCTTTAGGAAAAGCTGCTTGTAGAAGTTGCAGATAAAAGGTCATGTGAGACACAGATTTAGTGCCTAGATCTAGCAAAGCTCAACCTCTGGCTCATTCGAAAGATCATTTTCTATTCTATTTCCTTACTCTTGCCTTCTTTTGACTTATTCTTGGGTCTGCAGTTCTACCCTTCCCTTACACCTACTTTGGTGCCTGTCAGATATTTATGGGAGCCAAACGATCTCCAGAAGACAGCAGAAAGCACCCTCTGCCACTCTTTAATTTTGTCTCTGCTTTGCTGCTTTGATTTCTCTTACATATAAGGCCCAACATATGCCAGGGCTGGTTCAGCATTGGTAAAGGGACACAGCAGTTGGGGTTGTGCATAGGGAGGAAGCAGAGGGATCAGTGCCAACTGGAGAGAGTGAGTGGCTAGATGTTAGTATCAGGCAATTCCATTTTTTCTTTTTTAAAGAATCTAAAGTGAGAAACAGTCTCCTTAAGTGCTTCCAGTAGCCCAAGAACAGCTAAACACCTCTAATGGCTGGCAGCAGCTCCATTCCTCTGAAGTCAGGGAATAGCTATAAATACTTCGAACATGGATTTTTTGTCCAGTTCTTACTCCTCAGCTCTATAAGAACTATTTCCAACTCAGGATGTCACTAAATGAATTTGAAATATAATAAACTTTCTGATACTACAGCTGAGGCAGTTTCTGTTGAGTTCAGTTCGTGAAATAATGTACAATGTGTTGTGACATTACATCTGCTAACTTTTCTGTAGAAGATAAGCCCCAGGAGGAAAAGTGGATGATGATGCCTAGTATTAAGATAATATTGGTAAACTGATAATCCTCCATCTGAAATTCCCCTTCATGATACCAATACTGTCTATGATGACCTCATACTTTTGACCCAGACACTTTTAGGGAGACTTACAAGGTTTTACTGAGAGGGGAATAAACTGATAATGGAATAATATTTCTTTCACATAATCCTGATTATGTGAAACAGAGAAAACTCTGTTGACCTAAACACAGTGTGAAACAGTGAAAATAATTTCATTTTTCATGGTTCAGAGCATCTTTTCAGCTGGTACTTTATCCAAATTTTTTTCCCTTAGCTGTTTGGTATTTGGATGTTATGGCTTGTGTTTGTTTTTTATTTTTGTAGCTATCTGGTTTGTCTTCTCTATCTCATGTTTTAACAGGTCCCAGAGAGCACTCCTTTTTTTTCTAGTTATGGTCAGCTGAATTGTCTTGTGTATACAGAAGATGAAACTGGTAAGAGCCAACTGCTTGGCTGGAGCATGTCTAATGAGAATAGTGTATCAGCGCAGTCCTTTGTCTTCTTGGTCTGCAGGAGCTTTGAAAATAACTTTCATTCTAGATAGACTCTTTAGAGATTTTAATTACTAAGCTCTTTGCAAATCTCTGCTGGACACTTGCAAGTGACAGACTTTTTCATGGCTGTAGAGCCTGGACAAATCTGGATGAACAGTGGTGAGTGGTGACTTCATAACAAACATGAAGCTCCACCTTGAAGACTAAGAAGAACTAGAATTTATTAGCGCAATTGCCAATCAAATATATTTAAGGTGGGCCTCCCTTCCTGTCCCCCAAGAGCTCTCAAATGTTTACAAATTTGTTCATTTAACTACATCTTAACAAGATTACTGAAAATTCAAACCAAAATTCACCCAAATCCATCAGTACATGCACACAATCATTATGGAAAATTTTAGCCAAAATGATAATGTCAATGAAAGTTATGAAAAGAAATTAAGACAGGGAATTTTGCTATCCTAATGCCTCCTTTGCCACCTGTGAAGAGCTTCATGTTGCAGCAGCCAGTACAAACTGGAACTGATGCATACAGATGGGCGAAGGAACTGCTGTCAGTTGCACCCCTTCTTCTGTCACAACTCTCAGCAAACTTTGTAATCCTTATAGTGCCAAATAATTTCTTTTGCTGTTCACAAAATCCTGAGGACTTAAACCCCAAATACTTTAGAGACTGTATATTGTTCTTTCCAAACGTGTAAATTTCATATGGCGTCAAGACTACAGAATTCATTGCAGGGAGGTTTGATGGCACAGAACTAAGTGAAGATTTTGATCTAGATATTCCTTGCTGTTGAAATAATTCAGTCTTCTCCCCCTTACCTTTGGCTGTCATTAAATAAACTTCGTAACAAGATCCAGCTCTCTAACCCAGGAGATCCCATGCACTGCTTGCTCAAGCACCACATGAAGCAGCAGCAAGAAGTGCTAGCAGCATTATTGGCTCTTTACCAGGCAGAGTAGGAGAGGACTACAGTTTGCACCCTTTCCTCCTTTCCTTGGAACAAAAGCAAGTTTCTCATTGATTGTGATGCTTCTGTCAAACTGAAAACCTCAATCACATGGCCATAGCTTTTGTGCCACAAAACCTGCCATCCCTTTAACCCTTCTGTCTATCCTGCTTGGGGTAAACCCTACTCATGGATACCTTCAGATATGCAGAGGTAAATCATCTGGAGTGAATCTGGAGAGACATTAGGCACTGTAGCCATGAAGCACTTTGAAATTTGGGTACTTCTGCTGTAAGCAAAACCCTCAATAGAAATTATTTTACACTGATGGAAACCAAACTTAACTAGACCTGTGAAATATTTAATAGGTAAAGATGCGAAGTATTTGTGACATGGAGAATGAATGGTAATGACAATAAATATTTAATGTGTCTAGAATTGCTTCATAACTGTAGGTTTTAATTGTTTTCTCAATGCAACATTTCCACACCCAAAAAGCCAGCAAGCATTTCATTGGAACAATAATAATAATACATTTTGCAGACCTAGAAGAAGTATTTTGTGTTCCTCTTCAATTACTAAAAAGCAAGATGAGAGCTGTGTATATAATGGTTTTGTTCTGCCCAACTGTGCATTGTAGATGCAATTTTAATGTTGATGATTTTAAACCAAGTTTTGGATTTTATGTGCTAAAATATGTGTACTTGTATTTGCCACATGCTTTTGCTGCTTCTGAAAGATTGCAGGAAGCCACTGCCTTTGGGCTTAATTCCCCTGTTCTCAGTAGTGCAGAGATCTGGATATTTAACGGTTCATTAACTCATATCCATTTTCTGTCAAGTGTTGATTTACTTCATTTCCTGCTTAACAAATTTGAGATTGATCTGCTTTTTAAAAAACTCAATGCAAGATACCTGCGTTTTGAGCAGGTGAACTAGTAAAGGTTTTCTACAGGGATGGGAAAGGGAATATTTGGATTGCCTCTAGGTGGCAGTGAGTCATTATTTTTTTGTCGTTCACTAGACTGGCTAATTGAAGCATCCCTGTAGAGAGGCTTCCTAGTTACAGACTGACATTTGTTTAATTTTCAAACCATTTTGGATACATCTTGAAATCCTAAACACTGTATTGTGATAGCATACACATCGTTGCAAATCATTTAACCCTGGAAATACAGACAATTGTACTCTGTGGCATATACCCTGTGAATCTGCAGATCTCTGATGCTTGTTTGTATGTGAGCAGAGAACACACTACCCGCACAGCTTGTGCCTGGTGCCTGTTGCACGTGTGCACACACAGAGCCAAAGAGCTGCGTAGTGTACACATGGTAAGTTCAAACACTCTGGGTATGCAGTGTGGTGGACTGAACCTTTGAATGAGCTGTGGTGACTGGTAATATTGCTGTGTCCACAGTACATTTTCAATTCCCCCAAAATCAGTCGGTTCAAACAGTCTTTTTCTTAAATTCCTGCATTTTTGCATGCTGATGTGGCTGCACACTAGTACAAAGTGCTTTCAAGGGTTTTGTACAGCTGTTTGGACTTGGTGCAATGATTGTATACGTGATGTTCTGCTCAGCTCAATGACAGTTTCTGTCAAGCATGAGGAATGGATCATACTAAATGCTGCTAATAAAGAGATTACAGGCCCTCTAGTAAGTCCCTGATGACTGACAGTAGTAATTGTAATGTTGAGGAGATGAAGACAGGCTCTGCAATTGTAATTCAGGCTCTGATTTAATAATGTGTTTAAATCCATCGCTTTTAGCTTGTGCTTGTGTTGACTGCATTTTAGCAATACAGTCACTAACTTGCTTACATCTGAGTTGGGGAATGTTCCACTTTTATGAATGTCCTTATTTCCAGCCTAGGACAGTGCTTCATGTGCATATGCAAAGGAAAGCATGTCCTTCAAGGTTTTACAAATTGGAGTATATATCACCAGCTCTGATACAGTGGATTAAGAGCAAGAAGCACAGTTTTATGAGCTGTATGGGTTCCACATTGTTCATGAAAAAAGCACTGCAAAAATCGTTCTTGTCATAAGCATAACACATGTTATTCTGAATATCCATTTCCTGTTCTGAATAGCAATGCAAATGTTATCCAAATGTTTGGGTTTTTTAAAAACACGGTGCTTTTAACTCTATATTCAGCATGGATAACAAATACCCCTAGTAGCTCATTGGTAAAAGGAATCATAGCGAGTCTCAATAGCCTAAGAGGTGAATGGGTCAGTAGAAATACTTTGTGCCAAACAAAGTAAAATGTGGAATGAGTATACAATTTGAAACGGACTGAGAAACAAATGATATATATGGTAGAGGTTTCCATTACAATATATCTTGGCATTAAATTTAAAATTACTCTGAATATATCTCCCTTAGAAAACACTGTTGTAATGAAAGACTTAGCAACTTGATGGATGTGAATGAGTAAGTCTCATAAATTGAGATACTGCAACTGAGATTGCTGCATTAATAGGAATGAGATTATCAGAGTGTTAAATCATACAGCTATACATTTAAAAGTATGTCCTGGGAATAAATGCATTTTGTATAATATATCTTTGTCTTCTGCTCTCAGCCCAGCACTATTACACTACATCACAAATATGAGCACTGGTAGATTCTGACAGTCTCACACGAGAAGCAGATTTTGGAGGCAGGTTTAATAAATGACTGCATAATTGACATTAATGAATTACCATGATCCTTGCTCCTAATACCAATGAAGAAAAAAACCCCAGAACTGACACAGAATTTTATTATCAAAAGTGATGTACCAAATAATCTTAATTAAAAGATTTTGGTAGAAACCAGCGTTTCACTGAAAGTTTTCTTTGAAAGGAATTTTATCCATCCTTAAGGTAATTACTGTTTTCAGGATGTACTCCTAATTTCATGTTCACACTCTGATTTCATGAGATTGTCTTTGACTTGACAGGATTTCCTGTGACTGAGCAAACACTAGTAAATATGTATCCCAAATGCTGCCTCCCCTAAATTTAAAATGTTGTAAACTAGGCCCTCTGGAATTCCTGACAGAGCCAAATATAGCTGTCTCCTTTACCCTTCTGCAGAAAAATGAGAAAATATTCAGATACTGATAGAGCATTACTTTCGTACATCTGCAAAGACAATACTCTCAGAAAAGCTCAGACTGTAAACAGTTTCCATTATAAACCTAGTTCCACATTTTATTATGAAGGGCATTGCATTGAGATGTGATTCTGTAACCAAATTCTGAACTTAGACATTCAGGTTGCGAAAGACCCCTAGGATCATCAAGTCCAATCATTGACCTTACTCTACAAAGTTCACCCCTAAACCAGATCCCCAAGCACCACATCCAAATGACCTTCAAACACATTCAGGGATGCTGACTCAACCACCTCCTTGGGCAGCCCATTCCAATGGCTACCACTCTTTCTGTGAAATTTTTTTCCCTAATGTCCAGTCTAAAACTACTCTGTTGCACTTTGAGGCCATCCCCTCTTGTTTTCTCACTGCTTCAAGAAATGTCTGTTGCTTTGATTAGTATTAGGTTATTTTGCACCATTTAGAACAGGTTATATTTCTCACTTGAAATATGAGATATATCACTGATTTTCTGTGTGTGAGATTTTCAGACAAGTGTAAGGTAGGTACAACTGCCCTCAAAAACACAATGGTCCTGACAGACCTCCGACAAAAGGCTGCAGCTTGCTAGAACCTGATACAGATCAGCTCAATGTCGCCAGACATTAGAGGCTCCTCTGGGCCCAGAAGTTTCTTTGCTGCTTGGAGGGCTCAGCCCTCCAAATAATTAAGAAACAGATCACAACAACTCAACAAGGGTATAAGTGGAGTTCTGCTATGGAGAGAGGGGTTCTCCACACAGCAAGCAGCCTGGCAGTTGGATCTCTCCGCTTAGGCTGGGACCTTGTTTAAGGAGTCCTCAACTCCCTGCTTTGGTGAGTGCATATGAATATAGTTCAGGTACTGGTGGGGAGATTTTCTGTCTCTGAGTGTGTGTATGCACATTTTGATTCATTTCTCCCTAGATGATTTAACTGGTTGTGCAGCAGTATGTTCCTAACTGACACCCAAATCTGTAATTTTATTGGAAGGAGTGCAGAATAATTGTAATAAATCCACAGTTTTCAGGTGGTTATTGCTGTCTCTTTTGTGGGTGCCTCCACAACAGAGCATGACAGTGGCTTCATGAATCTCCCAGGGAAGATCTGTGTACACTGGCAGCTGGTGCTCCTGTGAGAGACAGTCCTGACATCCTGACACTCTCCCTACATGGAGTTCAATCACAGGCTGAAGCCAAAGTTTCCCCATGGAAATACATTTAATGAGTCTGATGTCACCTGAAGGTGTTCGTTAGCTCAGATAATAATAATAATTGAAAAACTTATGGTTTATCCTAGGAAAGGGGGAAAATGTATTTAAAAGCTTAAGCCCATATGTAATACAGTTGCATAAAGAAAACTAGCTTTAGATTTTTTTTAACTTGAATTTGAAGTTGCATTTTGACATTATTTGGGGGCTTTAATTCTTCCATCAAGGTTTAATTCATTTTTTTTCTTTCTTCTCTGAAAATTCAGCAAAATTGATGACTGATGGTCAGTAGTTTCCTACTTTGATGAGCATTCAATGATGAGCCATTCAAATGTTTCTACTGGAAATCTGTGTTCCTGACCATTCATCCCTTCCCTGCTTGTTGGTCCTTATTATCAAGGCCTAGGTGGCTGAGCAAAATCAAATGCTTTGTGTTACTTCTCTTTTTTTTTGTTTGTAACTTTTCTGACAGACAAATGTGAATGTTTCTGGGATTGCTTAGCCTGGAGAGGAGGAGACTCAGGGGTGACCTTATCACTCTCTACAAGTACACAAGTACCAGAAGGGAGGTTGTAGACAGATGGATGTTGGTCTCTTCTCCCAGGCAGCCAGTACCAGAACAAGAGGACACGGTCTCAGGCTGCACCAGGGGAGGTTTAGGTTGGATGTTAGGAAGAAGTTCTACACAGAGAAAGTGATTGCCCATTGGAATGGGCTGCCTGGGGAGGTGGTGGAGTCATCATCATTGGAGGTGTTCAGAAGGAGACTTGATGGGGTGCTTGGTGCCATGGGTTAGTTGTTTGGGTGGTGTTGGATTGGTTGATGGGTTGGACACGATGATCTTGAAGGTCTCTTCCAACCTGGTCTGGTCTATTCTATTCTATTCTAAAGAAAATATTTAAGGAGATAGTTCTGAATTCTATAATTTTAAAAACCATTTGGGTTTTGAGGATGAGCAATGTGGCATAAGCTTTGTGTTTTTCCAGACAGACAAAATATATTCTTATTTTGTTTCTAGCTAGAAAGAACCTGCATCCAGCTTTTCCTGAAGGAGTGCTCTTTCTTCCAAATTCATCCAAGTGAAGATCTTATGAGATCAGATGGCATTGCAAGATTTGGACACCTGTTTAACTTAAACCAGCATCTCAGGTATGGCCTCAAATCCTAGTGTACAGTCTCAAATCAATGTTAAAAGAACAGTCTTTTTATCTTTTTCTTTCTGTTTATATACTGATTGCGCCAGGGGAGGTTTAGACTCAAAGTGAGGAGAAAGTTCTTCACCGAGTGAGTTGTTTGTTATTGGAATGGGCTGCCCAGGGAGGTGGTGGAGTCACTGTCCCTGAAGGTGTTCAAGAGGAGATTGGATGTGGCACTTGGTGCCATGGTCTAGTTGTGAGGTCTACCGAGACAGGTTGGACTCGATGATCCTTGGGGTCTCTTCCAACCTTAGTTACTGTGATATTGTGACTACATTACTTGTAAAATAGCATTATTATCTATTTTATCACCTTAAACATGAGAAGAAAAAAAGATACTTCATAATATGTGATAAGTAAATAATGATAGCATTTCCAAGTTCATTCACTTGTATTATGTCTGTGAACTTACTGGTGGCCAGTCACTGCAGCATACCCAGGCAATCAACACACTTGTATCTGGTTATTGTCTTGCTGTTTGTATACTGCTTAGTTTTACAGCTGAAACACAAATGGGTTCCTTCTGGATTTGTGAAAGTGAACAGCTTTCCCACATAAACCAAATCTGTCTTCCTACTAGTACATAACAAAGGATCAGCTCTGCAAAGATTGTCTCAAGTGAATGTTGCAGTTTGATTTTGCTATTCAAATTGCCCAATAATGTTCCTACAGAAGTATCTATGCATGTTAACTTTCCAGCTACCACCCTGGGCATCTATCTATCCTACAGCTGGTTATTTGTAAGGAAATTCTCCAATTAATAAATTACCAGAAACATTATTACTACGGTAAAGAAAAGACAACTCTTGCATTCTCCTTCAACATTTATATTCTGCTCTAAGTCTCAAAATTGCCATTCTAAAATCAAGATGAGAGTCTAGGTATGGGTCTGGAGTCAGAGTCAAGTTAATTAGCAATACTTTCCTTCCATCCAGATGACAATGCAGATATGTGGAAAAGCTCTGGAATCCACCTATTTTAAGCTGAAATTAAAACAAGTAACAGTTTTATCACAGCTATGTTTTCTTTACTAGACTGGACATGTAGTGTTTTGGCTTATAACTTCTTGGTCGTGTGGTTTATAAGCCTATGAAGCTTTAGTTAAACTGTGTCATATCTCACAGTTATTATGATAATGTTTAAAACTGTGTGTCATTCCTTTCAGGCATGTCTGCTATCAGAGAGTCTGAGAAACATGATAAACTAGCCTTTACTGACCACAGTGCTGACAAGATAGACTTACTTAAATATTTGTTTAGGCATTTCTATATTGCAGGGAATTTACTAAAGCTTACTGAAAAGGAATTAAAGCCTGCCTTACCTCCTTCCTCCTCCTGCCCTTCATTGGCAACAATTGCTTCAGTAGCTCTGTCTCAGTCTTATGACCATTCAGTTCTCCTGCCTCATCTCTGTCTGCAGTGCACCTGAGCTGTCTCAGTCCTGGATGTTCCTTTGGTCTCATTGTGCACACTTTACAATTCCTTTAATTTTTTTTATATCTTGCCTAATGGATGAGACAAATGCAATCTCAAGTTAACTGCATAAGCTTAAGGCAGGTATTTCTTAATAGTACTGGGATTTCCAGAGTAGCTCCAAGTGCTGTATGTCCAGCTTTCTCTAGCCTTTGTACCCATGCTCCCATACATACATCCTTTGAAAACACCACTGTAGTCAACAAATCGTTGAAGCACTGTTTCTCACCAATAAAGGATGTAGTCCCTATCAGACCTCTCCAGTGGTAAAGGTGTTTCCATTCACAGAATCACCAAAGTTGGAAGATACCTCAAAGATCAAGTCCAATCTGTCACCACAGATCTCATGACTAAACCATGGCACCAAGTGCCATGTCCAATCCCCTTTTGAACACCTCCAGGGATGGTGACTCCACCACCTCCCTGGGCAGCCCATTCCAATGGCGAACGACTCTCTCTGTAAAGAACTTTCTCCTCACCTTGAGCCTAAACTTCCCCTGGTGGAGCTTGAGACTGTGTCCTCTTGTTCCAGTGCTGGTTGCCTGGGAGAAGAGATCAACCCCCTCCAGGCTACAACCACCCTCCAGGTAGTCGTAGACAGCAATAAGGTCTCCCCTGAGCCTCCTCTTCTCCAGGCTAAACAATCCCAGCATTCAAACAGCTTCAGTTTGAAGGTCCTTTAATCATGCTGCTGTTATTCTGTGTGGAGTCACGCTCCAGAGCAATTTGATTTAAACAACAGCAAACAACCCACATCATTAAGTTGTCTCACTGCATAATGGCAGGTGCATGACTTGGGCCTGAAGAGAGAAGGTGTTTTCTTAAAATTGTTGTGATCTTGGAAATATTACAACATAGGATCATATCCCAAGGTGTTTCTGAGCATAAAAAGACTGCCAGGGATTGCTGTAGAGAAGAGTGCTAGAAATAAGTTTCTACCCCAATATGTAAAGGTAATATATTATGTCAGGAGAAACTTAAGGACTTTGAATTTTAATTATGCCAGAGCATCTTGTCCTGACAGGTATTTTTATGAGTGTATTTTTGGCATTAGGGAATAAAAATAGATAAACTAAAGATTTTTCCATTTGCTAGTTCTGTTTCAAATGATGGTAACACAGGTTGTGCAAGAAACACTGGGATGATGACATATTGCATGTGAAAAATGACATACTGTTTTCACAAATCAGAAGACAGAGAGGTAGCTTCAGCACTTGCAGTATGAATTATATTGTATAATCTTTACTTCCATTCTGAACATTTTCTGCAGTCACATATATTCAATTTAATAGAAAAACACATAAAGCAAATTAGGTTTAAAGAACTCGCAACTCTTCATTTTGTAATACTGATTTAATAGATAACGGCTCAAGAAGAAGAGTAATGATAAGGTGTGGAGGTTAACATCACGTGTAGATGTTAGGCATAAGTTTTCTTCTAAATTTACCTTAAGAACTGATTTAGGATAGATGTCCCTTGTGGATATAAATACAGAATATCTGACAAAGGTCTGGCAAACAAGAAGTTTATCGGAAAGCAGATGATAGGAAATCATGTAAAATTCAACACAGATCTCTCTTGAGTAATCTTACCAGCCCTTCTCCCCCTTCTCCCAGCCTGGTAGAGCTGAGATTGATTGTAATGATGCACATCTCAGGTCCCTCTGGAGGCAGAGGGCTAGGAGCTGGAGAAAGACTACATCTGGGAAGTTTCTAAGGAGCATGGGAAAGCTTAGTAGGGAAACTCAAGGGAAAAGGAATACCAGATGGTGTATAAGCTAAATTGCAGGACCTATGATTTTCCTGATACCAGATTCAGAAATTGATGTACAAAGCAAAGAATAAATTATACTTTTAAATTACAGTAAACTAAGATTAATAGAAAGATCAATAACTTAATTTTCAGGTATCTTAAAGATATCTATGAAATATATGTTCTGGCATCTCCTGCAATCCAATTTGTATTTTTCAGCAATTTTAGTGAAGATTGCTTAGTGACACCGATTGCCCTATCCAGTAGTATATTAACATATGGAGGTCTGGCTGCTTTCGAGACTATGGAAGCTAAACCTTGATAATTTCATATTTACAGAACATCCTTCTAGCTTTACAGTCAAAACCATTAGCAAAAAATACAGTGTTTCTGAGCTTTATCTGTAGTAATGAAATCTTCTGCAGATTTCATCTTAGCAGCATGCATAGAAAGCAGTCCTTCAGGAGAGAGAGAAGCCAGGAACAAAGGTCAGAACCATGGGTGCAGTCAGTTCCAAATAGCTGGTTTTGGTAAGTGAACATCAGCGTCCTGACAGGAGCTCTGGGGGCTCCTGCCTCTCCCCTACCCTGCTGACTCTGCACAGTATCTCTAGCCATAGATGGCATTAATAGACAAAAAAAAAAAAAAAAAGACAAAAGAGAGAGAGAGAGAAATGTTATAATGGTTTGTCCAAGTTCACAATTGCTGTATTTTCATAGACATGCCACTTGATTCTCACGAGAAGGGAAATGTTGAAAGGTAGATGGTAATGGGGTGGCTGACCTGGTAGCTGACTGGTAGAAAGCCTGAGAACACCTATAAAAATGTCTGTTCCCGAGTGCTGCTCATATCTGTGAAGTTTTTAAGAGATATTCTAAACTAGCTCACTGTGAAATATGTTTCTGAGATAATTTGAGTTTTGTGGACTGCGGCAAAAAAATGGCTAATAAAACAGTGATAATAATAGCAAGAAAGAAAGTTATAAAATGGTTTTTAAAAGCTTAATTCAACCCAAAAAGTAGATCTTGCAAAACTGTAATTGTCTTGTACATGGTTTTCTACTGTAATATGTCAGAATAACTTCCTCTGAATATTTTAATGTACTGAAAGAAATAAACTATTTCATTTTAACCTTGATTTTTTTCCCCCCAAATCTATGGTGTTGTTAGGCTAAGGGAATAAAAATGGAAAATTTGTGGTGTGCTATACATTGTTTCAATTTCATTGCTAATCATTACTAAAAGGATTTGCTAGCTACCCAGATTTATCTGTGCATTGAACCAGGCATATATTTGTTCAATTCCATTAATTTTCATGTGTAATACTTGCTATACTTAATTTTTGTTGTTTATAATTACTATACTTCATTGTATAGTGAGGAAATGGAATGAAAAGAGTCTTCATTTCTTCACTGCCATGCACATCAAATATTGTAGCAGAATATAGACAGGCAAGAAATTGTTACAAAATCCCATAGGCCCTGCTCATGGAGATTTGCCCAGTAAATTTTAGAGGTCCCTTACATACAGAGTATAATTACCTGGAATGTCAAAGCTTGCATGCTTTTAATTCCTATAGGGTGCTTAAATTTCATGAACTTGGTTATCTTTCTTCCTCTGCTCAGGCTAAATATCCAGTGTCTTCCAAATACTGATAAAATTTCTGAAGATGTGAACACCATTTGATAAGCAGACTCTATTTAAAAAAAAAAAAACCAAACAAATGAAAAACAACAAAACAACAAACCAAAACCAAAACATTTTCTTTTAGGGTAGTTTTGCTAGATGCATTGAGCAGAGGAAATGGCACCTGAGCTGATAGCATTACTAATACTTTATGTTTTAAAGCTTGGCAAGCTCATGCGCATGTTTGTCACTTGGGCCTATAGACTGTTGTTTAAAGGACTGTTACACTTCTTTCTAAATATTTACTGGTATTTTCTACAAATAACAAGTTTTTTATTACAAGTAAAAAGTACAGAACATAAAAAAGAAAATTCTGCCTAATTTGTCCTTTACTAATGCAACCAGTATTGCAGCTTGTGGATCTTTCACATAGTAGTAGGAAAGTAAAAATTATTATCTTGGTTGGAAAATACAATTGCAAAACAATAATTATAATAATGAATGTCAGGAACAGGTGCTACATCTGAAAGCATTTTTAAGAACTAAGTTGTAGTTTCCATTTTTTGTTTTCTTTATTTTTGGGATAGTGGTGGGTGTAGTGGTTTGAAAGGAAAGGCTCTGCTTTCCCTCCCCCACTGAGAAAGAGACCACAGCTAAACCCAGTCGGAGAAATGAGATTATATTTTACAAGGAAACAGATTCTATGTAACACAACAAATACAGGTATTTTACAATATATACAGGAATATACAGCAAATGAACTCAACCAGAAATCAGACCCCCCACAGAGGGGGCTTCCCCCTGTGCCCCCTTCACCCCCCTACCTCCCTTCTCCCCCAAAAGAGGTAAAAGAAGAGACAAAAAGGGAGTTAGCACAGCAGACAGAGGCCTATGCACAGGGAGTTAGTTCTTATCTTAGTTGGCCAGAATCCCAGAAGCAGATCCAGCCGAAAGGGACAGCGAAAGAAGGAAGACTGAGAGAAAGTTCCCAGCTCCCCCGGGTCCAATCTGACCTCCCACAATCCTTGGCCAATGAAATTCGTTTAGAATACCAAAATATTTTACAAACATTTAGCCAGTGTGCCCCTTTCTTAAAGGCACAGCGTCAAACGGCCACAATCCACCCCTTCTAAACAATTTCATTGGTCGTTCGCACTGTCCATCCAATCAGAAACAATATTTACAGTTCGTGAGTAAAGTTCATAGTCCATTCCGGCTATACTCAGATGTAGATGATTCAGAAGTCCAAAAAAAGAAGTCAGGAAATAGGAAAATGGAAACCAGCTTGTCTCTCTGTAGATGAAGTGAAGAAAAGGCAAACAGGAACACAGGGACTCTCAGTTGACTCAGGGCTCTCAGGGTTCGTGCACTGTAGATTCCTTAGGGATTCTTCCTTTGGGCGCGTTGTAGCTGTACGACAGTCTGAAATTAAACTTTTTCAGCTAAAGTTAAATTTCTTTGTGGAATACACTGAATTTGACCATTCTCCTGCATTACCCAATAAGTGTGACCCGGACCTTCTGCTGAAACCACCCCTTGGACAGGTTTAGCCTCTCCTGAGGGTGAAAATACCCAAACAGTTTTACCTAACAGATTCTTTTCTCTAACAACAGGAACTCTATCCCCTTCTACTCTCCATAGCAGATCTGAATGTGCCGGTCCAGCTCGGTTCACTGAACCTCTACTATTCACCAGCCAGGTTGCTTGTGCTAAATGCTTTTCCCAGTTTTTCAAAGATCCACCTCCCATGGCTTTGAGAGTGGTCTTCAACAAACCGTTGTAGTGTTCGATCTTCCCTGCAGCTGGTGCATAGTAAGGAATGTGGAATATCCACTCAATACCGTGCTCTTTTGCCCAGCTCTTTAAAAGGTTGTTCTTGAAATGAGTTCCGTTGTCTGACTCAATCCTCTCTGGAGTTCCGTGTCTCCACAGGATCTGTCTCTCCAGACCGAGAATGGTGTTGCGTGCAGTTGCATGTGGAACTGCATAAGTTTCCAGCCATCCGGTGTTTGCCTCTACCATAGTAAGCACGTACTGCTTACCAGAACAAGAACGTGGTAGAGTGATGTAGTCAATCTGCCAAGCTTCACCATACCTGTACTTGGACCATCTGTCACCATACCACAAGGGCTTAATTAGCTTTGCCTGCTTAATAGCAGCATAAATGTCACAGTCATGGATGACTTGTGTGATAGCATCCATAGAAATGTCTATGGATCTGTCACGAGCCCACTGGTATGTTGCATCTCTGCCTTGATGTCCTGACGAATCGTGAGCCCACTGAGCTAAGAATATCTCACCTCGGTGTTTCCAGTCAAGATCAAGTTCAGAGTCCTTGTCTACTTGAGAAACTCTTGCAGCTAAATCTGCCTGATGGTTGTGCTGCTGTTCCTCAGTAGCTCTGCTCCTAGGAATGTGAGCATCAATGTGTCTCACTTTCACTGGAATTCTCTCGATTTGATCAGCAATGTCTTGCCACAGTTCAGCTGCCCAGATGGGTTTTCCTTTCCTCTGCCAGCCATTCTTTTTCCAGTTCTTTAGCCAACCCCATAGAGCATTGGCTACCATCCATGAGTCGGTGTAGAGATAAAGCTTTGGCCATCTCTCACGTTCAGCTACGTCGAGAGCTAGCTGGACAGCTTTTACCTCTGCAAACTGACTGGACTCTCCTTCTCCATCCTTCGCCTCTGCAACTTGGCGTGTTGGACTCCACACTGCAGACTTCCACCTTCGCTTGTTCCCGACGAGACGACAGGAACCATCTGTGAACAAAGCATACTTTTTCTCATCATCAGAAAGGTCATTGTAAGGAGGAGCTTCCTCAGCATGAGTTACTCTCTCCTCCGGAGGTTTAGCACAGTTGGTATCTTCAGGCCAACTTGAGATCACCTCCACCAGACCAGGTCTTTCAAGATTTCCCATTCGAGCTCTCTGTGTTATCAGAGCCATCCACTTGGACCAGGTAGAATCTGTAGCATGATGTGGTGTGGAACCCTTGCCTTTGAACATCCAATTCAAAACTGGCAATCTGGGAGCTAAGAGAAGTTGTGATTCAGTTCCAATCACTTCTGAAGCTGCTTTCACTCCTTCATAGGCAGCTAGAATCTCTTTCTCTGTTGGAGTGTAATTAGCCTCTGAACCTCTGTAACCTCGACTCCAGAAACCAAGAGGTCGTCCACGTGTCTCACCTGGAGCTTTTTGCCACAAGCACCAGGTTGGACCATTGTCACCTGCAGCCGTGTACAAAATGTTCTTAATGTCTGGACCATCTCGGACAGGTCCCAGACCCACTGCTTGTACCACTTCTTGCTTTATCTGGTCAAAGGCTGCTTGTTGTTCAGGTCCCCAGTGGAAACTGTTCCTCTTTCGAGTCACATCATACAGAGGTTTCACAATCTGACTGTATCCAGGAATGTGTAGTCTCCAAAATCCCACTATCCCCAAGAAATGTAGAGTTTCTTGCTTGTTCGTGGGATTTGCCATGGTAGAGACTCTATTTACCACATCCACTGGAATGTGTCGGCGTCCATCCTGCCACTGCACTCCCAGAAACTGGATCTCTGTGGTAGGACCTTTCACTTTGTCTCTCTTGATGGCAAAACCTGCATTCAGAAGAATGTCCATGATTTTGTTGCCTTTCTCGAAGACTTCCTCAGCAGTTTTACCCCAGACGATGATATCATCAATGAACTGGATGTGTTCTGGAGCACCACCTTCCTCCAGAGCATCATGGAGTACTGCATGACAGATGCTTGAGCTGTGGATCCAGCCCATTGGCAGTCTGTTGAAAGTGTACTGGATTCCTCTCCAGGTGAAAGCAAACTGAGGCCTGCACTCCTCTGCTATGGGAATAGAGAAGAAGGCATTAGCAATGTCTATGGTAGCATACCATTTGGCCTCTTTGGATTCCAGCTCATACTGGAGTTCCATCATGTCTGGTACTGCTGCACTCATAGGCGGAGTTACTTCATTCAGGGCTCGGTAGTCCACTGTCAGACGCCAGTCTCCATTCGGCTTTCGCACAGGCCACACTGGGCTGTTGAAAGGTGAATGAGTTTTGCTGATGACTTTCTGACTCTCCAACTGACGAATCAGATTCTGAATGGGCAACAAAGAGTCACGGTTGGTTCTGTATTGTCTGTGATGCACAGTCCGAGAAGCAACTGGCAACTTAATGTTCTGAATCTTGTGTTGTCCCACAACTGCAGATTCATCAGAAAGCTCAGGTCTAGCAGACAGCTTCAGCTTTTGTCCATCAATTTCTACAGAAGCTACTCCAAAAGCCCATTTGTAACCTTTAGGGTCCTTGAAATGCCCTTCTCTCAGAAAATCAATTCCCAAAATGCAAGGTGCATCAGGTCCGGTCACAACTGTATGCTTCTTCCACTGTTTACCAGTTAGACTTATATTAACCTCTACCTTACTTAACTCTTGAGATCCACCAGTGACTCCCAGAATAGTTATAGACTCTGATGCCTGATAATTTGATGGCAATATGGTGCACTGAGCTCCTGTGTCAACCAAGGCCCTGTACTTCTGAAAGTGTGAAGTGCCAGGCCACTGGATGTACACATCCCAATAGATTCTGTTATCTCCATTATCCCTCTCCTCCCCCTGGCGGGAGGCAGGGCACCCCTAATTGTGGGGAACATTTCCACAGGTGCAACGAGCACACTGTGCAGTGTTAGAACTGGAGTCACTGTTGGAGCTGTCATTGTTGTCCTGGGGAACTGTGGAAGTAACAGCTACCCTTCTGGTATTGCTACCCTGGGTTCTGCCACTTTGCAGTTCCCTCAGTCTCCTGAAAAGATTAGAAGTTGGTTGACCATCCCACCTGTTCATGTTCTCACCAAACTGATCACGTAGAGTTATCCAAATGGTCTTACGTGATTGCCTTGGTGGTCTGTTTTGGTTTGGCCTGTTTTGGAATGACCTCCTTGGAGGATGTCTATTCCTCACAGCTGAAACCTGCACCCACCTGGAGGAAGAATTGGAATTATCTCTTTGTGCCAATTGGCATATGGAATCTTTGATTTCATCCTTCAGCTCTCTCATGCAATCCTTTATCTCACTAGACAGAGCTTTAATGGCTGAAACCAAAGAAACACGTGTCATGCTATCATCCAATTATCTTAGTTGATCAGTGAATTGGCCAACCGTAGGAGGATCTCCACCATAATTTCTTGCCACAATTCTACTTGCCAAAATGTTTGCATAATTGGAAGGAGCAAGTTTGATAAGCTTTTTAGCAAGACCAGCTTCCACAGGGATATCGTCAGGATTCAGAGTATCATGGTCACCATAGAGTATCTCTCTAATGGCAAACTCTCTCAGACGTTTAATTCCCTCATCTATGGTTGTCCAGGGCTTAGGATTCCATGGAAGATCATCTCGGGAAGGGTATCTCAGGGAAACTGCCATTAAAAGGCGTATCCACAGATTAACCTTACCGAGAATCCTGGCTAGATGTCTATCTATTCCATTATCCTTTGAGAGAGTTCCTAGCTGAGCTGCTGACTTGTCTCCAACTATTAGAGCTGGAGCACCTGTATCATAACACCTAGCAAGCCAAGATAGGATGGGTTCCTTATCTGCTCTGAGGTAATCTTTGCGGACATTGCGAATCTCCTCCCTCGGTGACGAGCAGCTCTGCAGGTCATCCTCCTCTTCATCTATCACATCTTCCTGCACCTTTTGTCCCCATAATCCTGCTGTCACTCTCCTAAGGACCTCTTTAAGCTGAAAAGCGCCACTGCCAGCTGCTGTCTTAGCTGCATCTCCATCCTGTGATGATCTCAATAACTCAGCTATATCTCTAAGACAAATCTTCTCCTCATCTTCAGCAGGCACTTTCCTAGCAGAGGTTACCTCACCAGGATCAGTCTGTCTAGTAGAGGTTCCCTCACCGGGATCAGTCTCCTGCTCTTCTCCTCCATTAGCTCCTGGATCAGCTTTGGCCTTTCCACCTCTGGTCTTTAAGACTGCTACTTGTTTAACTGGAGCTGTGTTTGAATTTACAGCCATCCTGATAGAAGCTGACAGGTCCTGATCTAAACCAGCTGCCGTGGGGGCCCCTTCCAGTCCTGTCATGGCGGACGGAAATGACCTTCCCTCACTACCGGTCGCCATCTTGGGAATGGGAGCCGCCCCTGGCTGCTTGCCAAAGTCATAGAGTGGAGCATTTAACGCAGCTTTTCCAATAGGTTTTGCTATTTTTCTAACTGACGCAGCCCCTTCCTCGTCACTCGAGGACTCTGGGGCAGATTTAGAGGAACGCCTACGCTTCCTAGATTTTTGTTTAATCACAAAACATGCTCGAGAAACCTTTTTCTCTCTATATAGAGCCCACAGCAGATAGACATTAATTATCAGCAACAGCAGGATTACACCCGTCAAATAAATCACCTTAAGATCCCAGCCCGCGCTTAAAGTTACTCTTTGACCTCCTGAAGTGTTAAACTCCCTTATCTCGATCGGCAAAGTGGAAGACGTTCTATTGCCGTAATTAGTGAGCCGAAAAAAACCCAAACAGTGTTTATACAACAGCTGGATCCTATGCATAAACCACAAATAGATTTTACGCATTAAATTTTTACCTATCTGGTCTAACATCAACCCGATGCAGTACCGGTAGACCAATATGGAACACACGGAAAACAGCAACTGCTTAAAAACCCACAACATCTTAATTTAGTTTCTCCGGCTGAGACAAGCAATAAATCAACTTAATTACTTAATTGCCTGGCCCCACGTTGGTGAGCCAAAAAAAAAAAAAAAGGAGTGTGTAGTGGTTTGAAAGGAAAGGCTCTGCTTTCCCTCCCCCACTGAGAAAGAGACCACGGCTAAACCCAGTCGGAGAAATGAGATTATATTTTACAAGGAAACAGATTCTATGTAACACAACAAATACAGGTATTTTACAATATATACAGGAATATACAGCAAATGAACTCAACCAGAAATCAGACCCCCCACAGAGGGGGCTTCCCCCTGTGCCCCCTTCACCCCCCTACCTCCCTTCTCCCCCAAAAGAGGTAGAAGAAGAGACAAAAAGGGAGTTAGCACAGCAGACAGAGGCCTATGCACAGGGAGTTAGTTCTTATCTTAGTTGGCCAGAATCCCAGAAGCAGATCCAGCCGAAAGGGACAGCGAAAGAAGGAAGACTGAGAGAAAGTTCCCAGCTCCCCCGGGTCCAATCTGACCTCCCACAATCCTTGGCCAATGAAATTCGTTTAGAATACCAAAATATTTTACAAACATTTAGCCAGTGTGCCCCTTAAAGGCACAGCGTCAAATGGCCACAGTGGGGACAAGACTTTAGATTCTTCTTTCATGTTGGCAGCATCCTGTTAAATTGTTTTGTGAGAGCTTGGAGTATGCTGGCTGATGAATGCATACTCTTGTAGTGTGTGATACCATGCATATAAAATGTTTTATTGAGCAAAATAAACAATATTCTTCATTCTCTAACAGACAATCCTACATTTCTGCAGTCTCATAACTGACAGCTATGACCAGTCAAGTAAAGTCTTCCTTGTGCATTTGCAATGGCTTCTCTCTATTTCATGTAATTTAACCCTAAATGTGTCTTTAATAGTGTTACTTTTTTGTTAGTGGGAATAGCTTGATGCTTTTAAACATATGGTGTATTTCTGCCTTTTCAGACCAGAAGAATTGCTTATTTCACCCCCAATGGATCTTATGAAACTATTGTTACTTTCTAATCAAAAAAGCATAATTATTCTATCCATTATTTCCAGTTAGTATAAGGATGATTCAGGTAGTGTGTGCTGTTTAGTTGTTGCTTTTAAAAGAGCAAACTGTATGCAATATATTGTCAACATTCAATTTTCTTGTTTTCTAAGTGGAAAACTAGCACTTACAGCAATACAGGGACCCTAAGTTTTAGAAAAGATTTATTCTCATTTGGCCCTTGCTAAGTGCATAGTTTTATTCAGCCTTTGCCAGTGATTTTGTGTCTTTTATTTACTTGTGCCAAAATGCTTAAAAGGATTATCCAATATATCAAACTAACTTGTAAAATTTAAAATGATCTTGTTTTTTTCTAGTGCTTTGTTTTTAACAAGGTACAATTTCTGTACTGTTAGATAATCTGCCATCATCAGGACTAAGTACACTGAAAATGAAATTAGTAGAACCTGTACCTTGATCATGCAGTTCTATGCTCCTTACTTCTGAAATTTGAACAGAATCAATATTCTGCTAGGGGTGAGAGCTTGATCAAATCAAGCTAGTCTTTTTAAAGTTCCCAATATCAACAATATACATGCTCTGTTGAAAGCTACTTTGATTTTTTTTTTTTTTAATGAAGAAAATTCAGTAGTTAAAAAGAGGTGCACAAATCTGAGTGTATTAATCTGTTGCACTGTTTCTACTGTGGCTGACTACCTTCAGCGTTCCTAAAAGGAGAATGCTCTTCAGAAAGCTTATTTTGTGTCTGGTAGGTTTCAAAACACTTTGCAAAAGGGAAAGGTGAACTTCCTCCTAATCTGCAGCAAGATAATTCATAATAAAGCAAGTTCACTGCTTTGTAAATGGCTTCTTTGCAGAAGGTCACAGAAAAAGTTGAGTTGAAGAGAAAATCAGAGTCTGTGCTGAAGAGGAACATCATGCAGAAGTGCAAAGTGGTGTATTTCCTCATTATCTTTGAAGTAGGTGAGTAATAATATCCTGTGTGAGTAATAATATCCTCGTTGAGTAATAATATCCTGGGTTAGTGTCAACAGGAAAATGCCAGCAGGAGGCTGGGTTTTATTTTATCTTTTGCAAAATTGTGCTAGGAAGAAAAAGTGTCATACCGTAAGTATTAACTGACACAGCTTATTTTTGATAAGTTTACGATGCACTATGTCTTTCGACCAGCGAGATATTAAAGTTTGGTCATTTCCATTTGACAAGCTCCTTGGCACCCTTGTGCATTGAAATCCAGCTCTACTTCTCTAATACAACTGTCAATTTATGAGCATTGTGAACTTCTGTAGCATGGATCAATACTGATTTTTCTGGACATGCTTCTTACTGGACTTGTTAAAATAATCTGATTTTTGGGAAAAAAAAAAATTGAACAAGAAAGTCCTTGAGTCTTATTGCTGTGTTTTGAGAATCTGAAGACTCCTGTGAAGAAGGACTCAGGCTTGCCTAAGGCAATGTGTAATGGTTTTTATGTTTTTCAGTCAAAGAATTCAGCACAAGGAGTAACAACATTTCATTTATTCTATTCAATAAGAGAATAATTAGCTATTTAAGTGCTCACAATTCTTGGCTGTCAAAAGCAGATTATTTAGACCTATTTTAGTCACCTTGGCACATAGGCTGTGAGCATAGATTCAAACTGTCTCCTGTTAGTGCAGACTCTGACATGCTGGTTGCAACTTGTTGCCTATGTAGAAGTGGGGAAGGCTATGAATAAAGGTATCCAAGACATCTGTGTAGAACTGGAAAACATGATGCAAGACCAGTGGAAGACCCCATGTTCTTCTAGCTGAAGGCCAAGCTAAAAGCCCTGAAGCATCTGAAAGTGCACTAGATGCCTATGCATGGGCAACAGTATCAATTCCATCAGACACAGAGCTGAAGAATGAACAGCTTGCTGTTCTTATTGAAACACTGAGTGGATGATTAGGTAATTTTTGAAAATGTTGATTCTACTCTTCCTTCCATACTCTTCTAGTCACTATAGATCTGATTTGATTTCTTCTTCCTTTCCCCTACCCAAGTCCTCCCCGCCCCCCCCCCCCCCCCCCCCCCCCCCCCCAGTGTGGCATTTAGACTTGGCATATATAAAATATGCATTTGGTTTGGTCTAAAATGTTTATTTTCCTGTTTTTCACACTTGTAAAACCTTCACAAATTCTGGAAGACAATCATGTTTATTTATCTATTAATTAAACATGAACCCTGTGTATGATTGTAACCGTGGATAGTGCCCTGTGTTGTGTATTTTGAACGTAACAGTTGTATAGACAGCCTCTGTGATGCAGCTGTTGGATAACTGCTCAGAAGTGCAAGGTGAAAGTACTTATCAGAAGCAGCAGTTGAGTTTATTGAGGGGGAGAGTCACTAAAGGAAATTCAGACATTAGCTAGTGCAGTGCAAGATGCTCTGTTGTGTGACACAATAATGGACAAGCTCGTTCCAACTGATGTCTCTGTCTTCCCTGCAGAGAGGGGGAAGCCTAAATATTCAAGGAAGTATTGATGACTGAAGTTCCTAAACAGATCGTTATTTCTGATCATGACCTACAGTTTTAGTGCATTTTCCATAACAGAATAGGCACTCTAACTAGAAATAAGCTGCAATGAAAGTGTTCAGAAAGGAAGTATTGTATTCCCTCCTTTCTTGAAGAATGTTCTGAGCATCACAAAAAAAGAAATTCCCCAGCACTCATGTTACAGAGTTTGGTTTACTTATTTGCAAGCAGAATTTCAAATCAGCTGGCTGGTAGGGTAAAGATCTCACATGTGAATTCCACATCAACTGTTTATTGAAAGTGTTGCTTTCTTGAATTCCAGTGTAGCTTTTTCAGTGTTAGATGGTGCCAACATAGAACTGGAGAAGTGTTGATTAATGCAAGCTTTATGGATTAATCAGTATGAGAATCAGTACCTCAGAGACTCAGAAATGTGTGCAAGCTCTGCTTCCAGTGCCCACACAAATCTCAGACAGGTATATCAATTGAAATTGTTGTGTGTTTTTTCCCTCTGAATCACTAAGTAGTAAGTGAGAGATTGCTGCTGAAATAAAAGCAATTTATTTTTTGTGACATAGAAAGTGGGGAAGGAGACCACAGGGACTGTTCTAATCTCTCCTTCATGGTTATACTGAATATAATCACTTGCTGAGGTGATCAGCTCCAGTGAGATGCTTGTGGCAAACTGGGGGGGTTTCCTGAACCAGGGAAACCCCAGGGGAGAGCAGACACACACAAGAAGCCAGCAGCTTTTAACAGACAGAGCAGCTGATGAGGTGCAGGCATGGCCAGAGGTAATGGTAGCCAATTGCCATGCCCACAAATGGTGGCCCTGGGCAGTGCCAGTGACATGGATCGCTGTAAACGTGGGGGCCAAAGAGGGACAGCACCTGTTCAAAGCAGGAACATTCTACTGGCCAACTGGTAAGGCTTAATATTCACATAACCCAGCAACTGGTAACCATTCTGTGACCTATCTGCACAGGTCAAGGGCACTCATCCTATCTGACTCTCAAGGTAGACTTGGGGGGCACTTGTCTGACAGCAAAGGCTACAGCTCCAGCTGGAGGATCTGCACCATCTCCTCCAGTAGCAGCCAATGCCTCCACTCAGAGCTGTTGAAGGGAGATCTGCAGTGCAGACCTCAGATTGTAGCAAATCCTTTGACCTTTCCCCTAGGTCAGGAGGCTGACTTACCTGCAAAAGTTGTGGACAGGCAGAAGACATGCTGCAGCATGTAGCTGAGTTGTGGGAGGTGGTGAGAAGGCTACATAACACCAGGGAAGATGAGAAGGAGATAGATACCCATTTCCAAGAGCAGTTTGCAGTGGACCCATAACCCATGGCCAAAACACCCTCCCTATGCATGCATGGAACTGGGGGGGGAGAGGGAGACAGTACTGCAGAAGAAGGTAAGCTTGCAATAGGTACCTGAGGTGCCTTTGCAGAACTGCTTCACCTCTCTTCAGACTGAAGAGGAATGACTCATCACAGCAGAAGTGCTGGAGCTGAATAAGGCTGCCCAGTCTGCTCTGTATGTAACAACCAGCACAACTAGGAAAGGCCATGGGTGATAGTAGCAGATGATCTGAGAGGTACAGAGGCACACATCTGATACACTCTCTAGAGAGGTGTAATGCTTACTGGGGACTCATATCAGGGACATCACCAAGAGACTACTAAGCCTCATACAGTCCACTGATGACTATCAGCTGTTATTTCACATGGGCAACAGTGATACAGCCAGGAGCATTCTGAAGGACTATCAAGGATTACAGAGCTCTGGATGTCTTGTAAGTGTCTTTGGAGCTCAAGTAGTTTTTTCAAGGACCAGTTTAATCTGGCAAATAAACAATTGTTTATGGGACTGGTACCACAGCAAAGGGTTCACTTACTTAGACCATGGGACTTGCTTTGGGAAACCTATTCTGCTGGGGGCTAATGGGGTCCATAAGTCAGAGAAGGGGAAGAGTATCCTTGGCCATAGATGTGCCAATCTGGTTAACAGGGCTTTGAACTCAAGTTGTTGAGGGAGGAGAACCTCAATCTATCCTACTCCTGCCAGTTTGATGCCAGTGCCAGCAACAGATGCCCAGAGATCACGGGACAGTAGGAGGGCACCTGAAGAGCATCACAAAGGAATTCTAGCCACTCCAGTCAGTAACTCTGCTTCACTGGTAGCCCAACTTAAATGTCTCTGTGCAAAAACATGTAACATTGGGAAACATGTCCTACAGGACAACACAGAAGAGCATAAGAAATCCAGGCGCTTCTTGGAAGATGTTGATGTTAGCTTCCTTCTCGAAGTCACAGAGAAGCCAATGAGGAGAGGCATTATGCTGGACCTTGTTCTCACCAACCAGGAGGTGCTGGTGGGGAATATTAAGCTCAAGGGCAGCCTTGGCTGCAGTGACCATGAAATGGTGTTGCTCAAGATTCTTAGGACTGTGAGGCAAGTGCACAGCAAGTTTGCTATCCTAAATTTCAGGAGAGAAGGCTTTGGACTCTTCAGGCTTCTGCTTGTAGAGTACCATGAGAGTGCCCTGGAGGGAAAAGAATTTCAAGAAAGCTGACTAATATTCAAAGATCACTTCCTCCAAGTTCAGGAGTGATGCATCCCAGCAAAGAAGAAGTTAGACAAAACCACCAGAAGGCCTGTGTGGGTGAACAAGGAGCTCCTGGACAAACTTGAACACAAAAAGAAAGCCTACACAGGGTAGAAACAAGGACAGGTAGCCTGGGAAGAATGCCGAGAACTTGTCCAAGCAACCAGTGATCAGAGTTAGGAAGATAAAGCCCTGGTATGATTTCATTTGTCCAGAGATGTCAAGGGCAACAAGAAAAGCTTTTGTAGGTATGTTGGTGATTAAAGGAAGACTAGGTAAAATGTGGGCCCTCTCAGGAAAGAAAGAGGAAACCTGATTATCTGGGATATGGAGAAAGCTGAGGTACTCAATGACTTTTTTGCCTCAGTCTTTGCCTGCAAGTGCTCTAGCCCCACTGCCCAAGTCATGGAAGACAAACGCACAGACTAGGGGAACCATTCATTGTAGGAGACGATTAAGTTCAAGACCATCAAAGGAACCTGAAACAGAACATAGGACCTGATGTACATCTGCAGGTCCTAAGTGACTATCTGTCTTATTTGAGAAGTTGTTACAATATGGCAAAATTTCCACTGACAGGAAAAGGGGAAATTTAACCCCTATGTTAAAAAGGGGTGAAGGAAGACATGGGAAACTGTAGCCCAGTCAGGGTCACCTATGTACCCAGCATGATTGTAGAAGAGATCCTCCTGGAAACTGTATAAGGCACAGAGCCAATAAGGAGTTGATTAGTGAAAGCCAAGATGGCTTCTCTGAGGGAAAACCATAACTGACAAATTTGATGGCCTTCTAGGACAGGGTTACACTGCTGGTAGATAAGGGAAGGGAAACTGCCACCATCTACCTGGACGTGTGCAAGGAATTGCACATTGTCCTGCATGACATCTGTGCCTCTAAACTGGAGAGATGGATTTGATGGATGGACCGCTCAGTGAATACAGAGTAAGTGAATATGGGCTATATTGAAAGAAGCATGACCAGCAGGTCAAGGAAGGTGATTCTTCCCCTCTACTCTGATGAGACCCTACCTGGAATACTGTGTTTACCTCTGGGGCCCCCAGATTAAGAAGGACAGGAACCTGTTGGAAGCAGGTTCAGAAAAGGACCACAAAGGTGACTAGAGGGCTGGAGCACCTCTCCAATGAAAACTGGCTAAGAGAGTTGGGGTTCATTCTAGAGACGAGAAGGCCCCAGGGAGACTTTATAGTTGCCTTTTAGTGACTAAAAGGCGCCTACAAGAAAGCTGGAGAGGGACTTTTTACAAAGGCGTGTGGCAATTGCACAAGATGTAATGGCTTTAAACTGAAAGATGGTAGATTGAGGTTAAATGCAAGAAACAAATTATTTAGTGTGAGGGTGGTGAGACACCGGAACAGGTTGTCCAGAGAAGCTGTGAAGGCTTGGAAGAATTCAAAGTAAGGCTGGATGGGGCTTTGATCAACAAGATCTAGAGGAAGCTGTACCTGCCCATGGCAGACAGTTGAAACTATATGATTTTTTTACAATGACCTTAACCAAACCATTCTGTTATATACTTTTTTTTTTCTTTTTCTGTCCAACAGAAAAAAAAAACCAAGTGCTGTATTTCTTGTCTTGTAGTTTTGTTAATTAATTTGTCTCCTCTGAATCTCTTATAGGCAGATTGAATGAAACAAACAAACAAAGCACAAGTCCTATTGGGAATCACCTTGTTTCCGGATTTTTGGTGAGGTATATTACTATAATCAATGCAAAATAAGGTGAAGTATCTAATAATCTGCAGGTGGAACAGATTTGTCTGAAATTTACTCTGTTGTGTTTTCTGCTGCTCACAGCTGTACAAAACAAACATAATAGCCCTAGAGTTAAACTGTGTTTACTTCTCTGTAACCTCATCAGAGAAACGTGAGGATGCTAGAATGTATAAAGGGTTCCTTTTGCTTCAGCTTTCTTCTTGCACATTTCCCAGCACAGTTCTGTACCCACTGCTGCCCTTTGTTTTCTACCTTCTCTGGAGACTAGATCTGCTATAAAGAATAGCTTAAGCAAAGAAATATTTATGATTGACAATTCCTTTTGCTGCCTGCCTTCAAAACAGAAAGCTTTGGTCTCAGCAGACAGAAGGAGGAATACAATTATTTTCTTAGATGAAATTTTGCAAAGTGTTGGTCTGTTTTCATCATGGACATTAATTCATTTAGTCTTTGTGGAAAGAAACAGAGCAGTAGCCATCACAGCCCAAAGTAGAGGGGAACAGGAAAATAGAGACAGTAAATATTTTTGGTAAATATTCCCGAGACTGAAGGAAATAAATAAAAAAACCCCAAACAACCAAACCCCAAAACAAACAAAAAATATGAAAAACCACACTTGTAAAAAAGTATAAACTAAACCCAAAAGTGGTTAAAATTATTTTAGTGAACCTTAACCAAAAGGATCTTCACTGTGAAGGAAATTCTGATGTATTGAAAGCATAACAATCAGTATAAGAGAAAGATCTTCCATTTCCAACTGTTGTATCTATTTTACTGGAGAGCTGCCCGATTCTGACTTCTGACTTTACTGTAGTTTCAGCCCAGCTTTTCCTTGTAAGTACCAAAAGGTAAACAAAAGTAGCTTGTAGTCATTAGGATTGTGAAGATGCTCTTATGAGTTAAGTATTTTAGTCATTTGTAAACCATTTTTCTTAGGTTATCAGAAGCCTGCTATGTAAATGCCAATCTACTTCTCTGGAGCTGGTTTTCATACACACCAGGGAGAACTGAAAACCTTGCATTTGGATCATTTAAGATAAATACAAATGATAAAAAAAAAGTTAGGGTTTCAAGAGAGCCATTTCCAAACTAGTTTCAATTCTAAGTAATAGTTACTTTGTATTTTGATTTTAAAATGCAGTATAAGTCCTTTAATACTAGATTTAAAAAAAAAATGCCTTGATACGTTGGAAAAATCTGGAACTGCTATTTTCTGCGCAAAACTCAGCTTGCCCTTTGTGGCGGAGCCAGAAGAAAAGTTATATAAATATGAAATGAGAAACATACCCTTTGTGTGGTGGGGGTGTGTTGCATAGCCCTTGGTTTTGCTGAAGAATTGTGTTGTGATTCAAGAGCACATGGGAGTCATAGGTTTTCTTTGTGCCAGGCATAATACAAACCTGGGAGAAAAGGGACAGTCCCTGGGTGAAGTGTTCAGGTCTGCTACATTTTGCATTTGTACTACTGGGACCTAAAAAATCTCTTAATCCTTATGTTCATTTACCTGTATTCATAACCTTCCAGAAAAACTTGTGCATTATCATAGTGGCAGGACCTGTGATGTCACTGAAATGCAAATAGCATTTGGGAAGTCCTGCTTGTTATCTGACTGCTCCATGGACATTGCTGAGGGCAGATGCTGCCTGGATCTTGGATCCTTGTTTGGTTTTGTGTTTTGTTTTCAGATTCTCTCAGTGAGAGTTACAAATATAATCTACTCAAAGTGTGGCAGTAAATAGGACTATACATCTCTATCCTGTCCTTATGAAATATTTTGGCGTGATATTAGTTCTCTTCATGTAAAAAAGTTCCTAATTTTTCTCACGAATATATTTGAGAACAATGTGTAATAGCTTGATACTATATAAGAAAAAAATACCGAGGCCACCTCAGAAAATGCAGCTTTAGTGGCAGACCTACAGCTTCTGCAGAGTATGCACTTCCTTTGTGTTTATGAGGTGCCTTTGATGAGAAGCTTTAAAAATTCATCTTCAGTTCTGTTTTGTTTAGGCATGCATTGCTAGGGGATGGAAACTAAAGGTTGGGGTAATCTCTGCTATCCTACACTTCTCTACTGATCATTCCCTTCAGGTAAGAAAGCTTTTTCTTAAAGTGGTACAGTTTCTTTTCTTTCTTCCTTTCTTCCTTTCTTCCATTCTTCCTTTCGTTCGTTCTTTCGTTTGTTCTTTCGTTCGTTCTTTCGTTCTTTTGTTTGTTCTTTCTCTCTTTCTCTCTCTTTCTCTCTCTCTCTCTCTCTCTCTTTCTCTCTTTCTCTCTCTCTCTCTTTCTCTCTCTCTCTCTTTCTCTCTCTCTCTCTTTCTCTCTCTCTCTCTTTCTCTCTTTCTCTCTCTCTCTTTCTCTCTCTCTTTCTCTCTCTCTCTCTCTCTCTCTTTCTCTCTCTCTCTCTCTCTCTCTTTCTCTCTTTCTCTCTTTCTCTCTTTCATACAATTTTATGGGTTTTGCTTCATGCCAATGATCAGATTAATAGAAGTTAATATGGACTACAGGTCACCCATGCTTGTGTAGTTGAGACTTTTCACATAGGTTCGAATGAAATGAGTGCCTGCCTGAAACAACTGTTCATTCAAATTGCCTGGGAATATAGTGCAGACTGAGTATCAGATCTACCAAAAATTGAGACAATGTCCAGATTTTGATCTCAATTAAAGCATGTGTTTGAATGCTAAGACAGTGGCACTTATGTCAGATTTTTATCCATGTAATTGAGAACAGTATCTGATCTCCCCTAGCTGGCATGTTGCCTGAGATTTTCTATGCTGAACTCATGCATTACAAAGATTTACTCTTTTGTCTTTTATATAACCTGTCATATAAATGTCACTTTATGATCCTTTTCATTAGTCAGGCAGAAAGGGACCTGGGGGTACTGGTTGACAGCCAGCTGAACATGAGCCAGCAGTGTGCCCAGGTGGCCAAGAAGCCCAATGGCATTCTGGCCTGCATCAGAAATAGTGCGGCCAGCAGGATCAGGGAAGTCATTCTGCCCCTGTACTCAGCTCTAGTCAGGCCACACCTTGAGTACTGTGTCAAATTCTGGGCTCCTCAATTTAAGAAGGATATTGAGACACTTGAACATGTCCAGAGAAGGGCAATAAGGATGGTGAGAAGTCTTGAGCACAAACCCTATGAAGAAAAGCTGAGGGAGTTGTGGCTGTTTAGCCTGGAGAAGAGGAGGCTCAGGGGAGACCTTATTGCTGTCTACAACTACCTGAAGGGAGGTTGCAGCCAGGTGGGGGTTGGTCTCTTCTCCCAAGCAACCAGCAGCAGAACAAGAGGACACATTCTCAAGCTGCGTCAGGGGAAGTTTAGGCTCGAGATGAGGAGAAAGTTCTTCACAGAAAGAATTATTGGCCATTGGAATGTGCTGCCCAGGGAGGTAGTAGAGTCACCGTCCCTGGAGGTGTTAAAAAAAGGATTGGATGTGACACTTGAAGCCGTGTTTTAGTTAGTCATGAGGTGTTGGGTGGTAGGTTGGACTTGATATCTGAGGTATTTTCCAACCTTATTGATGGTATGATTCTACAAAATTACGTATGCCAATTCTGTACTGGTTTTCAATGGGCCTGCCCTGTTCAATAGTGTTACTTGTCTTACAACTTTTTGAATGGGTGGCAGCAATAGAAAGTGAGAGAAAGATCAGGATATTTTCATCTAACCCACTCGGATATGAATATGTATATTAATCACATGGCCATTATTCATGAGTCTTTTGAATATTTATTGTTGTTACTATTTATGTGTCTAAGAATATACTGCAGATAACTCAGAAGACTGCAAAGTGGGGCGCTATGTGAAAAGAGTTCCTTAATGTTCAGTACCCTGGATTAACATTTGTTTGATGTCTAAGGAATAGGCAAGCTGTGAGGACAAGACTGCTCAGCACTCCAGTCCCGGCTGCAACAGCCTTTTGCTTTGTGTGCTTTAGTGAATAATTCAGTCATGCTGGGAGAGGGTTTCAAAAGAGGTATAAATGACCACTTTATGTGATGCTTTTGTAAAGTCCATCTTTGGAGGTGGGGTGTACTATGCTAGGTCTTGAAAAATTCTGAACCATGTTTTCCTCTTCTGCCAAACATTTTTTGCCACCACAGGTTTCAATTCATCCTCTATGATTTTAAACACTTAACCTAAGTGCCCTAGTTACTATAGGTTACTGCTAAAATAATTTCCAGAGTACCACTCTGTTAACTGAAGATGTGGACTGTTTTCTGGACTGCCCATTTTATCTAAATTTTAAACAGGGAACCCAGACTGACTTGGCTCCTAATGTGGAAGGTGTTGAATTCTAGAGCTCACATCTCAGTGCTTTGCAGTACAAACAAGGTGATATCATATTCCTTCTTCACATAGAAAGTGAAGCAAATATTTTAAAGATTGTGGAGTCATGCATGTATCTAAGATTGAAAGGGCTATTTTCTTCAATTGTAAATCAAGTGCTGGAGGTATGTGCTTTCTAACTATAAAGGATTTTGTGGAGATTAATGCTGTGCAGAATATTTGACGATGTAAAATACTGAATAAACTGTATTTTCAGTTTTGTTAAAATTTTACTTTTGTGGAAAAAAAGGGAACTTGCTATACTTTGAACCAGATGAAATAATATAGAAAGCTCTGCGGTACAGTGGTTGTGCTTTGTGATGGAGGGAGTGCCAAATGGCCTAGTGCTCCTAGGTGAGTCATGCTTCTGTTCATCCCATTTTGAAGTGAAATGCTCTGGAAACTGAGTGTGTGAGCAGTGCTAAATAGTCAGGAAGATACTGGTAGAATAAAACAAGTGGCTTGCAATTAATTGTTTTGGAAGTGCTTTGCAAAGCAGAATTGTGAAGAATGTAAAATTTTCAGCTGGCTCATTGAAATGTGAGCACATTATATTCATTACTGAATTAGTGATTAATGTCCCATTTTATTTTCATGTAATGTATAATATCTGAAAACTAAAGTATGCCTATCTCCAAGACACATAGGCTTCCAGAATTTAATCTGTGAAGGTGTAGTGTCATTACTCCTTTGTTATGAAATTTGTCCTTTTTTTTTTTTTTTTTTTTTTTAAACTTTGAACATCGATTCTACTGTTTGGACATAAGGAAGAAGTTCTTTACAATGAGAGTGGTAAAATATTGCAACAGGTTGCCCAGGGATGTGGGCAGACTTGATGTGGCCCTGGACAGGCTGATCTAGTTGATTGTGTCCCTGCTCACTGCAGGGGGGTTGGACAAGATGACCTTTGAGGGTCCCTTCCAAGCTGATGAAACTCTGAATCCATTTTGAGGTGATTCTATTCTGAGGGTTGTGTGTTTCCCAGCCAGGCTTAGATTTGAATTGCACAGATTTGTTTTTATTTGATGATTCTTCCTTAAACAGATTTGTACAAAATGATTTCCAGTTCCCACTTAATTTATTACTCCTGTTACTTTTCTAGATGTGTGAGTCCAAGGCTACAAGTGTTAAGATCTCTAAGAGCATTGAAGTGCCTAAATTTGAATAGATTCCTAATGTGTTATTTTAAAGAGAACTCAGTGAGCTGGCTTCTTTAATGATTCCAGGCACTGAATATCAAAACAACAAAAAGCCCCAAAGAAATCACCTGTTAGCCCACTGTCCTCATGGTATAGGCATCAAATCCCATTTTAAAGGTGATTTGACCTCAAAATTATTGGCATTTGTTGTACTCCAAAGTGTGGCAATAGAGATGTCATGCTGCTGGTGTCCAACTCTGTCTTCAGAACCTGAAGATCCATTTGCTATAAAAGGTGCCCTTTGTAGTAAATTTTGCAGTTCTGTGTAGAGCAGTCATGTTCAGGAGAAACAGCTTAACTTCAAGTCAAAGTCAAATTTCTGTGTTAGTGGCTACAGAGAAAACTGCAAGTTTAACCAGTCTTTCTTGTTTTCCATTTCCATATTGACAATGGCTCATTGTTTACCCAGATTCTCTCTGTTTATTAACGATGAACTGAAAACTGACATTGAGTTTTTTGAATACTGCAAGGACTAGATCTCCTTGTGTTTCCATCCCTCTTTCAACTGAACACTTAAGCCTTCAAAAATTTGTTTTGGCTTCTAAAGTAGGGATATCATATCATTTTACAGTAGTGAGAGTTTCTTCCTACTTGCAGTGATGCAGAAATCACCACAGGGACCAGGACTATTCAAGTGTTCAGCAAGAAAAGCTATATCTTGTTCATAAATCCTAAGTCAAACCTGAAATAAAAGTCTTGCAGCAAACCAGAAAATGAATTTTATTTTAAATCGAAACAGGGTTCAGCAGATATAAACTGGGATTTGGAAATGATTAAGTGTAAGTTCAGTAAAGAAGTCTCACCTCTCCAGAAAATATAAAGCAAACATTCTTGTTCCTGACCTATAGATCTTTACTCTGTTCAGAATAATAAAATGACTGATCCAGTCAGAAATTGATGCAGAAGATCTTGGAACATTTTTACTGAGACATGGGTCAATAATGGGTTTTGCTGTTTGGGCTTTTCTTTTCTGGTTAAATCATATTTTAGCTTGAGCTTCTCTCCTGAATTTTTGTCCTACTGGTAGCTGTTGAAATATACTGAAGGTTGTGATTCATCTTATCTTTGCTTACGTTAACAAGAATCTTAGCGTAAATTGAGATTGCAATCCTGTAGGTCTAAGTGTGCTCACTATTTCTTATCCTTTAGAGTCATGTTCAGCTAAGAAATTGAGATTCAGAAGGACATGTATTGGGTAAAGTATGTCCATCCAAAATCTTAAGTGGATAAAATTAGAAAACTAAATTAAAGTTGTGTCTAATTATTTTGATGCATACTTGCAGTTTTCCACTTTGATTCCTAGAAAGATTTCAAAGCCTTCTTGATCTTGTCTTTTAGAGACTCCTCCATGCACTAGCTATTAACCAGACTCTCCCTTCCTTCACCCTTCCTTTCTGTTCTTGTTTTGGGGGCTGGATTGTGCTTTCCTCTGCACCACCTAAGATTGCTTATTATAGATCTCAGGTCTCCAAATTTAAAAGTCACACCACTGGTAATGTTGCTGTATCTCGACTAATGCTACAGATAACTGTCACATTTGCCTGCTGTTTCTCTTTACCTACTTTGTAGGACTAAGGAAATAACTGATATTATGATTTAGCTTAGCATGTGTAGTATGTTGAGGCAGTAGGAAAGGTATTCGGAGCACTAATATAAAACCTTGACATAACCTTATATTTACTGTACATAAATTATGCATCAGCATGAATTTAATTGGACAGTTTGAATCTGGAAAAATACATGCTGGAGAGAGATTTTTGCTATTTCCAGGAGGAGATGTTTGGTCTTTTACTGTGAAACATTGTTGCTTTTTCTACATAGAGGAATCTGGTAGGTTGGACCACTCCTCTCAGTTTGTTGTCAAAGATAGGAATACAGGACTTGTCTATTAATCCTAGCCTTCAGATGTTACTGGACTGTTCTCTGGGAATAGGAGACCAGAGCCTCTCCTGTGCATAGGTCCCTTAGGTTTCTTCATACTCTCTCTCCTGCCTTTACTTTTCCTCTTGTGATGAAATTCTGTGACTGGAAACTATGTTTTAGTAGTTGCTGTGCCCCATCAAAGAGACTAGGGTAGAGTTTTTAGCTCCTGTTTCACATAGATGCTTGGTGGGTAGAATTCTGCTTTCCTTTGCATTTTCCTGTGAATTGGAACAAGATGTGCTACTTTTGATTTTATATTATTCCCATTAAGCTTTGGTAGATTTAAGACAGAATCACTGGAACACTGATCTCTGACTGCAGAAAACCTGTTCAAACTGGCGATCTGCCTGAAAGCATTATACATAGGTTGGCAGCTCTGTCAAACTGGTCTTTAGTCTATCACCAGTCTTCCTAAAATTCACTTGTGTGTTGTTTACCTTTCATTGACTTGTTATAAGTGCATCTCCACTTGACTATTATACCAGAATCTAAAGTTCAGAAACTAATTGAACATGAGCCAGCAGTGTGCCCAGGTGGCCAAGAAGGCCAGTGGCATCCTGGCATGCATCAAGAAGAGTGTGGCCAGTAGGAGCAGGGAAGTCATTGTGCCCCTGTACTCTGCACTGGTTAGGCCACACTGTGAGTATTGTGTCCAGTTCTGGGCCCCTCAGTTTAAGAAGGACATTGAGATACTTGAACATGTCCAGAGAAGGGCAACAAGGCTGGTGAGAGGCCTTGAGCACAGCCTTATGAGGAGAGGCTGAGGGAGCTGGGGTTGCTTAGCCTGGAGAAGAGGAGGCTCAGGGGTGACCTTATTGTTGTCTAAAACTATCTGAAGGGTGGTTGTAGCCAGGAAGGGGTTGGTCTCTTCTCCCAGGCAACTAGCACCAGAACAAGAGGACAGTCTCAAGCTGCATCAGAGGAAGTTTAGGCTCGAGGTGAGGAGAAAGTTCTTCACAGAGAGAGTCTTTAGCCATTGGAATGGGCTGCCTAGGGAGGTGGTGGAGTCACCATCGCTGGATGAGTTCAAGAGGGAATTGGACGTGGCACTTGGTGCCATGGTTTAGTAGTCATGAGGTCTGTGGTGACAGCTTGAACTTGATGATCTTTGAGGTCTCTTCCAACCTTGGTGATTCTGTGATTCTGTAATGATTTTAACTTTTTGGAGCATCAACCTGACCTCATGGTAATGTTGCAGTGTGGAAAGTGCTGCTAGTATTTGTGGAATCTAATGCTTTATCTAGCTGTGTTGAACTCATTTACTTAAAGCATCAGTCCTTGTTTGTTTGTTTGTTTCTCCAAAATAAAGAGCTAATGTAAAGAGGTATTGCAGATGGGAAAAAGGAAGCAGACAGAGATAGTTGTTCTAGCTTAATCTGAACAGCAGTAATACTAAAACATGCTGCTTCATCAGTTCTGTAGTTAAGAAACTTAAGCATCTGGAAATGAGATAGATATGTGCTAATAGCATTGGGATCCTAGAGCTCAGCTTTATGATGAATGAAGCATTTGTTATTAATTAATGGTTGAGAAGATAACAGTGTAATAATGGCTTACAAAGATCAAAGACCATAAATCTTCCAGGTTTCAATTCATATAAAATTCACACACACATTGAACACATTACCTGCAACTGTAACACCAGGAAACTAAGGATGGATAGGGAATTATCAAAGTGATTGTGGAGACAATATTTCAAGATTAACAATTATTTGGATTTCTCCCATCCCATGACTATCCTATTAACCTTTGTTTGCAATGTCCTTCATCAAATTATTGCTTCTGCTGCAGACTCTTTCCCTTTCATATACACCCAGACATCTCAGGATGAAATTATGAAATCTGATGGAGCAACTTGGTCTGAAATCAGTGTTGACTCTGCATTCTGAATAGCAGGTTGGTCCAGAGGACCTCCTTAAATCCTTCCAACCTGAATTATTCTACAATTGTTATACTGATGAGACACCAGAGCAGGATTCAAGTATTAAGGTATGTTGAAAATGCAGACAGCTACCTCAATACATACAGAAGTATAGTTGTACCTTTTAGGATTAACTGATTTGAATGGAAATCTGGTTTTCTAAGAAAGCAAAAGAGGAAAAAGAGATGGGAGTGAGTTAGGAAGGAAAAATATATTGGTGAGATGGTTTAATCTATTTAATTATGTTGGCTTAAAAATGTAATAATAAATGTTCAGGGACTTTATTTTAGGTACTAGCAGGTATTTTGTAAGGACAAGGTTACACTGTCCTGAAGAATGGCAGCAGGGCAATCATCAGTGAAGAGCTCTGGGGTGTTGCATCAGTGATTCTGTGTGCTGCAGCCCACATTGGTGCTGCTGAAATGTGTTCTCATGACTGGGAGTTAGGCTGCTCACTCTGTGATGCAGTGAAGTTTCATTTGTAGTTTGACTTCTCATCCTCCTTTTTTTTCTTGCTTTCCTCTTGGATGATACTGTTGCCATTGCTTTCTAAAGGGCAATTCCAATATTTGCTCAGCCTGACTGACTCAGTTCTTGGTTGCTAGTCATCAGCACCTGTATTTTGTGCACTGAACTGAATGACCCTTTCTACCTACTCAGGACAAATATTTTTTTCCCCCCCTCAGCAGAGACTGGCACTTTCTTCATTAACAGTGAACATGTCAATTTAAAGCAATGTGGGAAAAGTGAATACTGGCATACCAGTTCCAACAGGCACTGCTAATTTATATGCCAGTAAGTTACATGGATTTAAACCACATTTTATTCTGAACAAAAAGGAATAGTTGCCATAGTTACCAATAATCACAAAACCCTGGGAAACAAAAAGCATTATCATTAAAGAACACATTTGCCAATGAATAAGAACAGCCCTTTCCTTTTGGTAATGTTTTAACCAATAGAGTGGTGATATCCTGTCAGTTGCTATTATATGCAATGCTAAATCTGGCAGAGTATTGAACCCTGCATGGAGTGACTACATAAACATATAGCTAGTGCATTTGCAAGTATGCCTCAGATGTATCACTGCGATCCTAGAAAGTGTTATATGGTAAAAAATCTGGTGCTTTTACTCTTAGAAAAAATAAGTATTTTCTTGGGCAAAGTTGTCTGGTTTGTGTTACTTATTTTTTTAAAGCATGAAAAAGAAAGGTTTTCAAAATTCTGGCAGATACATTTTGGCTTTTTTGTTGCTTGATACTTTACATAAACGGCTTGATTTTGCTGAGAGCTGTACTGCTGCTGAAATCAGTGAGTGCTGAAAATACCAAAACATTGGCAATCTAGTTAAAGTAATTGGCATGCTTCTGCTAGCTGTACATGGCTGTCTGTGCCAATTTGCCTTGCCTCAGAGCATAAGTGACTAGGATTTGAGTGAGTAAGACTCATTGAAAAGCTTACTGCAATGTTTTCAAGACTGGGGAGTTAACTGGAGGAAATGGAATATTTTAACAAAGCTGCTTCCAGGTTTAAGAGTACAGGACATTTCATAGACTACAAAGAAGAAGTATGCTGCCCAAGTCTGTGTGAATATATATCTAGCTCTGAGAAAGGTCAGGCTAAGCAAACAAAGTTTAATATTGTTTAACTCATTCCTTTCCTGAAGCTTATCTTTATATTCTTCCCTGTAAAGAAATGGCAGGACCAAGCTCACCTTTGTGTTTTTCTTTAAGATAAATATGTGATTTTTCCTGCTTGAAATAACTGTCCTTTCCCAAAGCAGTCAGGTCTTTCTCTAGAATTTAGGTATATAGATATCCTTGGTAAGGCTTTCCGAGAGGCATAATTATAAAATAGAGGTCAAGATTCTAGGTTCAAACAGAAATACTGAAGTGTGTCAATATATCAAGAAAAAACAAGCAGAATGTAGAAAACTACCCTTTTGGGTCAATGTAATAGCACATAAAAACAGAGACTGGTTGCATTGAAAACTCTAATTAAATCTAATTGATGATATTTACGTAAATGGATATTTATTTCATCTGGAATCTATAAAGACAAGTCCTGCAATTAGTGAATAAGTTACACACTTATTAACATTCTATAAGCCATTTCGAAATACTGTTCAACATAAATTTGCGTCAAAACCTGAAAACATGAACTCTCTAAAAGTAAGTCACTAGCAGTTTATTTTCTTTCTGTAATGGTTTAAATCAGAACCAAATGGCTCAAATGGAACCAGAGGGTTAACCTGCCTATTTTCCCATCACAGAAGTGAGGGAAAAGTAACACACAAAACCTCAGGATTGAGGAAAAAAAGAAAAAAGGTGAGATAAGAATACAGTTTGCTGCACAAAATCAGTTGAACGTAGCACAAAATCCACAATTCCCTTAGCCTATTTGTAGAAAAAACATGGCACAAAGCAGCAGCAAGCAGAAGCAAGTGAGTCAAAAGCTCAAGCCAGAAAACTACTCCCCCATCCCTCCTTATCATAGAATCAATAAGGTTGGAAAAGACCTCAAAGATCATCAAGTCCAACCTGTCACCACAGACCTCATGACTACTAAACCATGGCTTCAAGTGCCACATGCAACCCGTTTTTGAACACCTCCAGGGATGGTGACTCCACCACCTCCCTGGGCAGCACATTCCAATGGCCAATAACTCTCTCTGGGAAGAACTTTCTCCTCACCTCAAGCCTAAACTTCCCCAGGCACAGTTTGAGACTGTGCCCTCTTGCTCTGGTGCTGGCTGCCTGGGAGAAGAGACCAACCCCCACCTGTCTACAACCTCCTTTCAGGTAGTTGTAGAGAACAATAAGGTCTCCCCTGAGCCTCCTCTTCTCCTTGTCCCCCTGCCATCCCAGCAGAAAAGACAACACCCAAAAAACCAGAACCCAAAAGCACAACTGGAACATGAAGCCTCCCATACTGCAATCTGAACTTCAAGCCCCATAATACTTTGTACCATCCAGTACTTTCAGTTTTTGAAGCTGACATGACTGCTGCATGGTGTGAATCAGAGCTGCAGATTCAACACAGTCCATGACAGTTTCCTATAGAAATATTATTGAAAAGGTTTCATTATTTAAAAAGGTGGGTAGGCTGTTTGTGACACATAATTATGCTGTTAGATATGATCTTAATTACAGTAGAAGATATCAAATGCAGCAAAATCAGAGAATTGTTGTTGAGAGATACTCAGGATTTTGTATATCATGGATGTTCGTAGTGTAAGTATTTAGATTTATACTTCACACTTTTATTTCCTGTGAAAATTAAGGTCATAAATATTTTCTCACAGTACTAAAAATAATTTGCACAAATCCCCTCCAAACTGGGAAAACATGAATTGCATTTCTAATATTTTTGAAGCAGTTTTGGTGCAAGTTAAATGTGTGAACTGCCAATCACAAATTTGCACCCTGAATATGTATTTGTAAGTACTATACTCATTCCTGGAGCAAATGCAAGGATCCAAGACGTGCATGCTCGTCTTTTTGTCAAAGTGATATGCAAAGCTCTTTGGGCTAGCCTGGGGGAAATGCTAGAATAACAAGAGATTATATTATTGAATGAATTTGGTAGAATAGATGCATTTAACTTTGACCGCCGTGTCAGGTCCATTTACTTGTATTTTGAAAGTTGTTGCTTGCAAGCATTCCTTTTCTGACAGACTAGGTTTGAGGTGATATCTTTCCTTACTGTATTTTTACTGCTTCTCTATCGGTTCTATTGCAGCATCCCCAAAGAATTTGGACTCACAATGAGCTCTGCAAATGCAACAGCATGAAGACTGTGACAGCTCCCAAGAAATGTCATCTTCCTCTGCAGACTTCACCAGCAAAAAGATAAGTAGTATCAGGATGTTCCAAGTATTGTAAAGCACACATTCTTAAATTATTCCTTCTATGTATATGTAACATCTCATTCAGTGAAACTATGTGGAAAACTGCAGACCCAGCTTTCCTCACTGCTCCTCCCCTCTGTAGGCTAACTAGAATAATCTGCATGGTGGCTGGTAATTCTGAGTCTCTACCAGGTAGATTAATAGAAGTTCTGGGGAAGAATAGTGTTCAGTGGACTCTGGGATGATAGGATTAAGTACAACTTTGTTGGCCACGGTCATGCTTTTGCAAGGCTTTTTGGAGTTCTTTCAACACAGCACCAAGCATATCAATAAGATTATTGAGTCTCCTTAAACAATGTGTTGAGGTTTTCAAAAGACAAACCCTCTCTAAGTGCATTTAAGGCATTGATGGAGTAAGAGGAAAGATCATAACATTGATTAGTATCTGCCTGAAAGAGGAACAGATGAATGCATAGAAATAGAGGGAGAAAGTGTGCAGATGGTACCATGTTATTCAAGGCACTAAGGGGGGCTCTGGCAGGCAGCTTAGACTCACAGAAGGACTTTACAAGACCCAGATAATGATGAAACAGTAGGCAAAATTTAATATAGATAAATGTAAGGTGGCTCATTGGGAAAAACAGCATGAGCTTCACATTAACATGATGAGCTCTAAACCAGTAATCTCCCAGTGCTTTTCATCTTGATTATTTCAGGTTTTGGCAGAATGAAGAGGGATCTGTGCATGTTTGTAATGAAGAACAGAAAGTAAAGAAATTCTTGTGTGTGTATTTCAAGAGAAATAGATCCTTTTCTCAAAGTCAGTCCACAGTCCTTTCTGAATGAGTGGGGAAGATCTTGAACAGTACTGTGACCTGTTCCATTAACTGAATGGCATAGGTGTTTACCTTTTTTGATCACAGTGTGCAGCAAGGGAGCAATTTCATTGCCTTCCCAATACAATCTTGGCTTGACTGTGTGTATGGGTTTTTTAATTAGTTTCTTCCCTCCTGCACACGCATATTTGTACAGGGAAATCTATTCAAGAAAATGTGGGGTTTTTGGCACATATCCAAATTTGTGAGTAAAATAACATTGTATGTGAAAGAAAACAGAACCATTTCAAGTGATTATGTCACACAAACAGGAGAAGAAAACAATGTGATTCAAAAACCCAAATGATTGAATATTTACAAAGTATAGTCTTCTGTTTAGGTCTTAGCCTCTTGTGTACAGCTTTTGCATGGCTGGTCATAATCCCTAACATGATCAATACATTAACTCTCTATGTTCCTGTGGCATCAATACATTAGAATACTACCTACAAAATAGTGGCAAACTTGTAATAGGAAAAATAATGGTAATACCAGAAAATGGAAGCAATAAAAAGATGGATATAATGGCAGCAAATGGCAGATACTTTCTGAAATTGGACATTCTTCTTTTTCTGAATCCTTTAACTGGACACATAACTATGATTTCTTATCACCTAAGACTTGCTTGGAAAAGTTAAAATCTTTAACAGAAGGCTGTAAATAATGTAAGTGCATGAGCCAGATGTTACTTTAAGCTGTCTTCAGAAATATAACAATATTCACTCAGAGAGCAGAGACAGCATAATGTAACTCCTCATGTAGCTGGAAGCTCAAAGTAAGGGAAGGAAAATGCTTAGAATGGTTAACTGCTTAAGCCCAAGCCACACTGGGAAAAATACATGAGAGTATAATGTTTTTTGAAACAATATTCTGAAAATACTAGAGACAAATGTGTCAACTCATGCGTTATTTGAACACATATTACATCCAGCTCTTTACTCAACCAAGTAATATTTTTCAAAGTGGTTGGATAGCATTATGAACACTAGCTAGAAAGTCTATACAACCATCTAAGTGTGAAGTTTCTTAGAATAAGAGCATTGTGTACCAAATATGTTCAGAAGTAAACTTCTGCATATAGTGATTTCAGTTGGGATATTTTCCAAAACTAGTGACTAGATCATGAGGACTAACTGAAGATGCCAAACAAATATAGTAATAGTTATTGCAATCCTGAGCCTTTATTAGAGCTTGGAAGGAACAGCTCCCAGCTGTTTCCAGCACAGAACATCTTGGAGTCAACAGCTGAAGAAATGAAGAAGCAAATCTATTGTATGCACCTGAAATTCATCACTTTTCCTTAATAAGGTATTGCTTCTTATGACCTTTAAGGATAGCAGTGAACTTCCTAAAGGCAAAAAATGCTCTGTATTAATGTGTAGAAACTGTGTTTTATCAGTCTAAGGAATAGAAAGTACTTCAGGCTCATTGCATCTTGAGATTGCCTTAGGAAGAAGGAACAAATGGACTTGGTGCTTCAAAATACAGATAAAAAGATGGGTTTGTATTGGAAGAAAGTTAAAAGCCACACAGATGTTCCAGAGTGTGCATTTGCTGATAGATGAATGTATATTGAGGAAAAATGCAGAACAGCAAATGCACTTAAAAAATACATTTCATTGCAGGTTTGTGGTGTTTGGTTTTTTGTTTGTTTGTTTGTTTTGGTTTGATTTTTTACATATACTTCACACTAAAATACAAACCAGCATCTAATAAATTTAATTGAATCATTACCGAAACTAAACTTCAGTAGAAGTTTGAAAGGTTTTATTAAAGCTTTAATTAAGACTTTCAAAGTTGAGATGACTTTTACAGCTGTATAAGTAACAGGTGTGTGTAGAATCCTGCATATGTGATGATTTGGAGAACAGGGTATGTCTGCTGCCCATAACACTCCACTGAGGCTGTACATTAGAAAACGTAATGATTTAATAAATTCAAAGCATACTTGTGGTTTTCACATTGTGCCAATGGTGTCTTGTTGATGATGTTTTGACATGAAATACCCCATCTTTGAATTTCATCTTCATCACAGAAAGTATATGAAGAAAGTATCTTAAAGTGCTTACTCTAGTAATATATTTGTTCACTTGCAAGCCATGCAAGTAAGCAAATAAATGAAAGACATCACTGAGGTTCAACCATAAATAACCCTAAGCTTTGTTTGTGGCTATAGTCAGTAAGATGGAAAAATGTCAGTTGTATTTTGGAATCTCAAAGCTACAGGCACCCAGTACTACCAAACCTGCCCACCTTACTTATGCACATGGACTTGACTGATGTGCAGGCTAATCAAATAATTCATTTCTACTGATGAATTCATTGATACTGATGATCATGAGCATAGTTATGGAAGAATGAAGATATTGAAGAATACAGATTTCAACTGTATGCATAATTAAAATTATTAATTCCTGACTCCCACTCCCCTCATCAAGGAATCTTTCCCCAGGTACTGCTGATTCTTGGCTCAGGCTTTGACTGCCTTGCACTGCTCTGTTACTGTAATAACTGGCAAACAAGGGTCTTCTGCATAGGATTACATTCCCAGGAAACATCTTGTCTCGGGTTGAAGGGTGTCACATCAATGGGAACACCTCTCTTACTATTACACTGCCCACAGAAAACTGTATAGTCTTCAATATCTCTGTAAAAATAGCCTGATTTTGCATTTTGACCTACTCAAAGTCACAATATAAAACTAATGTAATAATCTTTCCAAGATGAAAATCTAAACATCAGTGAAGTTTTGTCTTTTTGCATATCCGAGTACATATTTGTGTGAGGGATGTAGTTACATCTTCTGTTTGAAGACAGATTGTGGAGGCATGAAAGACTAGGGAATGAAGAAAGAGAGAATTTAAAAGTGCAGTGAAACAGATCTGATGTAAATGAAGTAGAAGGGATGGTGGAACAATGGAATGTGAGAAATCAAATAGATGGAGCAACTAAAACTGACGGTGGAATGGCCAATCAAAACTAAGTCCTCTATTGTAATTACTACTGTGCTTCAGGGACTTAGGGACTACTGCTCCAGTAAGCCCAGGGGTTCTGCAATGATGATGTCAATTCACATTGCTACTGGTCACAGATCTGAGGAATTCAGAGACTGCTGGGGGACCACTGTGCTCTTGGCAATTTTGCAGGAGCTAACATTGCTTTGGAGGGTCAACTGTCCACCCGTTGACAGCCTAAAGGAATTTTGTTGTTTGTAGCTTTCTATAATACAGCAGAGGTTTTTCTCTAGGATGAGGCTGCATTAATTCCAGGAGCACAAAACTGAAAAGATGAACAGATTATATTTGCAAGGGCTGTAAAAGAAACATCAGCCCTCTGGAAAATCCAGCAATACTAAATTACAATTGGTAAAATGAATGCAGGTGTGACTTACCTTGCTGACTGATAAGTATCTCCTTTCTTCTTGGCTTCCATTCAAGGGCTGTTTTGTTGCTGCACTGTTTAAAAACTTTTGTGGGATGGTTTCAAAATTCATTGTTTTGTTTTAATGCCACCTTGCTGCATGAGTGATCAAAAGGAATATATCTGGTGGGAAAGAGGATAGGATAACCTAGACCTTAGTAATATGTTTTGTGTATAGTGTAACTTTAAAAAGGATGATTTATAAAATATAAGATGATCTTCTTTGTCCATGATTTGTGGAATATTTCCAAGTAGGAAAACACAGGAGAGACATTTTTTGGAATACTGACAGTATTATTGACTATTGTACAGTAAACAGCCAGTGGTCTGTGATTTCCTATGTGGCTTTTACTGCCAGCTTCCCAGAAGCCGTATCACAATTTGCAAAATATGCATTTTTATTTATACAAAACAGATTTCACAGAATGTATTTAGTGTTTTTAAGTTCTTTAATAGTAGATATATCTAGTGAATAATGAAAAAAAAAATAATAAATATGTGGTGGTCTTTTTTACCAATTCATGGTAATATCTTACACGGTACAACTTATATTCCAGGAATTTAGCAGATACTTTGTCTGCTGACACTATTGCTTTAAATCAAATCACTTTAAAAAGGTTGAGTCTGTTTCAAATTGATTGTATTTCTGAGAATATTTTTTAAAGTCTACCTATGACTAATGGGATGAACATATTTAGTAAATATTTTAATTTCCTTTATGAAATGACTGTAAAGTATATAGTTGGATGTACCATATAACAACAGGCAAGCTGTAACTGTTGCAAGTTAAGTAATTTATCATTTTATAGTTACACTTTTGGCATTTAATCGACCTTTCCAAAAAGAAACAGTGCATACATAAATGTACTTAAATTCTTCTTCTTGAACTAATTATTTTTTCTCATCCTTGCTTGAATTTAGAGATACAGAGTTAGAAATGTTTGTATTCCTTTTATATTTGTGATTATTAGTAGTAGGATTTGGCATTTTAAACATTTTTATTGTTATTATTATTTATTACTTAAAATGATGAGAGGAGAGTGAACTTTGACAGGCCAGTGTCCATTTGTGCAAGCTACTCCCCTTGTGGGATTCTGCATGGGCCTTTTGTTGAGATCTGGGCAGGAATGTGGGTTGCAGTGTTCACATTTATGCACAGGAAAATCAGGTCTGGATTAATACAATAACCTTCTTTTCCAGAATTCAGGTATGATATCTGGGGTTTGGAGTGAAAACTCCAAAGTTATCCAAGAGCATTTTCCACACCAGTCCAATTGAGATCCCCAAGGAGGTAGTTGAATCCCCATCCCTGGAGATGTTTCAAAGAGGCAGAGATGTGGTTCTGAGGGACTTGTTAGAGTTAGAAAATGGTTGGAGTCCATGGTCTTAAAGGTGTTTTCCAGCTGAAACAATTCTGTGATTCTATGAGACTGCATAGAGACTAGAGGTTTGTAGGGGGACAGCATTGTCTAAAGTGGTTTTGAAGGTTATCCATCCAGATTAGCCATTTGAGTCTTTCATCTCTCTCTTTGGATATTTTCTGTGTTTATATTCTTATTGTCCTGAAAAGTATTCATATTTCTAGGGACATTGAATAACGCAGCATTTCTGAGTATTGCTCCTAAATCCTCACATGGGAGTAATTTTGTGTCCACTGGTGGATTTTACATCGTGTCACGGTTACATATGAAAATGTGTTCTAGCCACTGATTTGAATAAATGCCATCTGATTCTCATTCTGCTTTCTGCTCTTGAATCTTAGTCTTTCTTCCACCTATCTTCCAAATCACCACTCCAGAGAGATTTGACATTCTCTGTAATTTTCAACTATAAGACTAGTTCAGACAGTTCTTTACTGATCAGTGATTTTCCTGTTTTTCATTTTCTTGCTCACTTTGTCTACCTGTAGCATAAACCCTTTTCAAAATATAAACTATAGAAGTTAGAAAACAATCATGTGAGTTGTATTAAATTTGATGGGTATAAAATGAATAGAGAAACAGGAATTTTGAACTTTTCTCTTGTTGGAGAAAAAAGAATATGAGACTTTGGGAAGGATCCTGTTGAATTGTTCTTATTATTGTAATTGCCAGCTAATTCTCTGATGATACTTTGTCTTTTTTTCTTTTTTTTTTTTTCTTTCCTCTTTTTTTTTTTTTCTTTGTTTTTTTCCCACTTGGCTAGCTGAAACTGGGAATGTATTTAAATAAAACATCTCAAGAACTTGGAAAATACAGGCTTTTCCGTAGTCTATTCAACCTTTTCATGCAACTCGCATACAAACATATATAATTTAAACATGAATGGCTTCATTTCTATCTTGTTTTAATTTTGTGCTGTGTTTATTGTAGAACATGAATAGAAACATTTTTGGGGGGGTTTTGAGGGTATCTTTTTAGGTTTGATAATTTCTTACATTCAGTTTTATTTAGGAGGTTTTATGTGAAGACTTTTAAACACTCTTTTCAACATATTTTAAAATATTTTACTTTTGTTTTGATTTTTATGTCAGGTTATTTAATCAAAGCAATTTAATGAAATGTTTATAGTGTATTTAAAACTGATTTCTTTGATAGCGGTGAAGAAATCTGAAACTAGTGCTGACTGGTTATGTCACTTATGGGGAAATGGTGGAAGAGGTGACTTACTGTTCTTGATCAGGTTTTATGCAATTTTGTAATATTTTTGTTTTGTCCTAATGCATACTGCAGAAGAAATTCTTGGAGAATCCCTAGTTTCTTACAGTCTGCATACATTAAACAGAGGACGAGTCTAATTTCCATCTGGCTGAATTAACCTGTCATTCTTCTGTGCACAATGCAAACCCTTTAACAGGAGTTATTGATCCAGACATGCTTCATGGTCATTTGTAGTCTGGTCTTTGACTTGCACTACCTATTTTAAAGTCTCCTGATTTGAAAATACACCGAGTGTTAGTGTCACATTGCAGTGTGTTACTCCTATTTCTCATTCTGATTTAAGCAAGAGTATCTAGGAGCTAAGCAACACTTTTTTCCTGGAGTAAGATTTTGCAATCATTTCTTCTGAAGAGTTTCCATTTTCAAGAATTTTAATGTTACTTCAAAAATTTCCTGGCCAGATCTACTCATACATTATTTAGAAATTCTTAAATTCTTTCAGTGAGTTTAAAAAAAAAAGTGGGGGGAAAAAAAGTATGTTTCATACCATTACAACTGCAATAAAAAATGCACATTTTTTTTGAGCTAGATGGCTATGTCTGGTCATAATCTTGTCAACAGTACATAGCAGATGATTAATTGTAAAGGTTAATCTCTTTTATTCCCTTCAACATATGTTTCATTTCTGCTCACAGGAAATTTATATTCTAGAGGAAACTGGTCACTGGAAGCATGAGGCTGTCTAGAAACTTAGGCTACTTCAGCTAAGGAAAGCTAATAACCCAAACTCAAGGTACATTATAACCACTCTCTTTTGTGACAGTGAGAAAGTGAGGAAAACTAGGGTTCTACAGGCTAAAAGTCTTAAAAAAAAAAAAAAAAAAGAAAGAAAGAAAAAATAAGTAAGGAAAAAAGTGTGGCAAATATTACCCCATACAGCTGTTGTCACAGAGATAATATTGAATTGAATACTTGACATTAACTTTAAATGGATTTTCCTAGTCCTGTGTTCTAAGATGTAGTTTGCATTTGAAGCTTAGTTACATTTTTTTCATTCCCATAAATGACACTTTAAACCTAGAGAGCATACTGCTGTGTCAAATAAATATTATCTTTCTCTGTGGGCATTTCTGAAGATGGTGTCTTGTTGTTACTGATGTAAACTGCAAAATTACACTGATTTGCCCAAAAGATATAAAACCACTTATCTGGCTGTAAAAGTTATTGATATTTGCCAATTTTTTGGAGAGTGAAGCAAGACCAAACTTACCACTTTCTCTATCATATGGCAAAGTACAGGGATGCTCCAGTGAAGCATTTGCTTTTCTAGATAGATTCTACAAAAGAGAAAACTCTGTCTGAATGTTAAGTTACAGAACATAGAAAAATGTGAATCTTTAAGATGTTCTACAAGTAATTCTAAGTGTTGTGATTGTTTATAATATTTCAAAATATCATAAAAATAAAAAGCTCTGAGCAACCTGATCTAGTGTGAGGTGTCCCTGCCCATGGCAGGTGGGTTGGAACTAGATGATCCTTGAGGCTCCTTCCAGCCCTAAGAATTCTATGATTCTAAGCCATTTGCCTTGCTTTGCACCCACGATGGATACTTGGATATTTCAAACCTTCCACTGTGGAATTAGCTGGGATTGTAAATCTCAAATTGATCTAAAGGAAAAGCAAAATAAATTTTTTCTGGACATTCTTACAATATCTTTGGTTAAAATAAGGCTGTGCCTACAAAACCATGTTCAGATTACACCACACAAGGTGAACAGAGTTATAGATGTATAAATGCGTGTCCAGGTTTCTTACAAATTAAATCTAGATTTTCTTTAAAAAAAATGGATAACATTTTAGGGCATGAAATTGTATATTTGCCCAGTTAGAACAGTCTCTCAGATAAATCTGTCTCTCTTCTTAGAGAAAGAAAAATACAACTTCTATGAGCTGGAAAGTAAGACATGCAGAGCAAACTACCCGGAAAGATAGTGATAAAGAATGCTGTGTCAAGTCATGGATGGTATGTAATTTTGCTACTTGCAGTTTCTCTGAAAAGGAGCCCTCTCCTCTCAGTTGCACTTTCTTGTTTATCTTCAACTTTTATTTCTGAAGCATTTTTATTAGCTATCACATATTGCTCCATTTTCAAATGAAGTGAACTTCAGTGGGCAAGAGGGAAGCAGTCTTCACGCACTGACTGAAAAATTTTCTCTCCCAACCTATTATTTCTGGTGTTCTCTGTACTGAAGCTGTGCTTTCACGCTCCTGTGGGCTAGACTTAAAAAAATCTCTTTAAAAGCCCCGAAGTCCTATGCCTGTATTAGCCTTATCAGTGAACTAGTTCAGAGACAAGGTTCAGAGTAACTCCATTAATCAAAAGCACAGGGAGAAACAGCTTTGCTAATAATCTGCTTTTGGGTTCCAAGCAGATAGCAAGGAACGATCAAAGTACAAGAGGACAAGCTTAGTTATTGCTGCCCAGTTCTTCAGTGGTTTCCCTATGGTCTTTATGTACCATAACTGAACTTGGAGCCCCCAGGAGCCACTATGATTGACTTGTGATACTATAGACCCTGAGTTAGCCGCCTCCTTTCCCTTTGGCAGCTGGAGAAGTCCAGTAAAGCTATCTATAATGAGCTATGGCAATGACAAGATGCATGCCTAGGGCTCCCAATGAAAATGACAGCTCAGAGAGCTAGCGGACTCCCATTTGGATTACTGGTACCTAGTCATAATATAAACTGCTTTTTCTAAGCTAAACACTTTTATTTAATATGTGACAACACTCTTGTACACTAGCAGATGTGAGCTAATTTGTCACAAGTAGGCTATAACAACAGCATGAAGCATGCCAGCTCTATCATCTTAGTATGAAGTGAAGATTGCCACAGTCTTTCTTTCAAAGAAAGGGTAATGTATAATTGGTCAGCCAGCCTGCAAATTTTAGCACAGCTTATACAACTTTACAAGTTTTCTTCCATTTTCTCTTGCCAGCTGTCCAGTCTACTAAAATTAGAGCAAAATAAGGACAAGTAATTTCCTAGACATTTATCTATATGCAGTTTGCTTTAGGTAAGTAATATCAAGGAGATGCACAGGGGGATTGTGCAGGCAGTTGAGTGAAGAATTTACATGCTTAATTTATGTGTGATTGTTTTTTCAGTTGTATTCCTATTTCACTTTGTTTGGCTGTACTTTCAGATATCCAATACATTCAACAGTTTACCTTACTCATATAAATATACCTCAGAATGACATTTATATATATATTCATTTATATAGTGAGCAAATTGATTTGACACAAAGTTTCTAAGTGACAAGGAAAAGGTAAGTCCCTGGATAAAAGCTATGCAGCAAAGTCAAAGTATTCAGTTTGATGTAATTACTGTCCCAAAGTCTTAGAATATGGCTCTGCTTATAAATCATAGCTGATATGACATCCCTTGCCATCTTTATGTCCTAGTCACTTCAATTTTGTCATACGAAATCCTGTATCTGTTGGCAGTCTGACTCCACACATGATAAAAATTTCATGTCTTCTTTATGACAAGTCTCATTCTGAGTCTTCATCTTTATTTTGTTATTTGGATTTTGACATTCCTGTGTGAACAAACTTCAGATCTGACTCCTCAGGAAATTGTTTGTAATGCAATTTGATACAAAACTAATCTAAAACTTTCAACGTTATTCACATTCAGAGGTAACAGACAGAGGTGCCTTTGGAGTGTGTTGACTGCACAAGCTTCTCCTATTTCAGGATATATATATATATATATAAATGAATTGCATTCATAAATATGTTGTGACTGACTGTTGTTGAGCTCTCCATATACAACAGTGCTTTATTCTATGAGCAATAACAGCTCCATTGAAAGAATGGACTTAATTTCAGTGCTCAGTGCATCAGCAAAAGCTGATATTTTAAACTGTGAGAAAGAGATGCCATTGTCATAGGAACTCTCCTTCAATATTACTTTATGTGACAATAAATAGTGAGACGCGCCAATGACCCTGACTGCTGGAACGACGTACCTGTTCGCAATCTCTTGTTATAACTGGGGCAACCTTTCTGTACCTTCTCATCCCCTGACTGGGTATCTGCTGTGCTGTGTGGTGTGTCCTAGGTTTGAACCATGAACTCCTCAGAGCAACAGGACAGAAAGGTACTTTACCCCCAAGGGAGTAAAATAAACACACTTGCACAGAATTGTAGGTTAAATTTGGATGCTGTTTACAACCATATACAGAAATACCACAGGTACTCAGGGAAAAGGAATTCAATCTGTGGCCTGCTGCTTGGACCTCCACGTTCCTCAGATTGTCTTCTCTCCTGATGCCTTCAGCTGACATCTAGGCTGAGTGTTTAGCTGAATGTGTGGTGTGGCTTTTCACTGCAGGGCGTTAGATGCCAGATTTGACCTCCAATAAGGTCTTTTTTACAGCTGAAGCCATGTTAAGATCAAGAGACAAATATACTTATAGGAAGTGATTTTTCTGAGAGAAGAGGGAATAAAAAAAGTTTTCATTTACCTGGAAATGGTGCTCTTTTCCCAAAAAGGTTTGACATTTTGCTTTTCTTCCCCTAGTAAATGAGAAGTCTGACTTTTTAAAAATCCTTATGAATTGTGTAGAGTGAGAAGCTCAAAATAGGCTCTGTAACTTAGGAAAAGCAATTATATTGTTTTTAAAAATGTTAAGATGGTGCCTTTCTGCAAAAAGTAAAATTTACCATTTGGACAGCTGAACTTCTAGAAGAAAAAGTAAATTTGCTAGGTAAAGCCAGTTGATTCCTTTTCTTTGCACTTCTGAACCACTTACACCATTCTATGACTTTATTATGAGTATATAAATTGCTTTTTACAGGCACCTCATTGTCAAACACATCATGAAGTAAAACTTTTCAGTTAAATTCCCTTTATAGTTGAGCTAAAACATTAGAAGATCAACACATTAATGAATTTAGGCATATCATGTTCTTTTTGGCCTTCTGCATAGTCTAAATCCATACAAAAATACACATATCTTTGTGTCGACTTTGCAATCATAAACAATTTTACCAGAGCCCCTGAAATGTAACTCTTCATGGCACTGGTGGGAAAAATTGTTCTGGGAAATCATTACTAATGATTTGTTTTGCTCATGAAGAAAAGGGCAATAGAAGCAAATATGACCAAAGTATAAAAAGCTTTCAGACATCATTTGATCATTATATTCACAAAGAAAAACATGCTAAAAGACTTACCTGACAGGCTGGCAGTAAGCATTCTAGATTGTTGTTATGTGGATTATATTTTAGTCACTTGGCCAGGCCCTATAGAAGAGGTGAACAGTGTCTACAAGTCATAGATCTCCCCCTAACCAACAACAGTAGCTCACTGAAGTCAGTAGAATTAAATTTATTATTATTAAAAAATATTACCCTGCTGTGTAACTGACACTGAGAACTCCAAGTGCTAACCCAAGCCCTGCTAAACAAATCAATCATCATCCCCCAAACTCAGCTATCTCCACACAAATCGAGACCTCTCAGTTATGTTGCTACTATGAATGTCCTGAACTTTACGGTGAATGCAAACATGGTTGGTTTTATTTAATAAATAATTCTGATTTTCTGTTTTCAGGCTATACTCTATCAAAAAGAAGGACAAAAAGCACAAAAGAAGGTGAGGCTGGTAGTCTTATTTAATCATACGATTTCATAAGCATATAGTTCAATAATTTTTTATACAATACCACAATGAAGGTAACAGTGACATTTTAAAGCCTAAATTTTGATGTCAGTCTGTAAAGAATAAACAGACCATCATTGAGTGATACTTTCAAGTACATGTTTGGTGGAGTTGTCTTCCTCTCTGGGTGTGTTGACACTGCAACAGATTCAAAGAATAATAAAAAAATTGGTATAGGAACATGCAAGAAATAATACTAAGTTGAAAGAAAGTAAATGTGTTTGTAACTCAGGAATATAGGCCCTGTTCTACCAAAATGTTTTGGGCTTTATCTGTTCTACAAAATATGAATACCGCCTTTGCATATGTGTTGTTTCTTAAATCCAAGTTACTAAAATGAAAGTGCAAATGCATTCTTTTGCAGAACCCTTTTGAAGATCAGGGTACATTGAGGTATATAGTGAATAGTTACAGCAAGAAGAGAACTCATACATTTGCAAAAGAAGAGTTTTGTCATTCAAATCACCATATGAATAATTGTACATTGTGTTTTTAAAATTACAAATTAAGGAAAAATAGCCATGAAAAACCCCCAACATCCAACTCCTCCCCACTCTCCTGAAAACAGAGGAAAAAGAAGCCAAACGTGGTAATACTAATAAAATACGTAGTTGATGATTAATGCATGATGCTAAAACGTCAGACAACTCACACTGTTCGCAACTGGCTATCATTTCAAATACTAGTGTATTTTGCAGTCAGAATGTTTCTGCAGCCTATAAACAGATTATTCTTCCTCATTAACACATTCTTCCTTGCTACTGTAAGAAGTATTGCAAAATATTCCTTTGATGTCATGTACTTATGTAAACATATCTGAACGCGTTCTTTTAAAGCTAGGATGTAGAATCCTGGAAATTACAGCATAAATAGCACTTGCCATAATCAGATATTCTTATTTAGCCACACATGCAGACCACACATGTAACTAGAAGAGCTGTCTCTCAACCTTGTGAGTTGGTTTGGGTTTGTGTGTATTTGTTTTGGTTTTGTTCCACCACCCTGCCTCTCCTGTTGTGGAATGAATGTATTCAACCACAGAGGGGGCGGGTGGGGAAGAGAGAGAGAGAGGTGTAAAAATAGTTTTAAATCTGGTTGATATTTATTCTGCAGCTTAAATCTGTTATGGTTGAAGACGTAAAAGCCTACATCTTGTGTGAATGTGCATATTCCTTACTCATACATTTGCAGAAGTGATTAATAATATACTATTTTTACTTTGTTATTACTGTAGCAGATACTGTGCCTATATTGCTAATACTTTTTTTTTTTTTTTTTAAAAGCCCTTAAACAAAGTAATTGCACTGACACTATTTCTATGTTAATTTACCAGCACTGCGGGCATGAAATTGTTCAACTAGCTCTCTCAGGATTCTCTTTGGTAAACTTGGTATCGGTGTTATTGCTGGTCATATCAGATATGTGCACATTACTAGAAAATACAATGTTATAGCCCAGCTTTAAGAAACTGCTAGTAGATTGCACTGGATATTTATTGAATATTATAGGCACCGTAAGGCCAGCAATATTTCGCATTGACTGCATTAGCTTGTCTCTGGAAAAAAGGGTGCAATAAAATTATCTTTGTTTTCAGTGTCTCCAGTAAGTATGCTACGCATTTGGAGTTATTTCCATAGCTTCATTTGCTGATTGTTACAATAAAAATTGCATTTAAAAAATCTTAATTTCTTATCTTATTGCTTATTATGATTTAACATAGACAGTTTTTTCTCACATAGGCTCACTAACTGAACTGACAATAACATTCTTCACATTAAACAGTGATTTCTTGGTAAATTTCTTAGTGATGCTTAGTACTTTTCCTCAGTTAGATTTTTATGTATATTTCTACCAGATTAAGTAACTGAGAAAGAAATATTAAGTAACTGAGTAAGAAAACCTTTTGTTCAGAGCAGATTAATTCCTTTTCATGTATTAAAACATATCAAGATCCCTGTTTGAGGAATTGCCATAATAATGAATGAAATAACAGTGAAAATAAAAATAAAGTACTCATTAATGCCTTGTGTACCAAACTTTGTTGAGATCACAGTATTAGAAGAGACTATTTTACATTAAATACCAGTTGTGAACTGGACAGAATTCAAAGTTTTGTATTTTTTTTTTTCAAAATTTATTAACCTCTCTTTAATACATGAAGGTATCCTACAAAGAGATTCTTTTTCTTTTCATTTTCTTATTGAAAAGAAGTTTGAAATGTAAGCATTTCCAGTCCAGTGTTTGAGGTGGATTTTGTATGGTACTCAATGTATGTATTTCCCTTCTGAGACAATGTATTTGAGTTTTAGAATAGAATAGAATAGAATAGAATAAACCAGGTTGGAAGAGACCTTCGAGATCATCGTGTCCAACCTATCATCCAACACTACCCAATCAACTAAACCATGGAACCAAGCATCCTGTCAAGCCTCACCCTGAACACCCCCAGCGACGGCAACCCCACCACCTCCTCAGGCAGCCCATTCCAGTGGGCAATCACTCTCTCTGTGTAAAACTTCCTCCTAACCTCCAGCCTAAACGTCCCCTGATGCAGCCTGAGACTGTGTCCTCTTGTTCTGGTACTGGTTACCTGGGAGAAGAGACCAACCTCCGCCTCACTACAACCCCCCTTCAGGTAGTTGTAGAGAGCAATAAGGTCACCCCTGAGTCTCCTCCTCTCCAGACTAAGAAACCCCAGCTCCCTCAATCTCTCCTCATAGGGCTTGTGCTCCAAGCCCCTCACCAACCTTGTTGCCCTTTTCTGGACACGCAGTAGAGCATATATGTGGGCATTTGATAATACAGCTACATACAAAATCTTGGGTTCAAGGCAATAATAATAAAAATAATCCTTCAAATTACATTTAAAGACATCCAAGGAGTGAATTGTTTAATTTTCAAAGAGAATGCTATAGAATACATAAAATAAGTAATACAGATAGGGGAAGGAGCAGTTATTTTTAATTTTGTTCGTGTATTCTGGAAGTGTGAAAAGCTGTTACCACTGGAAGTTCTGAATTAGAATATTGGATATTCTCATTATTTCCATGCACTGCAACTAAATGGAAATAATAATTTTTCCATTTAACTACTTGGGATGCCTAGCTACATACAGTCAACCTTCTTTGATTAAATTTCTGGGTAGAAAATTGTCCATCTTGAGAACTAATTATTTCTGTGTGGCATCAATGGTCACACTACTCTTTAGTCCAAAAATATCAGGACTCCATTTCTCCCTGTGAGACAGTAACTTTGGCAAAAATTAAGAAACAAGTCTGCTCTGGCTCTAATTTATAATCATACACAGTATGGTAATTTGCTTTGCTTCAGTTATATATTTTAGCATCTTTGGCTCTACTTTGTGAAAAGCTTCCAATGTTTACCATGTGTGCATTGTTTTAGGGATTTGCCAAGTCCTGCAGAATCTGAATATGAAATATCCTCCAAATAGAAGTCTTTTGCACTTGTGACATTCAGCCATTTTTTGTTGTTGTTTGGTTGGTAGTTTTGGTGAAAGCATGACAGATATGCGCAGCTCTGGGGCTGCTGCCATAGAACAACTTGTATGAGCAGCAGAATGTAGCAGATGATGATGAACTGGGTATTCTTTGAGGCAGGATGCCAGGCCACTGGCTGTACAGATGTGTGAGTTGTGTTAACACTCCCTCTCCCTCTCTCCAACCAGAATTAGAGAAATCCATCTTGGCAAAAGGTTACTTCCAGTTTGGCATGTTATTTTTTTCTGCTTACTGGCATTTTTTCCATGAAAAATTCTGCTGTTACACATAGTTTGCACTTTTTAATGTCATAAATCCCAAGAATTTCTGGAAATAGAAATAAAATTCTCTACTGAACTGCTGAAGTACTGGAGCCATTTCGAAACTGAAACTTAGTGTTATTCCCTTAACCTGAAAACTTTGTTCAGTTCTAGTCAACTAGAGGAAACCCAGAGAAAGACTTTCACCACACTGCTGAAAAAGCCTGTCTTTTTCTGTCTAGCTCATAGACTGTAAAATTGCTTCCTAGAGATTTATCAAAAAAGGAAAACAATGATGGTCAAATGCAAGAGAAACCTTGCTGGTTAAAGAGACAAAGGACCAAGGGCAAAGACAACAAATACAGCAAATGTTAGAACAATAGGGATCTGGCAGGCTTAGGAAGAATGTTTGTAAAGTACCCTCTCTTTAGGTCTGCTTCAGCTATGCCATCTAACCAATCTGTTGAGAGAGCACTTATGAAAGGGACTGGGCTGCATGGTGCAGGTTGTCTCAGGGAACAAAGGGTTAAACATGATGACAATGGAAGCTGTCTTCAGGGCCTTATTCCTATAATACTATCTTAGGCACCGTGTTCCAAGTCCGGGTACTATTATTTACAGGTGACCACTCTGATTCTTTTTCAGCTCAGACATATGGCATGCCTTATATACAGCAGAATTCTAGATGCTAATGTGGCAGCATTACATCAGGGTTTATGGTGCTCCAAAAGCTTGTAATTCAGGCTGGTATGTTCAGAGTGGTTGTTGGATTTAGTCATCTAAATCACATTGATGTTGCACATAAATAAACATCTGTAGTTAAGATATATTGAAATCTGCACTCCTTAGCTGCAACTAAATTCATGATTTAACAGTGCAGTTTGGGATTTTGAAAAATGTCTTTCCATTCTTAGATCTGTATTTCACTTATTTTTTTTTTCTTCTGGTGCATTAATATTGCATATTAACTGATATAATTAAATAATGTATGATCACACTGATTTTATTGCTTTCCTGTAAACTAAAAAGTTCATTCATTAATTTGTTACTTTCCAACAAGAGGTTTTTTTACTGAATTTATTTCATCTAACTGGCATGAAATGGTCAAAATCCAATGCATTAGGTCTTTGGAATTTGTGTTATCCTTTGTGATGTTTTGTCTATTTCCTGGCCATAAAAATCCTTTCATTCTAGGATGATATCATGGGTTGATATTCAATACCATGTTGTTGTCATGCTGTCTTTGAAACCCAAAGTGCTGGCTGGAGCAAAGTATCATGGGGTTGAAGTTAAGAATGAAGAGAGGCCTTCTGTTCCGGTTGCTTTGTTTGGGTTCCAGGCTTGGGTTGTTGGTCTTTTCTGCAGGACAGGCTGCAGATCAGGAGCATGGTGGAGGTTTCTGGCTTCTGCGGCTGCTTCTGCATTTTGCTGGGCTCTTGTGCAAATAGGCTAAGATCAAAATGGGTTGAAGGCAGTCTAAAGACCTAACTGAGCTTCTTATGAAGACAAAGAAGCTAATGTGTTTACCCACATGCCATTCTGAGGTTCTCTGTGAGCACATAGAAGCTTGGTTTCTGCAACTTTTTCACCTGGTGAAGGTTCTGCTTCCTCTATGTATGCCTGACAGTGGGAAAGATTGTGCTGGTTTGGCAGAAGGTGGATTTGTCTTCCCTGTCCTTTGTGCCTCTCACTGAGGCCAGTGTGGCCTTCTTGGCAGCAGCTTCTGCAAACCTTCATGTCACTTACCTATTTCATCTGCAGTGGGATTTGTGTTCAATTCTGGTTCATGGATAAAAATCTCACATAACTTTGGAACTCTTGTCAATCTACAGTTACCCACTGTGGTAGCCAACCTAGAAATCCATAGTTGGACATAATTGATGAATATTTCTGATAAGGCTGGCTTTAACCAATTAATGTGTATTTGCAGTGTATTCTGTATAGCTGCTTTGGACTCAGTGTTTCCATGATTAATATCCATACAACTATTGGAAACCATGTAACCTTAAGGCGTTTATTGTTCAGGGCTTTGGGTTTGTTATTTTTGTTTTGTTTGTTTGGCTGTTTTTGTTTTGTTTAATTTTTTTTCTCCTGTATTCTTTTGAGGATACTCAGATGTGCAGCTGGTTTATTTGCTGTTGTGCCAACATTCCTTGGATCTTCATACTCAAAAACAAGCAGCAAAGAATGTAACAGCAATTACTGTAGAATTACTTTTGTGATTTTACTTGTAAACGAAACTGCTTACAGTTTTGAACTGAGTTTGTTTTTCCTTAAAAGATCCATAAAATCTCATCTTCTTTGTTTTTCCCCCTATGTGAAAAAATGTAATTGTGTGTGAACTATTTTCCTAAATTGCTGAGAATTCTCAACTGAATGAGTCTGATACAAGCCAAAGTTCAGTAATATCGTTGCTGTTGAGACAGTGGTAAAAACATCTGAAAGTGGCAAAGACAAAACACCCTAACACCTCCAAAATTTTCTATTATTCTTTCACAAAATCACTGGAGGTGTTTAAGAAGAGACTGGATGAGGCACTTGGTGCCATGGTTTATTTGATTAGATAGTGTTGGGTGATGGGTTGGACTTGATGATCTCAAAGGTCTTTTCCAACCTGGTTAATTCTATTCTTTAAGTTTCCACCAAAATCTGTATGTATTTGTGTCTGTCTCTATGTATTTGGTATATGCGTATCTGTACATACAGATAATCATATAGATCTTTGTGTGTGTGTGTGAATGCATACCAAATATCCTAAAATTCAAGCTCCTTATTCCTTTTGTTGTTGTTTCTTTTTTCTTATCCAGGACACTTTCTGATTCACCTGCTTATTCAGCTCACAGGTCTCTCAAAAGATCAGCTTCTTGCCCTTTGCTTCTTATAACTGCTTGCAGAACAAAACTTCACAGACAATGCTTTGAAATAATCTAGAGGCAAGAAGAAAGTCAGAGTAACTTCTAAATAGCAAAACAGAAGTGTCCATGTGGCTGTAAAACTGTTTCTCAGGTAGGCAATATTTCTTTTATCATTAATAACACTGGATTGTCTGTATGTACAAATTTGGATATAGATCAGCTAAAAACACATTCACATGTTGGTCTTTTTTAGACAGAATTGACAACAGGGTGGTTTTGCTGGGTTTATGTTGCCTTAGGAAGAACAAATGGTACTTGATCCAAAGGAAAGCCTAGGGCAAAAAGCTACAACTTCTAAGCCATGTGATTTGTAGCTGTTCACCACATTGTGAATTCCTTGTTGTAATCAGTTCCTTTTTTGGCAGGTGAAATAATGTAGGAAACAGAAATGGAAGCAGAATTTTGCTTCTAAAATACAATGGATTGCTATCAAGATCAAGTAAGAGTTTGATAAGTTGAGTGGTTGTGATTCATGTGACAACATCGCCAATGTGCCTCCAAGTGAAAGCCAAATCGTTGAGTATTGTGACCATCACATTCAACTTTCTCCTTCAAGTAAAGGCAAATTGCTAAAAAAAGTGTTACCTAGCACTGGTAAGCTTTCCTTACACCACTTCTTTTTCCTTTTCTTTTTGCTTGTAGCTTTGCGATTAATATTACACAAATGAAAGAAATGTTCTATGAGCAAATGTTCATGTGCTTATGGTGAGCCCCCAAGTGTTAGGGCTTTCTCAAACAGTGCTGCTGAAAGGTGGGTGCACACATGGCACCCTGCACAGCCCTGAGGGTGCTGTCTTCAGGCAGGTGCAGGCCTGGGGGAGGGAAAAATGGGCAATGTTCTGGGGAAGCAGGAGTGGGCAGGGGACCAGAGGAAGCCATGCTGTCCCCGCCACTCCACTAGGTCCCATGCCTCGGCAGGCAGCCTGCACCCCTGGCCCTGCACCCTTTGGTTAGCACCGCCGCCTGAGTTCTGGAGAAAAGCCATGTGTCACAGGGCTGCTTTGAGCTGCCTGTGGCCTAGAGGAGACCACATAGCATGGCCTTGCTCTGCCGCCAAGACACTTGGAACTGCTCCTGCCACAATTTTTGAGTCAGGGAAATGGTGACACCCATTCTCTTTGATATGTACTTTTCCCACTGCTTTTCCCTCTCATTTCCCTTCTGCTCCAGTTCAATCTAATAAACATGGTTCATTAGCTGTTTGGCGTCGTTTCACCTTTACTTACTGCAAGAGAATTATTTGAATCGTAGCACAGCCACCTCTGCACCATCCCCTGCGCTGAACAGTGCTGGTAAGGGGAGGAGCGAGTCATGACACTTACCTGCTATAATAACTCTTGTGTCTCTTTTTCTTACATTCAGTATTGGCCACTGCTGGAGATAGAACAATGTGCTTGTTACACAGCTATTTTCTACTTCATTGTTATATAGCAGCCAGTCTTCATACAATTCGAGAAAACAAGAGACAAAAAAAGGAAAACTTTCTTTCATATGATTGTACAAACATTATACAGCTATTGATTATCTATACAGGTTGCTGCTTTGAAAAGGAGTGTAGAAGAAATTGCTTTACTATTTTGAGTGATTTACTCATACTGATCCTGGCAAGGTCCATTAAATACTAGGAAAAAAATCAACTTGATGCATTAGATTAAATTTCTGTAAATGTAATTAAATCCTGTGGTAGGTTCATTCACATATCAGTAAACTAATTGCATGTAGTCAAACATTTGCTTTGAGTCTAGACAAAATTAAATTAATCTCCCTAGATGTGAACTACAGGAATGTAACATACAGTGAATCGCTCAGGCATTCAGATTATTGACTCAAAAGGCAGAGTTAAAACAGAAATGTTGGCATATTCATTAAAAGGAGCCATTAGGAGAATTACATTTAAGTTGTGCAAAAATTTTTGGTTATCAAATTATCTATAACAATTAAAGTAGATAAATACAAGAATTATTCTTCTGCCTCTTGCCACTCAGTTCTAAAAACATGACATTTTTCTTTAAAATCCATAGTATGGTTGACAGGGATGAGACTAAGCTGAATCAAATTTGACAGAGATCACAAAGATGCCCCTGCTCAGAAAGAAAGTGGGCAGAAAATTGTAAGTGGAAGGAATCTGTGAAGGCTGGGGCAAGCACAGTTGTAAGCACAGGAGAAAGGTTTCTAATAACTGTCATATGTGCGAGTGTCAGAATCTCAACTCACTGAGAGATTGTGGATGGAGAAAACCAAACAATTACAATTGCTGCTAAGGGGCACAAGCTCAGCACTGCTGGGTTGGGGAGTCTTAACTCTGCACTAAGATACTCATCAGTGTACTCATCTGAGTGAGCTTGAGAGAGGTAGAAGAATGCACTGAGGCTGCCTTGTGCTGTCCTGCTGTCCACAGTATAGGAACATGATTGAGGCTTGTGTCTGATTTCATGATTAGGACATTCATGAGGACATGAGGATTTTAGGGACATCTTAATTATTGGTATAATGTCAAAGGAAGAGACTGAGAACATCATCTTCCTCTGAGCACCCTGCATTTGATGAGGTCTGAGCTCAGAAACTTTCCCTATGTATGAAAAGTATAAATCTTCAGGTCTTATTAGAACTGCTTATGAGATTTGGTTCCAACAACTTTGTGCTTCTCAGTCGTCTTTTCCATTGCTTTGCTTACAAGTTAGTTAGATACTAAACAAAACTTCAAGAAGTAGTAAAAAGCCACAAAACACACCTGGTATAATCTAAGATTTTTTTTTTTAGTTGCTGCACTAAAAGGGCAATTTTTCATTCAGCCATATGCTAATTAAGTGTAAAGAATATTTGACTCAGTTTCTGACCTAAAGGAAGAGTCTCCGATCTGAGTTCTTTAAGGTTTAATAATAATTTCCTATTACTTTGAGTAAAAGTAATAAAAATGTGAATGTTAGATGGATTAATTTTCAAAACACAAGTCAAACATTTTCACTGAATGTATCTTTAAAAGATTTTATTCCTTGTATCCTCAGTCTGGCTCTTTTGCACTTGTTATGCTTATGGGGTTTTACTATTCACAACACACACCAAACCGAGTACAATTGCAGAAAGACAGTAAACATCATCACTCTTTTGCTCAACCCTCTTCATATTTAGTTCCACTAAGTCATAGAGAAAGTACAGAAAGACAATCAAGTAATAATTCTCTGTATAATGCTTAAAGGAAACATCTTAACCAAGGCAAATAAACCTGCAGAAGAATGTCCAGACTCGAACATCACACAAAACTCTTAAGAATCCTGGTAAAGATCTGCCCAATATTTAGGAATCACTGGCAGATTAAACAGCAGTGGAACAACAACAACAAAAACACAAATCTAAAACAAAGCTTATCACAACATGTTATTTTGCCATGTCCTGACTGGACCATACTTACTATACAAATGCTGAAAATTATTGCCTGAAATGATACCTTAAAGCAAATGTGGGAACAAATTTTTACTTATGAAAGCTAAAGTCTGTAACTGGTTGCAAAGTACAGTAAAGCATACTTGTAGCATTTATAGAAGGTTTAGAATCTCTCAGTTTTATCTTCTTGAATAATATCCTTCAGCAAGATGTCATTTTTTAAAAAATAATGAATAACCAAGTTTTTCTGCATCTGTTCTGATATACCTTTTATTCATTTAAGCTGTATACTTAAATGTACAGGTGATTCACACCTGAATGAAAAAATGGCATGTAAAATTAATATGAGTGAACAAATAATGCTTTAATTTATTTTAATATAGGTAAATTTACATTGTACACTGCTGTATTTTCTACAAACAGTTCAAGTCTATATACCACAATAGCAAGTCTTAAGAACAAAAGGACTTCTGTTATCAGAGCAAGATCATCCTGTTCATCGTGTAAGTATATTTGGCTCATTTTAAATACACTGTCCTGTTTTTTTGTCCCTTCAGATCACATATCTCCTAGGCACAGAAGTCTTGAAAAGCTGTGTTTCATTATAGTTTTTGGATTAACTGGGACCTGTGCTTAAACCCAGTGATTTGAGTGTTGTTTTTATCTCTATTGGCTAAAATTAGTTACCAGTTTAGAATGGATTAAAAGTTTCTCACTGTAAAAATAGCAGGATGATGTAAGTACAGATCCTAGAAAGAAAGCCAGGATCCTCTACCTATTTCTGTAATACATATTTCAGGATATCTTTGGTAAAGCAGTTCTAGAATGCCAAATATTCTTGTTGTGAGAAAAGAAAAGCTTGCAGTAAGACTGGAAAAGCCACAAGAAAGAGAGAAAACAAACCAGAAAGGACAGAACACTGTCAGACAAAACAGAGCAGAACTTACTACCAGGAAAACAGAATGTGTGAATGAGCTATAAAGTGAAAGGCATAGCTGAGTCTGTAAATACTGCAAATAAGTTAGCTGAAGTTAACATAAATCACACAACAAAATATAAAATGGAAAAGAGCTAGCTGAGAAAAGGGTCATCGTAGAATCTGTTTAGTAAAATCTGAGACCCAGTAACTGTAAATGACAGCAGTGTTACAGTGATGTGGGGGAAATACAAGAAACACCATGTGAAATCAATCCAGTTTTCCATCTATGCTAGTATTCTGTTTTTAGCAGTGACTCTCAGTGATATAGCATACTTTAAAGAAAGCTGGAATAAGACATGTGGTAAGCAATTATAAAATCTGCCCTGAGGAAGATTTCTTCCTGCAATCCATCATTTGACGTTTGTTTATACCCTGAGGCATGAAGATTAATATTCTCTCCAAATGCTCTGTTTTATAAAGTTTTACTCTTTTTTCATAAAAATGTTAATTTTTATTTTTATTATTGTCATTATTATTAATTCTACTGCCCCTCTGTAAGTCAAGGATGTCTGCAATAATAAATTCTACCACGTAGTTAGTTACGTGCCAGAAGCATACTTTTATGACTTTAAAGGGAAGCTAGAATAAGTGAGTGCTTCCAAAGAGGTCATCACTGACCAAAACAAAAAGCTGAAAAGAACCAAAGAGACAAACTATACTGTGAGGGAAGGAGTGAGGTGGATTTTAGAGACAAAAGGTAACAGCACTTTTTCACCAGACGGTTGCCATTTGTCTGGTCCTTTTTACTGCCATATACAAACAGCAAACATGACAAACTGACTATAACTAGTTGAAAATTATTATCTGTTTAGACTGCATAAACCTTGATTTTCTAATGTTCAATAAAGATAACTTTACTAAAACCACAATTTCAAATCTCTATAGTCTTAAGTTATCCTTAAAGCATCTTCAGCAGTTATAGGAAAAGGAGAATTGTGACTCCCATTTGGACAGAATAATTTCTCACAATCATAAAGCTTTCTTAGTGTATTTATTGCAAATAAGTGACATGCCAATATATACACATGTTTTTAGGAATCAGTTTTCTCAAACGCTTGCTTTAAGATAAGAGGCTTGATCCTGAAAACCTCTGGGCAGCAAGACTACCTAAGTGTGGGAAGAGGTTCTTTTCAGATAGCTTTGGAAGGCTGTAGGGGAGATTTGCCTTTGCTTGAGTTAGAGAAAGCTATGTTTTGTCTTTGACTCTGAAGATAATGTAAACACCTTCTAACTGAAGAAGAGAAACTAGGCAGAATTTGGTTGGATGTGTTAAAATATTGTTTTGTTATTTTGACCTATTGTATGCCTTAATTACACGCGTGCCAGTAGAAAAGGACCAATGAAGATGTTACACATGTGCCTTCTGATAGACTATATAACTTTTCTGTATAATGTAATAAAAGTCTTCACCTGCTTACATCTTGTCCTGGAAGCATTGCTCAAGGTAAATAGAACATCTATATAAAATCTATATTATAACAAATGGTGACTCCCAAACGTGCACCTGGAGCAACTATTCATTACGACTTCCACTTGCACCATCAAGAAGAAATTTCACTTTAAAGGACTGCAGAGATATTTGTGTTCATCAGCGTCACTAATGGTAGTGTTTAGATTAGTCTCTGTGAGATTAATCTATTTGTGGCGTTCCTGGATTTGCATTAAAAAAGAAAAGGTGTGATAGACGCATGAGAAGTGCGATAGACGTATGACAAGTGCGATAGACGCATAATGAGAAGCATGATAGATGCATACATCCGGACGTTAAAAATAAAATAAGATGACAAGAATAAAGAAGAAAAAAGAAGAAAAAAAGGGTTGGTACCTGAAAAAATGGAAAAAGAATTGCAGGAAGCACAAGAGAAACTCTGCAGGACAGAGGTGAACGATTGGGGAAGCTGGGGGTTGGTGCCTCCTTTTGCCGAGCACATAGTGGGTAATCAAACAACAAAAGAAAAGAAATTAATACTAGAGTCATTACTCATATCTTGAAAAAAAAGAGCAATAACATATGATGAAAAAAACTTACTTCATCACTTATATGGCTTAGAGACAGTGCTGGGAATGTTTTGACATGGGAGCAGGGACAGATGGCTTTGTTCGGGGAGGCAACAAAAGTAAATGAAATTGCTACGTCTTCCTTTAAAATCTATAAAATCTATATTATAATACCGAAGTACATGAGTTCATTTATGCATTCAGATCTTTGTAAACTACAGTGCGATCTAGACTGAAAATGCCCTAATAAAAAGCCATTTATGGTCACATTTTTTTTTACTTTTAGTGTTTTAGGAGGTTATGTGCAAGACAATTCAAAACAGACTGCATTGCTCAAGATGTTAAAGATTAAATAATGCCTCTCACAATCTCAGTTAAAAAAAAAAGCTTAAGTTTTGTCTTTTCCTTGTAACATCTGAGCTCTTGAGGGATATCTTGTGTGTGTGTGTAGTAGACAGAAATGTATATAATCTCTGCTTTATAGGTGAACACTATGGTTGTCATATATCATAAAAATAAATGTGTAAAGAACAGGAACCTTCAAGTAAGTATCAAGTCTCACAGGAGTTCTAAAAAAAAATAATTTAATGTAAGGCTTAGTAATTCTGGAGTCTGGGGAAAAGGAGACTGAGAGAAGAGCTTACTTTTCTCTACAACAAGCTGAAAGGAGGTTGGATCAAGGAAGGGGTAGCCTCTTCTCCCTGATGACAAGAGACAGGATGGGAGGAAATTGTTACAATCTGTGCCAGTGGAGGTTTAGGCTGGATATTAGGAAATACTTCTTCACTGAAAGTGTTATCAAACATTAGAATGGTCTGCCCAGGGCAGTGGTGGTGTCATCATCCCTGGAGGTGTTTAAATGGCATGTGGACCTGGTGTTTTGGGTCATGGATTAGTATTGATCTTGCAGTGCAGAGTCAAAAGTTGGACTAGGTGATCTTGAAGGTCTCTTCGAACCAAATATATTCTGTGATTTTGTGATTCTGCCATGACACAAGTCTGAAATACATATTGGTCACAGGAATCACTTCCAGCCCAAATGTTTCACATTTATATAAAGTGAGAGAAAGAACAGGTCAAAAAGGGATGGATATTAAAAAATAATAGGATGAAATGGGAATGCAATGACAAATAAAGGTCTTAGCTGTGGTATTTAAACATAGAGTGATAGTAGAGGTAATGAAAAGCTATCTTGCTTCTGGTGATACTTAGGGAGCAATTAGAGAAAAATAACCTTCTTGAGTTCCTGATGCCAAAGAGCTCTGCAGCTGGTGTCAGTCTTAAATAGCCTATGTGGCCTCCAAGCTAGTGAACTAAGAAGAAAAAATGCTGGTTTAACTTCTGCCCACTTTCTGCAGCAGTGCTGGTCCCATGGTTACTCAGAATCTTTCCTTTATTCTTAGTATCCCATTCAAGATATAAATAGCCATTAGAGATGATGCTCAGAGGAAGAAATGCTAATGAAAAGCTAAAATATTAAGTATCTCTATATCCTTCCCTCCCAGTTCCCACCTCATGCAATATTTTAGAGTCAGAGATATTTGCAATTCCTTTTGCAATTTTTTTTTTTCAAACTATGCCTATGCCAGAATCAGGATTCCAGACTTTGGCTGGTAAAATATTGTAGATTAGGCTCTTATGATGTCTGAAGGACATATCTTGTTTGCAAACTGGTACAAATTCCATTTTCATTTGCCCTGGTTTTGTCACTTAACCCTAGCCAGCAACTAATCCCCACATAGTCACTTGCTCGGTGTGCTACCCAGTGGGATGAAGGAGCAAAATGGAAAGGTTAAGAGTGACAAAAGTTATAGACTGAGATCAGGACAATGCATACAAGCAAAGGGAAATAAAGAATTCATTCACTATTTCCCTTTAGCAGGCAGGTGTTCATCCATGTCCAGGAAAGCAGGGCTCTATCAAGCTACTTGGAAAGACAAATTCCACAACTTCTTCCTCCTTCTTCCCCTAGCTTTTTATGCAGGTAATGATGTCATAGGGTAGGGAATACTTCTTTGGTCAGTTGGGGTCAATTTATCCCAGCTGTGACCCCTTCTAGCTTCTTGTGCACTCCTGCCTCCTTGCTGGAAAAGGCCTTAATGTAACCACTGCTCAACAACAACTGAAAGAAACATCAATGTCTTATCAACGTTATTCCCATTTTAAATCCAAATCACAGTCCAATACCAGCTACTATGAAGAAAATTATTTCTGTCCCAGCCAAAATCAGGATAAGATCGACCTGAAATTTTATAATATGGGTTCTTTTAGCCTATTTTTATTTTTTTCCCATGTTTTTCTCTCTAATGACTTGTGCAGATGTTTTCTGCTCATCAGATGGCAGAAAAATTTAAGCTAGGGGACTTTTCATTTTATGTGTGTATAAACTTTCAAAGTAGTGTAATAAATGGGTAAGTTTTTATTCCTTTAATTCAGGGTTCATTTAACTCTGACTAAGCTAACAGTTTTTGTTATAATTGAGCTGAATAGAATGATCTAAGCCTTGAGGAGAGATAGATTTATTGCTTTAGTTTAAATACGTTTGCAGCATTAGGTTTCTCTTTCAGTGAGGCATGTTTCTTAGAAAAGGTTTAGCTGTATAATCAGAGAAATTGAACAAGACACAGACTATATCCTAAGTCTGATAGGTGAACAATGATGAACTATTGCTTATTTACTGCAACTTGCATTTGAGAAAGTCTATTTCTAATCAGGAGAGTGATGCAACATTTGAATCTCATTAAACCTTTAGGACCCACTTGCTTAAAAGTATGCATTGCTTTTGAACAGGAATACTTCCCTGAAAACAGAGTAGGAATAACAACTTGTTTTGTATTGACTACTTGGGCCTCATAGACCCCCAGCTATTTCAGGAGGATATTGTTCATTGTCCAAAACAATCTTCTTGTAGTGTTATTTACATTCTTGCTTACATCTACATGTTGTTTATGAAAAAACCCACATAGTTAAAATCTACCAAAGGAAAGATTTACTATACAGATATCAAGCAGCAGCTGGGAAGGAGCCATTAAAGTCTGTTGAGCAATTACCATGGCTTTTCAAGAGCAGCTTTTATTTGATATCCCAAAAAAGCTCAAAATCCCTTTTCTCTTTGAACAGGTAACTTTGTAATTTGAAATTTGAATAGCATCATGTATGTGGTTGGTATTGTGCTGTGAGGAGGTCTTTTTTCACTATTATTATTTTTTGTCTCTCTCTTCTTTTTTTTTTTTTTTTTTTTAAATTCTATTTGTTTCTCTGTGGAAGCTCTTCACTCTTTTAATAGATTAAGAAGCTGATATGTTTTCTAAATACCAGGCAGAAAACTGCAGTAAGAGAGGGAGTTCTGTGAAATACTGTTGAACAGAGCAGGAGAAAAGTGAAGTGGACAACTATTGATCACAACAATTCAAACTCAGTAAGAAGACTTTGAGGGACATTTTGGAAGATGGATTAACTAAGGATGTTGAATTAAATGGAAAATGGCAAAAATGACAACATGGATTTGTAAGAGGGGAGTGCATATAATGGCATAGTGTCTTTCCTTGGTGACATTGATTTTATAGACAAGAAAAATACAATAAAGCTAATCTATCTGGAGTTCAGCAAAGAATTTGATTTAGTGTCTCAAGGACAATTATTACTTCTACATGAGAAGATACAGCAAAACTGTGATATGGATAATGGTCTAGTTTAAAAAGAAGGTGAAACAGGTAATGGTGAAAGTAGAAGCATTCTGAAAGGTAGTTACCAGTATAAAGTCTGGAGGTCTAAGCTTAAGAATAATTTTATTGAACGTTTTTGCCAGTGTCCCTGGCATATTGGACTAGAGCACATTGGTGAGGAACACAAGAAACAAGAGGACACAGTCTCAAGCTGCGCCAGGGTAAGTTTAGGCTCGAGATGAGGAGAAAGCTCTTCATGGAGAGAGTCATTCGTCATTGGAATGGGCTGCCCAGGGAGGTGGTGGAGTCACTGTCCCTGGAGCTGTTCAAGAGGGGATTGGATGTGACACTTGGTGCCATGGTCTAGTCATGAGGTCTGTGGTGACAGGTTGGACTCGATGATCTTTGAGGTCTCTTCCAACCTTGGTGATACTGTGATACTGTGATTTTCCAGACTGGATGGTCAGGTGTGCACTAAAAAAATGTCTAGGGCCTTGGCTTTGCTTTTTGCACTGCGGGCAGTGTCACTGAGGCTGTAAATCAATGCACCTTTTGTTTTGCAAAATTATAACAGGACATCTTAGTATCTAGTGTATTTTCATATGTAAGAACATTTTCTAATCTCTTGACCCGCCTGGTCTCTTTGGGCTTCTTTCAGGCATCACTGCCTCTGTGGAGGACCTGTGGCCCTTATCGGGAGCAGTGATGACAGTGGTGAGAAAAGTACATTACTCTCATGCCATCCATGTTATGCACTTCACTCCTCATGTAAACAATTACCGAGATTTTTCCTATACTTTTCCTATATACTGAAATAGCTTTTTTTGATGTTGCTGCTCACATTCCCTATCTAGATGGTGCGACCTATGCATTGGCCCTTGATTAGCCCACTACCAGAAATCTAGTTCCATCACAACCAGTGATGTTGTTTCCAAAATGGCAGCCTGCTGTACTTTAAGCTGTAAATGCTGTTGAGAATCAGTTTCTTTACTAGCTTATTAAGACTCATATTTTTGAACTCTGTTAAAACAATTTCCAGACAATTTTCACGTACTTCCAGGGAATTTTAAATGGACTTAAATACTGCACATGCTGGCAAGAAAAGAATAAAAGCATATACCTTCCTAGCAGCAGGACTCAACCATCCTTGAAATTCTGTTTTGGAGACTGCAAAAGAGATGTTGCAATTGCAGAAAAACCAGAATTCTCCTTGGTTTTAAGACTGTGTCAATAGTAATATAATACACAATATCCATAAAGAGCTGGTTATGATGCCACTTTGCAGAGTACCATTAAAATGTAATATTTACTGTCGAAAAATATCCTCAAGCAGCAATGATGGGAATTAGATGTGGACTGGGAATATTCACTATATATGGCTCTGGCTAATGATACAGTATGATAAGTAGTATAGTAATACTATATCTATTATAGTATAGTAATATGGGTCTGGAAGTTATACTAGAATGAAAATATTGGCACAGTGCTTGAACAGACAATGCTTCCAGATCTGTTTGGACTATTGCTTAGCTGCTTTGTTTTTCTAGGCAGTGAAGTACCTTCCGACCACTAGATGGGACTATACAACTTCATGCGGTATTATTGGGTGCGTTATTTGAGTTTGTTTTACTTGTGATTAATAGTTTTTTTTCCTCCCTGACACTTTACTGAGAGCTTTGTCCTGCACTTCACAAAGGGTGAAAAAGGAAGAGCCACTTGTAAACAAGAATCTCTGTAATGTTTGTGAGAATGAAAAAATAACAAACATTGCAGTCTGCCCTAATAAAAGAGCCAGCTTGCCCATAAACCAGTTTTAAAGTTGTAACAAGTCAACTTATACTCTATGGAGACTATCACAGCAATCATGCTGCTCGCACCACTACTTCATATATTTCTTCCTTGTTTTTCTCCCTTGGTTTGCAGTTATCATAGCTGTTAATAGCTGAGGCTGACTTTTAAAACTATGCATTATACACATTTCTTCCTAGTCTTAGGCTCAGCCAGTGTTCTGTGATACCTTATGCATAGTAAGATGCTCAAATAAGGAAAAAAAAACACCAAAAAAACCAACAAAAAACCCCCACTAGTTATACTTTTCCCAGATAATTCATTACATTCTTCTTTAGTTTTCTTGTGATTAGATTCACAGTGATCTGGAGCTTGATGTAGCAGTAAAGCACTTTCCACTTTGATGATCTCAGCAGACTTTATTTCATTGTGAAACAATGTTTGGCAGATGGAAAACTTATCTAGGTTGGCCATTGTAATTCTAATGTTTATTTTTCCTTCAAAATGTTTTGGGTTTGATTGTGGGTTTTTTTGGTTTTTGTTTTTTTTTTTTAAATTTTACTTGTTCTTAGAGTAGTAATTGAATGATGGTTCTTTTCATTTGATATCTAAAGATGTTGGCTTTAATCAGTATAGGATAACATGTTTTAATTTGGAATGTACAGGAAAGGTCTTGATCTTGTGATAGAGGTTGCTGAATTTACTGTTGTTTCTTGTTGGAAATGTGCATTTCAAGCTCTGCACCTATCTTTTAAAATAAAAGAAAATGAGGCACAAATTGATTTGTTGTTTGTCTGGAATATTTGATAAGAGAGCCTGGGCACACTTGTAGTTTTAGGACCAACTGATGAGATTGTGCTATCACTCACCTAGTCCGTTTTGTGGCAAATTTGTTGATATATCCGTGATGCATACCTAATTTGGCTTTACCTTTGACGTACATGCATTGAGAGACATCTAGGTTTTGGGGGTTTATACCCTGGTCAAACCAGCAAATTGGGAAATGAAAATACTATTTTTCTACTTTAGCTAGGCAGCGCAGAACAGATGCAATAGCATTAACATGCTGAAATATCACAGCTTTTCCAGTTGACATATACATACATTGAAGAACAGTGGTTCCTTATGAAGAAGGCATTTTGGTTGATGAGAGTTGGTCCACCATGGTTGCTCAGATATTTTTAACAAGACAGAGACAAGAATTCCCAGCTTCCAGTAGCCCTTCCTCTCTAGGGTCCAGAGATGTCTCAGAAATACCTTGTTGTTATTAACACAGATAACCAGACATCAAAGAAGCAGAATGATCAGGTCGTTTTTTACATTACCAGGAAGAGGTTATTGCCTAACCACATAATTTGATTTTTAGTCCTTACTGCTGTGTAAATGGTGTGTGCAGGTCTGCATGCAGTAGATGTCTAGATAAAGATATAAACATGAATTCTGATTATTTACTGACAAGTGAAATGTGGTTATGATGTATTCATTTATATTTGAAACGGCCTTAACCTTGAGTGATACTCAAGTTGTGGGTGAAGAAATCTGACTGGCAGAGTTCTTTGGTATTTTCCTACAGACTCATCTGATTCAGCATGGTCTAACTCATGGTCTGTGTGTACAATGGAGAAGATAGGCTGTTCTGTGTATATTGTAGAAAGGGAGCATGGGTGACTACATGCCCATAGACGTCTGTATAAATATATATCTAAAAGTGTGTGTGTGTATACTTTCATAAGTGCGTGTTACAGGCTACTTTATACACCACAGAGACAGATGATGAAGAATTAATAATATTTTGTTCCATATATCAAGAATATGGGATAGTTTCAGTAGTTTAAGTACAATATTTCTTGTAGGCTGCTAATAAAAATTTTCTGAAATAATGTAGGCAGAGAGGTGATCTCTCTTTACAGAGAGATTTATCCTGTGCACATCAAAAGCTGCTGAACCAATCTCTCCTGGTCATGGAATATATCAATACAGAAATACTTTTACTATTGTTTCCTAGCAGAATTCTTTGAAAGAATCCAACCAACAAGGTACAGACAGAACATTTAGTGGGTTTTGTTGGTTTGTTTTTTGTTTGTTTGCTTGCTTATTTGTTTTTTAAATAAAACTGGAGTTTGAGTGATTATGAGTGTTTGGCATTCTGCAAGCCTTTGGGGATGGCTTTCATGGTCACCAATCCTGAAAGATGGTCTAGCATCCTCTTAGACGAGTAGGAAAGAAGGGAGAGTTGACCATATTTTGGGGGAAAGTAGGCTTAGAGTAATCTGAATGTTTGTAAATGTAACAGACCCTTATGGAAACCAGGATTTTATTGTTCATTCCCTCATAACCATCTGATTCATACTTTGACTGTTAGGATCCTAAAAAGAACTGGAATGTGAAGAGAAGGGAACCAGGAAGGTACTCAGCAGGTGCTCAACAAGCTTTCTTTAAAGGTTGTTTTGTTATAGCCTTTAAACCTATACATGCTTTTACCTCTAGCAAGCTTAACTTTCAGGATTTCTTTCTGAAATGTCAGGCTCAGGCTGATAAACAGATGAACTCTAGCAGATATCTCTGAAGAGGAGCTGGATAACATCTGGCAAGAAACAAGTACTCTATTTTAGGATTGTCAGCCTGCAAGGAGCGTCCCCAAGGAAGCTTTGCAAAATGGTGTCCTGTCAAGCAACACAAGTTTGCCTGAGATAGTCACATCTTGGTGATGGTGGATAGCTGGACCAGTGTTCCTAGAGAAAGCAAATTCTTCCCTCTTGTGAGAGTGAGTGTGCAGAAAACACCTGCAGCTCACATACCTCTGTCTCTGAGAAATCCCTCAGAGAAAGACAATTTCACACTGCATGCACAAACCTTTCTGAAAAATGGGCTTTTCATAGTCTGACTGACCTGCATAAAGTCAAGCTAGGAGGTGGAGGATGGCAGTAAGTAGATAGGGATGTGCATAAAATGCAGGTTTCTGACTTACGCATCTTAAAGGAATAGATGGACTGTCCTGGGACAATCCAAATCACCTTTCTGTGCATTTTTCCATGAACTCACAGCCAGATCTACAGAGGCCTGTGGGAGCATTAACTATGTGAAGGGTCCACAGATGTACCGGCTAGGCCAAACTGTTTTGGGTGATGTCTCATGTAAAAGGGAATAAGGCTAGGGCAGAACAGTAACGATAACCATGCAGCACCAGAAAGAGATGGTACATATGCATGTGTGTGGCAAGCAGTGTTGGCTGGACCTTGTCACACCAAACTCTGGCCAGGTTGCTGGTTTCCAGATGGAAATATCAGTTTGCAGCTGAGACAGTTGGACCTGGGACACAAGCAGAGAGGAACTGCAGAATTATTTTGTTTGGAAGAGACCTTCAAGATCAAGTCCAACTGTTAACCCAGCACTGCTAGGTCACCACTAAACCAAACCATACACCTAAGCATCACATCTACATGTCTTATAAAAACCTCCACTTGCCTGGGCAACCTGTTTCAGTGCTTTGCAATTCTTTCTGTGATTTATTTTCTAATATACAATCTAAACTTCCCCTGACACAACTTGAGACTGTTTTCCTGTTGTCCACTTGTTACTTGGAAAAGTAGACTGATTGCCATTTCACTACAATCTCTTTTCAGGTAGTTGCAAAGAGAGGTAAGATCTCCCCTCAGCATCCTTTTCCCCAAACTAAACAACCCATTTCCCTGGACATTCTTCACAGGACTTGTGCTTTTCTGGGTCCAAAACTGAACAAAGTAATTGAGGTGTGACCTCACTAGTCATGAGTACAGAGTAGAACAGAATAGAATTAACCAGGTTGGAAAAGACCTTTGAGCTCATCGAGTACAGGGGCATAATCACTTTTCTAGTCCTGCTAGCCACAGTATTTCTGATACAAGCCAGGATGTTGTTGGTCTTCTTGGCCACCTGTACAGACTGATGACTCATGTTCAGCCAGCTTTTGATGAATACTCCCAAGTCTTTTTTCACCATGCAGCTTTTCAACCACTCTTCCCCAAGCCTGTGGTGTGTGTAAGCACCTGCCACCTGGCCTGTTTAAGTCTCAAACAACTGGCCTCACCCCACCGATCCAGCCTGTCCAAATTCCTCTGTAAAACCTTCCTACCCTCAAGCAGATCAACACTCCTACCCAGCTGAATTCGCTATCTAGAAATGTAGTGAGGATGTACTCAGTCTCCTCATCCAGCTCATTGACAAAGATATTAAACAGAACTAAACCTAGGGAAATGCTACTTGTGACTGGCTGCAGACTGGATTGGACTCCATTTGCCACATCATCATTTGATCCTAAGATATATTTTTTAACAGAAATACTTAATAATTTGTCTCATCTGTGAAAATTTAATGGTAAAACGCCTGTGCAGTTAAGATCTAACAGGAGACCCAGGCAGTCTCATATCATGGACAGTGCGCTCCAAGAGTATATATGAAAAGAGAAATGATGATGGAAAGAAGAAAGGATTATTTACTTGTTATAGTTTGGCCATCTTGCTTGCTGAAGACAAGTTATATTTACTCTGCTCTGACCTAAAGCAATTTCTTTGGTAATCAACACTTAGGGAAGGCAGTAAGACAACTGTGAGCACAGGATTCATGTGGTAGCACAGATTCCATTCCCAGCAGGCTTTCAGTGAGTGAAAATTGTGCTCATCTTTTATATTCAAAAGCAATCTTCTCTAGCTTTTCCATTCACATGTTTGCTCTCACAGAGTCTTATATAGCAAAATGGTGACTATGATGTTTAAGAAATATAATCACAAGTTCTCTTCATCAGCAAACTTCCTTCTTTTTGGAGGAGATTATGTATTTCCTATTCAATGCTTAAACTGTAATAACTACTTTCAGATAAGCAATTTATCACAGAGAAATACGATAGTTTTGTTTTACAGTATTTTTGTATGTGCTCTTAATCAAAGTTCAGATCTTAGATTTGATGAAAAAAACTATTATAGGACCCTATCCTCAGTAATGAAGGTAAAATGGAAAATAAAACCTGAGGTTTTTAATGATTATTACAAGGCTCTTTTAGTCTTTGAATAGAATAGAATAGTTTGGAATTAATTTTTTTTTTTCTTTCATGGCTTGACTATAATCTATTAAGACTCCTGGAACACAATTATAACATAAGTAGGGTTGTCCTTAATATATTCAAACCTCATCAGTTTTGCTCAAATGATATTCTAGCATGAATGTTAACTGCTACAACTGTAGACTTTGGATTTTTGTAATCACAGTGGAATAAGGAAGATGAGGGTTTTTTTTTATGGTTTTGACTGCACTGTTCAGCAGGGATAATGTGCAAATAATTTAATTGAATAATCTGATTGTGAAGTAAGTTAAAACAGGAGAAAAAAAATCTCCCAAGGTGCCTTTTCAGCATGTAGTTTAAAAAAAAAGTTATATAATTCTGATAATTCTGGTTTTTTATTAGCAGTATTATCTCCTACCTGTTTCTTAGTGCAAAGTAAGCTAGGTGTTAGAACAAATTAGTATAGCCTGCTGCTTTATATCACTAAGGAAGGAGCTTTCTCAGGATCAGCCTGGAGAACTAGACAAGGGAGTGCACAATGAGCTGTTCTCCAGATATGGTTTTATACTCACATTGCTTTGGAGAAACTCACAACATGTAACTGCACTAAGTCTGTATACTGTTGTGTGATTTATGAAAGGAGGGACCCTCTGAAGTATGCATAGGAAGAAATTCACAATAGTGTAAGCTAGAACAATCCTGAGCTCTGATATATCCTCTCTGTTTTGACATTCTTCTGCTCTTTTGGGTCAATGATATTTTTGACTCTTTTCACAGGTGATAAGATGTTCATGTTGCAGTCAGTCTTTTATTAGACTTTTCCCATGCCTTTTCAACAGCTTGACCTTGTTGTATAGATTTTAGTTCTGGACACTTTTACAACAGCTGAGTTCAAAAAGCACTTCTCTGCATCCCTGCCACTCTCCTGAGATACATGATCTAGTGTTTGAATCACCCTGAAGCTTCTCTTCCTTTTGTGCTATGCTGTGCAAGGTGACAGGTCTGAGAAGTTTTATGACTCAGAGACTTGCTTATGTTTTTAGGAAAAGAAGTATACTTGATCAAGGAAGATAATTTTGGAGCTATTTATATTTGAGTTCAAATTGTATAATCCACAAATAGATTAAGAAACAGAGCACTTACTTTCCCTGCAGCTGTTTAGTATCTCAGTCCAAATACTAGCTTCATTAGCCACCATTAACTAATGACTAGAAGACAATGCACTGCACTGGTACCATGATATGAAGACCTCCTGTTTTTCCTTGTACCCTAACCTAAGTAGTCTAATTCATTTGAAGATATGGCTAATATCCATGTTACCCAAGACAGAGCAACTTGATTCATGATTTCTGACTAGGAGAAGGTTCAGGATAGACGAAAATGCTACAGAATATAACATGATATAATATTTTGCATTATGTCATATTGATGACATAATGAAAATAATATAGAGAGTACAACATTAATAGCTGTGAAACCCCTCCCCTCCCCCCCCCCCCCAATCACTATAGAAAGAATTCTGTGAGAAAAGGTTGAAGAGAGAGCGAAGAAGAGGTCAAGTCTCAGTACATGAACTAATGTATGAAAAGGGTAGAGGAAACCTCAAGGAATTCAGGAAATTGTCATATAGTATTATTTAATCAAGAGCTTTTAATTTGTGATGTGTTATAATCTGAAATTAGTGAGACTAACATAGAGGCACATCTGAAATGCCACTCTACTATTGTTTCTATGATATAGCTTCAAACTCTAATCTCAAAATGCCATAGACTAAGTTGTGGTCTATTACACCTATGTACTTGTAGCAAAAGCACTTGAATTCAATGAAATTATATCAACTACTAACTGAAGCAAAAGCCTTTTGGCTTGATCTCAGCATGATAATTGGCAGCTCAGAGTACAGGAAAGCACTGAATCTGAAATCCTAAATGATAGTTTTAAATTAACAAAGAGGATACATGAATACTGTTCTGATAGTCATTACATGACAACTTACTAGAGAATGTCATTCCATTTTGGATATGCACAAATGTTTGACCTTGCTACATTATTCACTCTTTGAAATTGAGGAACTCAAAAGTATTGCATTATAAATAGGCCATTCTTTTAATTTTTTATCAGTACTTTTCTCCCAATGTTATTTTAAAGACAACATAACTAACACTACCATTTGTTACTGATAATCTGGATCACTGCTATTGAATATTTGTGCTATAACTGAGTGCTGTTAGACAGGTCATTTGAATTATTACTGTTATTTACAGTGTTTGTCTTCCATAAAACCACCACCTTAGGAAAAATTAAGTTTTCACTATGCCAGAAAAGAGGAGCAAATATAGGTATGAAAGCTGTGTACCTGACAAACACCCTGGTCATGATGCCAGAATTAATTGCTATGAATGTGATGTTGCAGTACAAAGAGTATCAGAAATAATGTTTTTAAAAAACACTGGGCAGAGTTAATCTCTTACAGCACTGAAATATGGAATAAGACAAAAGTAAAATTAAGATTCAGAATTAAGGCCAGGATTTCTGTCTGTATTGAGTTTGAATGGCAAGATTTTGGTAGTGGCGTGGCTTCTGTGAGAAGCATTTCTCCTATGTCCAACAGAGCCATTGCCAGCTGGCTACAAGGGGGACCTGCTGCTGTCCAAGGCTGAGCCCATCAGAGGTGGTGGAACTGCCCTGGTTTAATGGCCATAGTAGTCTTGGGTTGGTGGTTGGACATGATAATCTTAGAGGTCTTTTCCAACCTAAACAATTCTATGATTTCATGTTTATGAAGGGAAAAAAAATATAAATCTGTGCAAGTGCAATTACAGTGGGAGAGCAAGGAGTGATATTATGTAAGAGAAACCAGTCTGTAGTCTGTAGAACTCAAGGTCATTGAAGAAGGAGGAAAGGGTGGTGCTCCATGGAGTGATCTCTCCCTGTCCTTGTCTAAACCCACAAGCCTTTCATTGCTCACCACACTGTCCTTTATGCAGCTAGCATTAGAAAGTGAATTAATATTAAAATTGTCATTGTCTTTGTTCAGGATTGGGGGGAGGGGGGGGCAGAGGGGAAGAAAAGAAGAGTATATTTTTGTAAACTCATGAAAATAAGAGCTATTCATTATGATAAAGCAAAAATTACTTTTGCACTAACTTAATCCTCAATTGCCCAATTCAAGAGAGACAGTCTTTCTTTAAGTTCTTGGCATCCTCATTATGTGAAACTTCTCTTATTTACAGTGTCATATGAAATATGAAATCCAATTCAAAACATAAACCAATTAGGACTAAATATGTAGTGGCAAATTTCACTTATTTTGCTTCCTCACATCTTTAATATTGAGGAAATCAAGTATTTGGCTGATTTCTCTACAGATTTTGTCCTGAAGATACTGAAATAATAATAGTGTGCTTAATTTCAGGGAATGTATTATTCAGTTTCAATTCTCTCCCCTGTCCCACTGATGGGGGAGTGAGCAAGCAGTTATTTGGGGCTTAGTTTCTGGCTGGGATTAAACCAAGATATAGAAATTACATGGGGATTGGAATAACAAGTGGCAGAAATTAAGAACTGTTTTATGATTCCTTTGAATAATAAATATTTCCCTAAAATGCAAAATCCAAGGCAATGTGTTTTCTTAGAGATTTGTCTCAGGCATTTGACTACAGAGGCTAGGAAGATTTAAAATAATTCTGCAGCTGTTCTCTAAGGAAGGGTATTTAGAGGATCTTTCTTCTCTACCTGGCTGCTTATTTTCATGGAAACTGTGGAAATGCAATTATTTTGGGGGACAGTTACACCTCTTTCAAATTCTTCTGAAGTAGTTCCATTTATGCAGAAGTGATTGAAGACATATTCAGACTCTGACAATGGCAGAGAAAGTTACTAAATCAGCCTGGTTTCTATGGGAAACAAGCTGAAATGAAACAAAGGAAAATCCACAATGAAAGATCTACACTGGAGCTCAAAGGTGAGTAAGGAAGCCTCCCTGGACCCATAAGATGAATTTATTGCATCAGATATTCTTATTTATGTTGGTCACATTAGTTTGTATTTTAAATGCACTGTATAGTTTACCAATGGATTTCTGTGTTGACATTTTATTTTGTTCCTTGAGGCTTGTTACCTTCCTTGTTAATGTTCTTGCCTTTCTAAGGATAAGAATTGACATTTCTATCATTACCTGTTATCTAGAGGTCATCCTTTTCAGACTGAAAGTTGATGAAATCAGTTTCCAGTTTCTGCATGATAACAGAAGCAAGAATATTAAGGGATATAAAGAAAGGTAATCTGATCTGCATCATGTTAATTTTCTGAGGTGTCTCAAAAACACCATTCTGCAATCCCCTTCAAATGACCCTGTAAATGTTGGAAGATTGGAAGATTTGTAACAACCCTAAAAATTCAGTCCTCCTATCCTCCTCAACTTAAAGAATATTTTTGTTATTTTATTTTTTTGTCCAAAATAGTAACTTTTCAGTTCAATAGGTTTTTGAGTAGCCTGCAAAAGACTTCCAAAACCCATAAATATTAATGTGCTGGTATCATGATTCTGTATTATAGTGAGCTTTCACTTATCTGATGTTTACATTGTTAGACACTTTGGTGTAACCAAGACATAAACAGGTTTAGAGGCACATTGAGTTCAAGTGAAGGCATGGCAACTATTCATGCAGTTAAGCATTGCTTTTCTGCATGGCATTTTCTGGCTAGTGAGCTGGAAAAAAATTTACAAGTGATGAACTAAAAAATTAACCTGAGAGCCACTCATCCATCACTATATTTTGCAATGATAATTTTTTAATAAATAAGAATCTGTTATGCCTCAGAACTCTTCCCAAAGTTCCTTGAGATATCCAATTATTCAGTATAATACTTCATTCAGACACTACCTAATGCAAATGTGGAAGTTTGTTTTGAATCTGTGGAATACTGTCATTATCTTCTCCCTTAATTTTCTTCTTTTTACCTTATTTATTTATTTATTGGATTCTACAGCCATGCTAAAAAGGATTAGCAACAATGGATATCTAAACAGTCATTGTGACTGTACATAATTCAAATTTAAATACCACAATCAGAGGAATGGTTCTTGGTAGCAGATAACATTGACTCACCAAATTAAAACTAAGCTTAAAGCATTTTGATAATTCAGTTCAAACAAGATGGAAAAGAAAATATATAGGATTGCCTGAAACACTGTAAGAACAAAATCTGGAAGAAGAAATTTATTATTTTTTATATTTTTTTCCCAGAACTACTACATAGTTTTAGTAAAAGGAACAGTGATAACAATCCACACCTATATGGGAGGTGTTTTGAAGAATGAGTTGCTGCCCACTGCTTTCTCTAGCCATCTTTTTGTGTTTTCTGGTCTATGCAATATGCAAGAGGATGATGGAAACCAGAATTCAGGCAATAAAGAATTATCCCTCGTAGCCCATTAGATGTGAATTTAACCATTGCTAGTTTAAATAAACAGGCTTTGAATTGACTTAAAAGACTTGAGTCTGAGCTGATTTTAGCTTCTTTTAACAGTTTTCCAGTAGTTGACTCTTGCTTATCTGTTTTAATTCAAGGTTTGTAAATGCTGTGGTTCATATAAGTCTGAGTAGATTATCAAAGTCAGGTATTATGGGTAGCATGGTGGACCAGCAAACAACAGCCCTTTGTGCCAGCAGGGACAGTGGGCCGTTATTGTGCAGCTTTCAAACTTCAATTGTAAACCCATGCAAAGAAAAGCAGACTGTGGTTAGAAAACATTTAAAAATAGAGTCAAGTGGATCCAAGAATGAGGAGGTGTTGGTACCTCACAGTGAAACCTGCAGGACATCACTGCCTAAGGAAGAGTGGATATCAACCTGCCAACTTAGGAGAATATTGAAAAGATGAGCCTAACGTGAGATGAACAGAGTGGATATTAGTAAGTTTTCTTTCATGGCAGTTTCAACGATCTCACTTTAACTGAATTAATGGTAGCTGTTGTACAGTGATTGGATAATTCAGATGTTAACTGACCTAATGCTGTTAGTTCCACTTACAAAGTGTGTTATAATTTTGCGAAGACTAAAACCATAACACATTTTGTAAAGCCTTTGTGGAGACATTGTATTTGTACTCCACTTATTTTGTCTTTATATTTGGACTCTTGAATGCACTAACATACGTAATCATCACACAACTGATCTTGCTGTTTAGTTGGCAAAAAGTGTTTCATGATATGCTCTTTACAATGAGTTTTACCTTGAAGCTTCCTTTTCAAATAGATGATACAGCCACTATAATGAGTCATCATCCTAAGATGTGGAAAAGTTTGACATGGTAAGAATAGATATGTAAAATTTTATAAAGGGCTTAGAAAAGTTACCTCTTCTGAACATCAAACTAGGTTTAACAATAGCTGCAGTGGATGTGAATCCCCTTGGGTTATTATTATTTTTTAATTTATAGCCCATTGTATTACACTTTGCACAACAGAGCTAGACCACAAAAATTGTTTACTTTGTTTTAGAAAGACTTTTTTAATGGAGTCCTCCTATATAAGGCATTCACCTCTCAGACATTTAGGAAAGTGCAGAACTATTTTTCCACTCTAACTCACAAAACAATGGACAATAACATACTCTTTCATGGCAGGCCACCCTAGAGAAAACTAAATGGAAACACTGTTTGGAGGACACAGTGCAATATGTTTTCTTGACTTCCTCCTGTATCTTTTTCTCTCAAACTGTGGAAGTCGTCTGTACTTTAAAGGTCCACATAAGCCCTGAACATGCACCTTTTGTGGCAAAGCAAAACAAGTAACAACCACCCAACCCCTCCCCACCCCCCAAAACAACCAACAACAAAACATCTGAAAAAAACCCAACCCCCCAAAAAACACACCCCCTAAAATCCCAAAAAAACTCTACATAAGATTAGAATTTGCAAACCTGACATTTCTGATTTCAACTGTCACGAGACAAGGCAACTATTTTAAATCATGTCAGTAGGTAGTTCTATATTGTACCTCTACTGACAGTGTATGTGAAATAAGAGTCAGATCCTGTAAGGTTTTTTGGATCAGCAAAAATGAAATCTACTTTTCTCTTCCTAGTCATTGAATTCTAGATACTATATAAGAACCAGAATTTTAGATTAAGGAATATATTCCTATCAATTAACTTGATTTAGAGGAACAAAAGAGGCAGTTCATGTTTACTTCATATTTTCTGTATCTCAGTCTTGAAAAATATTTGACTGGCCAAAACCATTTAGAAAAATGCCTTCCAGGATGAAGGATCCAAATCAGAATTTCAGCAATGATTGAATCATAAGCTCCTGAAGTGTTTGTAATGGAAATGCTGACACAACATTAACCATAAAAGTGTGTGTAGTCATGATGAAGAGTTTAATAATGGGTCTGATAATGAGTTACTTAGATTTTTGTACGGTAGAAGTGATGTTATGACTAATTTATTTAACTTTTGTAACTGTAGATTAGCACTTACATTTATTCAAAAGTTAAAATTCACTTACAATTGTTGCTTTCTAAAATGAACTGTGTTTCTATTCCAAGGTAATAATGGACTTGCTAATGGGATATTGACTCCTATTGCTTATCATCCATCATCTGGTGGAAAGGCAATCATTACAGTTTTCTACACAGTCACATAAAATTACTTTTATTTGGAATAATTCAACTTTTTATTGAAGATGGACTCAGCAGCAGCTGATGTTTAATAGATTTATTTTTCTGTGCATTCTAAAATTGGAGTTTCAGGTATTCCTCAGAACTGAGAACTGTTTTCTTAACTTGAGATTTAGCAATCACATGCACATCTTCAGACTTGACATTTGGCTGCTATCATCTCAATTGATAGGGAAAATATAATATAAAATTGATTTTCAAATATTTTAATGTGGTAGCACATCTCATTGAAATGAACTATTGTAGAGAAACACTTAAGAAGAAAGAATGAAGTGGACTATTTCTATTTAAAAGCATTCCTATGCTTTTAAAATAAATGCCAAGGAGAATATAACTTCCTCTTCAAATGGAGGAAGTTTCCAAGCACATCAAGTAGAAAATGCAAGAGTCATCTATTTCCCCACTTTTTGGTAGGTCCTTGGGATAGCACCAACTTTGGTCAAAGCTCATAACACCTTTTCTTTCCTGAAAAATCCCAATAATTTTGAGAAATAACCCACCTTACATGTATGTGTATAGTTGCTTTATGATGCCTTAAGTTGGGCTGCACCTTAGTGATACAGACATGAAATACAGCTCTCTCATTTGTCAAAGTATCCATTCCTTAGGAGTGCTCTCTTTTTTCTGAATTCAAGTGCTTAAAATCCCCACTTAAATTATCAGAGTGATTGACCACAGACAATTATTTTATGATATTAAATTATATCCTCATAAACATGTTGATTTATACTGAAATAAAATTGTCAGAAATGTTTAACACTCCTGTTCATATTCTGCTTAAATTGTACCTTAGCTTTCTGATATGCAGCTTTCAGCAGTGCGTTAAAAGATGGGATGAGATTAAAAGTGTAGAGCATTAAAGGCTTCAGTTGTAGAAACAATCCTCTCAGTACTGAAAATTTTTCCAAATTTCTAGACAATGTAGACCCAGTAACCAAACTGAAGGAATCTCTATCATACAAGGTTAAAATTAGCTCTATCTGTGATCCTTCACTAGAAAATATTCTCTGCTCCTGACCTCAGTTCCCATGGCAATCTGTGGCAAGTCAAAGTTGAGAGCAAAAAGCTTTGTGAACACAATTTAAGCATGAGCATTCAACTATGAGATACTATTTGTGTGACTGAGATTTTCTTTATTACAACTCTTAAATTCCTACTGCATTTTCTTGATTGTCACTGGTGTAAGAACTCACTATCTTGCATAAAAAGTGAACTTACTAAACAGAAGACTTTCCTCCCCCTTTTATTTTCTAGGTAAAGATCTTCTGCAATTGCTCTGAGGACTCCTAACCTGCACATCCCTGGTAAGCTTTTATAGCGTATTTTCCCCTCTGCTTAAAGAATGCCTTTTGAGTTAAAGGACAGTGAAAGCAGTAATGGTGTAGTGGAAAAGAAAGTCTATGAGATTCAATCAGCTGTAATCAAGTAATTCAAGTCAATATTGAGAGACAGCCTGAACAGTGATTACTATGTACTACTTGGTATATTCTGCTTGCCTGAGAAATATTGAAACCATATTTAGGTTCAACTCTTACAGTGTTAGGAGAGACTAATACTGTCGCTTCCTGATTTCTGTCACTATTAGCCCACATAACAAACATGTATAACGTGCAAATATAAAATATACAGGCACAGACACTTACAGCTAGGAGGGAAAACAAAATCAGACATATCCTGAAAAGTTTTCCAAAGCTGTGAATTTAGATTTGAGTCATGATCCCTTGCAATAGGCCAGTATGACCACAAGTACGTGCAATTGGACAGACAAAAAAGGAAGCATTAAGTGAACTAATTCTACATTTAGACACTATTTTTTGAAGTAGTACTGATAAAGTATCCGTACCTGTACTACATAGACCAAAGATATTGGTATGTGTTTGATGTTTGATCATTTATTCCCCTGTGATTTTACTCACAGAGTCATCAGAATATCACTTTGAAATGCAGAGCTTGCTACTCTCCAAAGAGATCTTATTTCAGAACTCTAATGTGCCTCCTGCATATAAAATGCTTTTCACACCTGATTGCAACACTGTCATTTGATCTGTTGGAGTAAGTCAATCAGCAAGGTGGTGTCTTAGTTGACTTCAGAGCTGATAAGGTTTCCTAACACTCAAGGTTTCTGACATCTTAGTTTCAACTTGCTGTTTTTACTGGTACGCTTGAAAGCATTTATGTGAAGGATTCTTAGGTATTAATTGTAAGGTGTTTGCATACACTTGTACAGGGCATAGAGAGACAGAAAGAATCATAAGGACAAAGGTACTTAGAAAGGTTCCCTTTATGTCTTGCACCTCTGGCATGAGATCCAAGCAAGGAAATGACTTGAAACGCATGAAGTTTATGGAGATATGTGCTTACCCTGGGCATTATTCCCCTAAGAATTACAGTCCTTATGGCAGTAGAGTTTACTGCTGTTTTAAAGAGCGGGTTACTCCATATAACTTGCTTTGCTGCCTATTTGCTGAAACATCACCTATATCCCAATGTGACTCATCAAGCAGCATCTCTAAGCACAAGGGAGACTTTAAAGAAACTTAAATAATTCAAGATTGTCCTTACCTGCTCTTGGTATTTAGAAGGGTTTTATTCAATGCCTGAATAATTCTCTTTGCTTCTTGATTGATTTCTAAGAGCAGATGGTGCACTAAAACAGCAGTGGCATCACAAAATATTAAAAAATTGGTCCTAAGGGACTGAATGTAGAGGTTTGATTTCATGGAAATAGGTGAAGATGCTCTGCAAATGTTTTGTGGAGTACATTGCATTTCTCTATGACTTCAGTGCTTTTACAGTATAAAGAGATTTTAAAATTCACTTTATTTCCTGATTTAAAAAAAATTATCTTCCCATGTACCTTCTAGCAAGGAGGAAAATGCAAAGAAGGTTCAATAATGCTATGCATTTGCTCCCAAGGAAAAAAATCCCATAGTTGGCTCATTAACAAAAGTAGTTATTACCCTATTAACTTATAATGAAAACAATATCAAAGTCTTTGATCTATGACATGGCTCTGAAAACATTGTTTAATTACTCTGCTGGAAAAGTTAATAATTTGTGTTACAAAACAGCATGACATAATGTGCAAATAACTGATTTTGAAAACCTTTTTACTCCTCTGCTTCATGTTTTTATGATCCATGTCTGTTCACATTTTTCTCCTGTGCATTGTTACCTGAAAGAGTTAAATCTTATTTGCTTTGTTGCTTGCATTTGTCTTTGTTTTTACTAATCTGGCTTTCACAAGCACTAAAAATTTATGCTGTCTCTGAATAGTGTGTTCCTTTCTGCACACATGCTAACTTGTATCTGCATCCACAGTGATATGTGAAGACAGCAGACCTGTTCTGCAGTGCAGAGAGCAGGGCTACATGGTGCACTTGAGGGAAGCATTTCACCTTATATCACATAATTCAGACAAACCTGGTTTTTAAAACATAGTTCATATTCCCTCTGTGACTGTGGAGCAAACAGATATTGGAGTGGTTTATTTGCACAAAGTGCCTTTAGTACTCAACAAGAATGAGCCAGGAATTTCTTCTGAGGTACTTTGAATTTTGTTCTTTACATATATCTTTTCTCGTGTACTTTAGTCTATCCCCTGTCTAGAATAGTATTTTCCCATCACAGTATATTATTCTGCAAAAATGGGGAAAAACTGTGCTCTATCAAGTTTGAGATAAGTACCTTGAAGATGGTCAGATCTTTTTAGCTTCCATTCTTGCCAAAAAAAGAGCAATAATAAAGTCAGTTCTATAGACCAGATCATGTCTCAAGATGCGTGCACAGGTAGGAGTCTTAACTGAAGCTTCCTTTCAGAGGCAAATGTTTATGCCAACACCTTGTAGGACATTCCTACTCCTTTGGAAACTTTACAGAGAAGGGAAGCATAGGATTATTTGATTCCCAAATAAAAGTGTGGAAGACAGTAGAGAAATTTCTTTAGCCGCATGACTTCTGTGTATTAGTGCCTTGAGGAGCATAAATTGTATCAAAATACATAAGGTTTAGCTTGGAAGATCTCAGCCTCTTACATAGAATACATAGAATAAACCAGGTTGGAAGAGACCTTCAAGATCATCGCGTCCAACCCATCAACCAATCCAACACCGCCCAAGCAACTAACCCACAGCACCAGGCACCCTGTCAAGTCTTCTCCTAAAAGCCTCCAGTGATGGCGACTCCACCACCTCCCCAGGCAGCCCATTCCAATGTGCAATCACTCTTTCTGTATAGAACTTTTTTCTAACATCCAGCCTGAATCTCCCCTGGTGCAGCCTGAGACTGTGTCCTCTTGTTCTGGTACTGCTTGCCTGGGAGAAGAGACCAACATCCGTCTGTCTACAACCTCCCTTCAGGTAGTTGTAGAGAGTAATAAGGTCACCCCTGAGTCTCCTCTTCTCCAGGCTAAGCAACCCCAGCTCCCTCAGCCTCTCCTCGTAGGGCTTATGTTCCAAACCCCTCACCAACTTTGTTGCTCTTCTCTGGACTCGTTCCAGCAAGTCAACATCCTTCCTAAACTGAGGGGCCCAGAACTGGACACAGTACTCGAGGTGTGGCCTAACCAGTGCAGTGTACAGGGGCAGAATGACCTCCCTGCTCCCTAAAAAAGTCAGTGTCGACCCAGACTGAGGAAGAACACAAGCAGGTAGCTGTCCAGGTATCTGGCTGTAGAGAGTGCTGGAGCCTGGCTCTTGAGATGCAGAGTAGTAGGGGTAACTCTTGCATAAGGTGTGAGCAGATTGACTACCTACTTAATCTGGTGGCCAGACTAAAGGATGAGGTTGCTAGTCTTAAAAGTGTAAGGGAATGTAGGGAAGAGATGAACATGAAGAGGAAAGAGATAAACCAGAGCGGGAAAGATATGAACATGAGTAAGCAGGCTCTGCAGGCTCCCACAGCAGGGGCTGATTACCCAAAAAGCAGAGGGGAATGGACACAGGTTCCTCTCAAAAGACACAAGGTTAAACCTCCTTGCCTTCCCACACCTTCCCCGCTGCTCTTGAAAAACAGGTATAGCTCTTCCCACAGACCTCCTGGCTGTGGACTAAGGACTTTATAAAACCACTTCTTCAAAAACTTGCTTTGTTAGGGCTATTCTTTTAAAATAATTCTGGTAAGATGATGAAGAGGTCTGGAGAGTGTTAACAAAGACACGATTATTTGTCCTGTCGGTTCTGTGATGAGAGGGTAAATGTAAATCAAATTGTACTAAAATCAGGGTTTTGCAGTAATTGTAAAGCAAAAAGCAGTCTGCTGAAGTAAGATGTCAGAGTGTACACGATGAAAAAACACTGATGTTAAGTGCACTGCCATACAGTTCATGGAATGTTTGCAAAGCATTCATTGTCTGTTATTTTCCATGAAACCAAAGCTCTACTTCAAATCCCTGAATAACAGTATTTGTGTAACTCTCGTGGTGCTTCTGCTCTTAAAATCTGTATGGTGCACAGTTTCATGATTGACAAATGCAAAAGCAAGATGCCAGAGGCATATTTCTTGCTGCTGAAAGAAGATATTTGTGTTTCCATATTTGAACTGTCAGTCGTGAGCTGTTAGCAGGGCATGAAATAACCATGTGCAGGGCTACTGAGTGTAGCCTGCTAGCTGCAATACTTGAACAGATGATCCTCTCCTACAGACTTCAGACTACCAAGGAAAGCAACCGTGAGTGTCTAGATAGATAATTATACGGGTCATAAATCATAATATATGAACTTAATTTTCTAATATACCTAATCCATTAAAATTTAGAAGATAACAATAACAAGGAGTAGTGAATGGCCACCAATATATCAAAAACAATTAAAGGATAAATCAAGGAAAACATTAGAAAATTAGGAGAACAAGCATGTACATTACCAGAAACTGCAATCTGAAAAGATATCACCAGACAAGTAGCTATACCCAATTACAGTTTACCCCTATTTTAGCTTCAAAGTAGATTTTTTTTTTTTTTACCCCCCATGGTCAGCAAGACTATATAGAATTTTTATTCAAAATGTGTGATTCAGCCACTGTTACTGTACTTCCCCTAACTTTTGCCCACACTCCCAACCTTTGCTTCATGTTATGAGTTTTTCCAGCAGAGTAATTTAACCATATTTTCTGTGCCATGTCCAGTAATCCCAACTGTGCTCTTCCTGGTCAGATTCTAATAGATTACTAACCTGAATGCACTCATTAGGTCCTCACTGCAACTGCTTTGAAATTACGACTGTCTCAAAATGCCTGTTAGATGTTGAATCACTGTGATTGCTGTGGAAGAAAATACAACCTTTTTCTGCAGGAAATCCTCCTGTAGCTCCACTGCTACATTATTGCAGTTTAGCTTTGATGTGAGTGAATAACAAGACAATGCTCTAGTGATGTATGCTCAGTTTATATATTTGTTTTCTTCAAGTTTGAGCTCTAGGAATCAACAATTCAAATCAAACGTACTTTATAGACTTGATGATCCTTTAAGAGCTACTCATCTAAATGAAGTACAACAACCTGCTAACTGGCCACATAAGCTTACATAGAACAACAATGCATAGAAACACTTTGTATCTTGGAGACAGCCAAAATGAATGAAATTTGACTTCTCTAGGGTTATTGGTTTGGTTTGGTTATTTATTTATTTAGTATTTCTGGAACTATGTGAAATGCAGTGAACAACAACAAATCCTACCTGCTTAATTCATTCTAGTTATCACTAGAGATTTGAGCTCTAACTCTTGAGATTTGAGCTCTAACTCACTATCATCACATGACTGGAATATCTTAAGCTTCTGAAGATTCTTGAGGGATCGGCCTTGTAAGTTTGTATATAATACTTGGGCTGTGGGTCTCCTGCTTTCTGTAAAGAAGTTAAAATGAGAATTCCAGTGGTCAGGTAATGTCAGAGAGGGCAAAAGAAGAAATAATATTCCAACACCTAGAGACAGAATCAAACAGCATATACACATTCAGTGTGCTTGGACACAATAAAAGAGGTGGGCAGAAGAACCTGATCAGAATCTTCCAAATGACCAAAATGTATATGTAAACTGATCTAGGAAAATATTGAATTTAAGGACAAGTTTGAGCTTACAGACAACCAAAGGTAGCCACGATAACAATAGTGCAAGAGACTTGAATTTGAGACCAGATGTTCCTCGGTGATAAACTTCAGGCAAATTCATAGAAGGAGGGTTTAGTCAATAGCATCCTGCATTTGAAAACCTCACTGTGCCCTGTAGTGGTATTTTTTTTTATTTTTTGCTTGTTCAAGATAGGATAACAGCCAAAGCAGCTAATGGAGACGGTGCTGTCAGAGCACTTTACAGGCTTCTTCCTCAGGAAACATCTCCTGGGAGCTGTTTTTTCTAGGAGTCTATGGAATCTCCTGGGAGCTGCTTTTTCTAGGAATCTCTTCTAGTGGCTTGCTTCTGCAGTGAAAGTTAGCTGCTAGAAATAGGATGCAAAGAATAGCTTTTCTTACCACAAGGGTGGTTAAACACTGTCACAAGAGCCTTGGAAAGTTCCTGGTCTTCCATCCTTGACTGGACATGGCTGTAAATCAATTGTACCCTACCAATTCTGCTTTGAGCGAGGAACTGATTACTTGACCTCAGGACATCTCTTACAACCTAAATTGTTCTGTGATTCTGAGATCTTCCAAACTGATTACAGAATCACAGAAAACATCCTGCTGGCAGAGACCTCAAAGATCATCTAGTCCAACCCTGACAACATAACACTTTAAATATGTTAAATAACCATCACTATTTTGCCTAGCACCTTATTTTTCTTGCAGGACTTTAAAATAAAAACAAAATCCTGCCTTACTGTCCTAAGTTTGCATAATAGAAGAGTCAAAGTTGCTTTCTTTCTGATGTACTTACATTTGATATTCTTTTTTTGGTTTTGGAAAATCATTAATGAAATGACTAAGAGAAGAGTAGTTTGGCTAGACTCACTCTATTGCTATTGAGTATTAACAGTATCTTCATTTGATTGAACATGTCCCTCTTTGTACTTTACAATAGCTGAGGCTGTTATGCACCTAATGTTATTGAGCTCAGTAATACACAGTACTTCTACTGCCAGGGATTACATGAGTTAGAGTGTGTAGATTTTGTTATTTCTTTTGTATTAAAGAATATAGAAATATGTGTGACTTTTCAATATTGTATTTTATTAATGTTTCATACAGTAGAGTCTGAGAAATAAAATTTGTAGAAATAGAAAGGTAGTAAGCAGTCTTTCCTCATTCCAACTTTTATTTGTGTTCTGCGCAGAAGTGAGAGACTTCATGTCAGCCTAATACATTGCTTACTGAATAATCTTTCCAACAAATAAATTCAATGATGAAGTAGTTGGAAGCCCTGTATATTCACATTTGTAAATAGGAAATGTATCAACAATGGCATGTTGTTATTGATTTTGTAATAAGCTGCACTAATTAAATAGCTAATAGGCCAGCTGGAATCAAAAGGGACTTTTCAGTTTTTCTCTGCACAGGATGAGAGGAAACAACATTACCAGTGAAATTACTGAAACTTTGTTTTATTTCAAAAGCATATTCTGGAAGAATAAACCAGTCTGTAAAGATTGTGTGGTGTGATTTTCTATGAAGGCAATAAATAAGCTGAATCTCTACAGAGAATCTTTTTCCTGCAGAAGGGTATGTATTTCTATCTGACTTGATTTTCTTCACTGAGAATGCCATCCATTATTTTGACATTTTATTGTGAGTAAAAATGCTTGATTGCAACTGCATACCAAAGGAAGTTTTGCCAGTTTCCACTAAAAACTATCTTCAACAATGTCAGAGGCCATTTAAAATTCATTATTTGAGAAAGTACTTTGAGAGTTCTCCAAAACGAGCTTTTTTAGAGATGTCGGATCTTGGAAAAACCAAACCAAAAAAAAAGGTATCTGTCTAACCACATTGGAATCACTTTTATGCAAGTATAAGAAATGTATTAGAGAAGTGATCAAACCCAGAATGCCCAGGAAACACATCTGAACAATCCACACAGAAGGAAATCTTCAGGTTATTTCATATGTAAGTTTAATTTGACTTGGAATCACAGAATCATTGATCATTGTCTCCTGATTTTGTTGGGGTAGACTCCGCGGGCTGCAGATTATTAGCAGTTCTGAGTCAGCCAGGACAAAGGACTTGAGTTGTTTTACAGGTGTATCCCATTCCATGAGCATCACTCTCAGTATAAAGGAAGAAGTTTGCTGAGGAGAGAGGAGTCTTGTGTGTTTGGGTTCCCTATCACCCTTTTCCTGCTCTTCACAGCTGCCTTCCTGGTTCTTGTGACTGCTCTGCTTTGGCTGGGATGAGTATAAATTTATGTATTTTGTACTGACAACTGGAATTAAATTTGCTATTACATTAAGTATGTTTTAATTTCAACCTGTGGATCTTCCTGATTGCCATTCTCTGCTGGGGAGGGGTCATCAAGTGATAGAGTAACTGTTGTAGTTAGTTCTAGATATAGGCTAAACATAGACATGTAGTCTAGCTTCAGTTGAAAGACATCTTTAAGAACACTGAGCCCAACCGTTATCTAACTCTACCAAGTCTGGTGCTAAACCATGTCCCTTAGCATTGTGTCTATGGATCTTTGTCCTGGGATAACACGACTCTCTCTCAAACAAGCCCTGCCACCCCACACAAAGATGGAAGGGAAATTGAAGGAAAAACTCTGGGTTGAGATAAAGAATTTTATGAGGTCATTTGATACACAATTACCTTAGCAAAAGCAGAAGCAGCATCAGAAGCCAGCGACAGAAACTGTTCCACCTACCCAAGCATGCAGCAGACATCACAGTGGAAAGGATCAACACCCCATAACTGGAAGCACCAACCAGAACTAGGAAACCTCTCAAGTTATAATCTGAAATTCAAGCCCCGTGATACTTTGCTACAGCTAGCAAAGTATCCATTTTGAAACTGCATGGTATTGAATATAATCATCAGATTCAATTTAACCCATCATATGCTTGAAACACCTATAGGGATGGGGATTCACCACCTCCCTGGGATGCCTATTTCACCCAGTCTGTGGTGAACAGCCCTTTCAGTGAAGATGTCTCTTCCAATATCCAATCTAAACCCTCTCTCTAGTGCAATTTGAGGCTGTCTCCTTTCATCCTATGACTTCTTACTAGGGAGAACAGACCAACCTCCAGCTTCCCAAGACCTGCTTTTGGGTAATAAGGTCTCCCCTCAGCCTCCAGGGCTTGTTTCATTTTGGCCACTTTCTCATGGATAGAAAAATAATAAAAAGTACAACTTCTTTGGCAGGTTTTAATTGATTTTTGTCCTTTTTTCCCCCCAGTTTAATGTTTCCTTCCTTTTTCCCTAGAGGGTATAAACACCTCCCAAGGAATGCTGCCTTGATGGCATTATCCTGAAGAGGTCCACCTGGTCCTGGAATAGTGTATTGTTGCCTAAAACTGTATCATACCTCTGGCATAGCACTTGGTCAGGTTTTTTTTAATATGAGACTCCTTCTGTATTGATTCAAGGAATTTCTCCTTTCAGGTTTGTATACTGGAACATTTCAACATTGACATGTCTAAATCCTAGACTGCATTAAACCAAACCTTTATGGCTAATCCACAGCTTCCCTTGGCAGTAATGCTTTTTTGAGGGTAGGTTTAGACTTGTTTCAAGCAAAGAAGAGACTTAATTTTTCCAGTAAGTTGGCACCACAGACATTTGTGATTGGAATAGAGGCAATTTGCAGGTGAGACAAGTGTGTTAGTTCTCAGGTCAAAGCAGATTAATAGTAGATTCAAAGCACAGATTGGCCTCCAGGGACCTTTGTGAAAATACACAAGTCCTTCCTATGTGCTGCAGCACAGGAGAGATGATTATTTTAAAAATTCCTATTTGTATGTAGCCTGTTGTGCTTATTCTTTGACACCTAACCTGAAACAGAAAATGAAAGAATGAAACAGGAGTGAATGAAGATAACATAAGGTGTGGTGGTGTGTTGTGTGGGGTGTTTTTTTTTTTTTTCTTTTTAAAACAAAACTTTAAGAAGAAATGTTCATACATTTGATTTTTTTCTTCCTTTATTTTTCCTGTGAGAAAATAGCATAACTGTATCGATGACTTAAGGTGTGGGTATATGGAAACAGCATCCAGGGTGAATTCAGTAAATTTGTCAATATATTTTGATCAGTTTCTCACCTGGTAACAAACTGGAGCATATTTGTTATACATCATGAACAAACACACTGCCAATGTGCAATATATTAAAATCCTGTGCAGTCTCTAGCAACAGCCTTATTTTGAAGATGTTTAGGTTTGAACTAGTAAAAGATTTCCATTTAAATTATATGGATGAAGTTTCTTGTCAAAACTCTCTGCGATTTCTGATTAAGAATCTGCTAGATTCATGTTATCTTGATTCAGTTATTGTACTAATACAGATTTTTGTTTAGTAGAAAAAAATGATGTTATCATACATTGCATACCATTTTCAAGAGTATAAATTGGACTTGATGATCTTTGAGGTCTCTTCCAACCTTAGTGATACTGAATACTGAAATTTAGTTTATAGTTGATAGGGAATGAGTTTCACTGTTTTATTTGTTTGCATGTGTGTGAAGCTCACAAAATTTGCGTTCTATTACCTTGCCCACAACAATTTAAAATATTCCAGAGTGGCAATTTTATACCTGACAAAGACAACTCTTAAACCTTCCTCTGAAGTAGAAAATATCTTCTATTAAGAATTTGTATACATACATATAATTTTCAGTTTTCTGGGTGGGATAAATGGGACTGTTAGTAGTGTAAATTTTTCTGTTAAAGACAATTTGACATTCAGATCATATTCTGAACTACTTTACGTCTCATCCAATAAACAGCACATATTGCTTCTTTATGGCTTGTCTGTTGCATTTTATTGATCCTTAAGTTTGACCTCTAAGCATAGCAGTGAACTATATTAAGGAAAAGTTAAGGATAAAGTAAAAGAATTAAAACCGAAGAGGCATCAAATATCTTAGTCTATGTGGTTTGAGCCTACAAAAAAATTGTGTAATGGTTAAGACTGGCTGGAAGCAAAATTTATGGGAGTAGAGTGAGTAGAAAACAATCTGGAATCCTTGAAGATAAGAAGAGATTGCTACTTCATCCTGTGTGTATCAAGAGATTCACTGAACAGAATCATTATTAGTACCTTAAGTCTATCAGCTACTTTCTACTTACAGAAAGCATTGGAACAGAAGGCAGGAGCATGATAATGCTGTGGATTACTCTTCCCCTCCCTAAGACTTGCTCAGTGCACAGGATAAGCAGCAGACACTTAGCTTCAATATTTTGTTTGTCAATATGGAGCCCAATCTAATGTACTGAATATTTGAATGTTGCTCTGAAGATTTCTCATTTATTCATATATTTTTCATGGTTTCACTGTATAATACTGGCTCTATTTTATCAATATTATTTAAGGCACATGAATAGTTAGTTATTTTGACTGCAAATTGAAGGTTCACAGTGTAATATTTATAATTCAGAATTTTTTTTTTTTTTAAGCACTGACATTTGATTTCATAAAATCAAATCCCACTAACATAGCTTTCACAAGTGAGTGCCTGGCAGTTTTGCAATTTATATTATGAGGTCTCAGTTTCTTCTGCCTAAATACAGGGTACTGGTTAGATAAAATTTCTAACAGATTCAACTGAACATTGTTTCCAAATTCCTCCATGAACTTTGTCAGAAACAGGTGTAAAATCTAATATTCCAGAAAGTAAAAAATCTCTTAAGCCATCTCTTCCTCCCCCTGAAAAATCTCATTTGATTTTCCATAATTCTTCCAGATCCTGAAGAAAGGAAATGAAACCAAGATTCTTCCTCTCAAGGTGGTGATGTGCATAAGATGAAAGGTATGAAATTAATTGCCTTGTAACTCAGAGATACAGAGCTAGATTAATTAATTGAAATATGCAGCTTTAATGGCAGACTTTTATAATTTTCTTTGGCTTTCTGATATTTTCCTTCCATTGATTTTCAGACAGTTGCCTGAAAAGCTTCTGGACCTGTGATGAACAGTATGTTAACACTACTCATAATATCCTAAGAGCAGTGGCTGCTGTTTTGACAGAACTTTCTGATTCTCCTTGGTATGGCTAACATTGTTTCCTTGTATAATGAGTATTATATGAGCAGGCTGTAGTACTTGTCCTTTGTCGGAACAGATCTTCTTTTTACATCTTGGTATAGGCCTATGTCGTCTCTCTGCCCTCCACGGGTGTGGAATGTTGTAATGCATTTCTTCATACTTCATGTTTCTTGATAACAGATTGTTTCTTTACAAGCTCTTTAATGTAGCCTTTATTGCTCCTAATATTTGATTGTCATAAAGTTAGAGGGAAAATATTATGAAAGGAACAAAAATAGCATTCAACTTCAATTTTCTCAAAAGCCTTTCAAAAAGGCATAGAAATCTCAAGGCTTGAGCTTGTTATTTTTGCATGGGCAAACTTTGATGATCACACTGGATTTTTATTTGGTCGTGTTCACAATTTGTTATGATTCTGCTGCCCAGCCAATAGACATACCTTCTTCTTAGATATGCTTTCAGGGATATTTAACACCACAGAAGTGTCATCTGCAACTTGGCTGTAATGTACGTCAATGTTACCATTGTATTTTAATTTCTCATTGTTTGTAAGTTCAAAAACGCCACAAATGCCACTGAGTAATTATAGCAAACCTTCTAGGGGGAACGTGAAAGCCTGGTTCTTTCAGGGCAAAAGAGTACTGTCAAAGTGGATCTCCCAGTGTAAATGCTAGATATTTTCTGAACTTGCACTATGTCTTATTGTTGATTTCCGAGAAAACATTTGTCAAAATACTACAGGAGACTTGTGCCAGTGGCTGGAGTTGTATGCAGATCATTAGAATAGAATAGAATAGAATAGACCAGGTTGGAAGAGACCTTCAAGATCATTGCGTCCAACCCATCAACCAATCCAACCCACCTAAACAACTAACCCATGGCACCAAGCACCCCATCAAGTCTTCTCCTGAAAACCTCCAATGATGGCAACCCCACCACCTCCCCAGGCAGCCCATTCCAATGGGCAATCACTCTCTCTGTATAGAACTTTTTCCTACATCCAACCTAAACCTCCCCTGGTGCAGCCTGAGACTGTGTCCTCTTGTTCTGGTACTGGCTGCCTGGGAGAAGAGACCATCATCCCTCTCTCTACAACCTCCCTTCAGGTATTGTAGAGAGTGATAAGTTCACCCCAAGTCTCCTTTTCTCCAGGCTAAGCAATTCCAGCTCCCTCAGCCTCTCCTCATAGGGCTCGTGTTCCTATCTGAAAGTGCTAGTAGCACAGATACAACCAGAGGGGCTCAATGTAGCGCTTTAGAGCATACTGCATGCCACTCTGCTTGTTTGGCTGTTCCAGCAGGATCTTTAATAACAGGAAATTCTCTGTAAGCTTACACATGTTTTCACTCCAATATTAATCCACCCTTGGAAGTCTGCTGAAATATGATAAGTTATAAAATGCTTTTTATGTTAAAGCCACAAACAACAAAGAATTCTTTCTGTTGGACTAAACATGTAAGCAGTACTTCGTTAACACTGTCATTTATATAAAGTCTTTTACCTTTAAGGTTAAAGTAAAACACGGCATCTAGAGAACAGAATAGAATAAACCAGGTTGGAAGAGACCTTCAAGATCATCATGTCCAACCTATCATCCAACCCACCTAATCAACTAAACCATGCAACCAAGCACCCTATCAAGTCTCCCCCTGAACACTTCCAATGATGGTGACTCCACTACCTCCCCAGGCAGCCCATTCCAATGGGCAATCACTCTCTCTGTGTAGAACTTCTTCCTAACCCCCAGCCTAATCCTCCCCTGGCGCAGCTTGAGACTATGTCCTCTTGTTCTGGTGCTGGCTGCCTGGGAGAAGAGACCAACCTCTGTCTGTCTACAACCTCCCTTCAGGTAGTTGCAGAGAGCAATAAGGTCTCCCCTGAGCCTCCTCTTCTCAGAGGTGATCTATTACATACACATGTGAGATAGTCTGTGGTGTTGTCTACTTTCTGTTCTCTTAAGCCAGTTTTATAGCTGTGTAGTATAATTGATCAAATAATTTTTTTTTTTATTATTTACAGTGTTGTAAGCCAAAGGACAATCAATGCTGCTGGTTCATTTGTTTGCCTTTTTTGTTTGTTTGTTTGTTTGTTTTGTTTTTGTTTATTTTAACCCCCAAACAAACCAACATTTAAGACCTTTCCTGTATCAGCATGGTACATCTGTAAGTGATTTGTGCTCTGGTGTATGCGCTGGGGAGAGGACTTGGCATTTTCACAGGTGATTTGTAGTCTGGGGCAGAATATGGTCAGTAAACAAGCCTAAGTCATGGTGCTGTCCAAAGTCCTGTAAGGCTGCATGAAATGATGTGCAAAATTAATGTAGAACTAACAGATGAAACACTGTAGGGAAATGATGATGTGGTACAGTCACCATCACTGGAAGTGTAGAAGAAGAGACTGGATGAGGCACTGGCTGCCATGGTTTAGTTGATTAGATGGTGTTGGGTGATAGGTTGGACTCAACCTGGTTTAGTCTAGTCTAGTCTATTCTAAAGTTGTCTTACTATTTGAAAGTGCCCAATAGGAAAGTACAGAAAAATGTCAAAATTGATCGTTGTACCACTTATGCATGTGTAAGAAACATCAGCATATGAGATCATGCAAAACTCTCAACACATAAATCTTTTCCCTTTAATCTGATATTTTCTTCAAGTGGAAGGTGAAATTATGCCATCTGTACAATTTCATTGTTTTTTTTCTGTGTACCAATAACCTAAAATGCTGGAAGAAAAAAACTATGGTTTTTTTGGTGCCACAGTTCTTGAAAGTTAACTAGATTGTATCAAAAGCAAGTAATCCAGTTTCCTTTCAGCTTATGCAAGGAATCTGTCTTATGAGTTGCAGTATTTTGGCATACATTTCTCTACTGCTTTTAACAATACATTGTCAGGCAATATGTCATTTCCTACATAGTACTTTCAGAGAGGTTTGAACATTGGAGACAGCTTATAGTACTTATTATATTCATGAATTATACCTTCAGCTGTACCTAGGAAACTAGATGCTGCTTTAATTAAAATTTCTGCCAGCCTCAGAATCAAGATTTGATTTGTGACTAGTGCACATCCTAGATGAATATCCATCCTACCATGCAATTGATTGGACTGAGATGGGTTGCTTTCAGTCTGTTCTTTATTTTCTGTAAGTGATTAACTATCCATTAGTTCAAAGAAAGTAGCTTTACTTACAGGGAATATGCCAGAATTAACCAAGTCCATACTCCAGCTGCTTCAGTGTAGATACTTGAATCTGAGCTGCTGGACGTTCTTGCTCTGATATGAAATGAAGCAATTAGAGAGCTTGGCCTACATAGAGAGTTTTCCCAAGAATATTTTGGTGTTGTTTCCTTTTAATTTTGCTATAGGAAGAGGTATTATAATCACAAAAATTCGGCATATCTCTAGATTTTAACTACACTAAAAAGTGCAATTTTTTTTTTCTTCATTCCATGTCATATACCTTGAGTAACTACTCATACAGTTAAACATGAATTGTGGGTTGGTTACATTTTTTGAAATCTCTTTCTGCTTGGGAAGTAATTTTACATTTGCTTGTTCTGAGATAGAGTAAACTATAGATGTAGGGGCAAGATCAAATCATAACAAGTGTTTCCTAAAGAAGGAAAGATTTACAGACCTATTGAATCCTCAGGTTATCTGTCTGCTTTGTATTTCTCAGTCCCAAGTAACGTTTTGGGGTTTTTTTACCTTATAATATAGTAAATAGGACATGTTTTTCAAACTCAGGGCTGTCTTAGGATTTTAACTACTGATCAGTGATGTTAGATTTTTCCTTGTTTGTTTGTTTGTTTGAATTGAAAAAAACCAAAACACTTTCTTTGGTCTATTGATTATTCAGATATAGAGGTAGAATTTTCTGTTAAAGATATATAGTTCTAAACTATCTGACGGTTTAGAAATTGTTATTATTATCATTCAGTTATAAAAATTATGTCCAGAATTGGTCAAAATACAGGCACTGCAAAGGCGAAACCATTAAAACCATATTATCCCATGGAAATTAGATTTTATTCTGTCAGAAAACTTGTTAATATGATTGCAAATGAAATGGTGATGTAGTCAGCAGTAGAAAGTTTTTATTTGAATCCAATACTAGTGCCACAAACAAATAAGAAGCACACTTCTTATTCCTATAATTACTTCCTTGTATCTTGTGTGCTTATCCAGAATTCATCCCTGTGAAACTTCTTGGGAAGAGAGTTTTATATGTGCTTGTGTATGTGTGTTGGAGGGGAATGAGGAGGAGAGGATAGAGAAGAGGAGGTTAGAGAATGCAAAAGGATTTCATATCCATTTTTGCATTGTAAATACTGTGCTAGACATTGTAAATAGCTACTCTGTCTGGACATAACTTAGCAGATGGCTCCTTGAAATCCACTGTCCTTTGCAACTGTCTTGTTTGTAAGCTCCTATCATTTGTCATGGGAACAGCTATCATGACAGGACTATAGGCTACTTCTATCCAAGCAGCATAGCATCCTTTCAGGATGGAAAATCGTGCTCTAAGGAAGAATTTGTCAGGAAAGGGTGGGCAAAATACTTCCAAAACAAAAGGAATAGAGGAAAAGAGGAAATCAAGACCATATAGAAATTGTCAAAAACACAAAGACTGAGAGGAATATACCTGCAGAATTGCCATCTGTAGTGCCCAGATTATAGTAGAATACTCATCCTGATATACTGAAGGGGATATACTGATGTCAGCAATTTTTGTTGCAAAAAGACAACTTTTAAGATGATTTCTCAATTAACTATGGTCTACAATTTTGTTTATCTAAGATTCACCTTTGAAAAGACACACTTCCTAGATTATGTACAGGGATATAATTCCATTGATGTTTATATAGATTACAAGAGTCTATGTCTTTTTAGGTTGTCTCAAAATGACGCCCTACCTGAAAATAAGTTTTGTCATATTTTCACTAGCTGATTTGCAAGACGTTAGCATGTCTAGATTCAGTTCTTCTACTCAAATAAAAAAACATTATCATAGTAATTCAGGTCCTTTCCTGTAGCAATGTAAAGTGCATATTTCTCATTTCATACTGGTCATGTGTCTTATTTCCTCTTTGTAAATTATTTGAGTCTTCACTACCCAATGTGAAGTGGCAGAAGATATGAGGTGAAAAAAAGATATAACAAAGATATGGTGTTTATTTTGCAGAAGTTTCACAGGAGAGGACAGGTTTTTTTCTCTAATTCACTTGAGAAGACTTGTGAAGAAGTTCACAGTGACATAATTTCAAGCAGTATTTTGACAGAGGTCCTATTTTCACCCAAACTCTTTAAAGCCACATGATCTTTCATATAAGCTGGAGGTAGTGAGTAAAGCCTGCTGCTTTCATTAAAATGAAGAAAATGTCATTAGCCAAAAGTTACATTTTGTGGGAAAAGTAGAGCATGGGAGAGAGAATTGAAGAGATAAATATAGCATATGGGGGGTTTGTCACCTAATGGCCAGATCTGGTGCTCAACAGCTGGCAGTCACTACTGGAGAAAGAGAGTAAATCAAGGAAGATGATAGAAGTTACTACATTTGCAGTTATTTATAACCTTTGAAAATGGAAAACCTAAGAACTTGGCCAGAAACTTTGATGTATATCCTAACTTTTTAGCGTAATATGCCTCACCTCTGAAATAAATGCTTACCAGCTGATATTCTAGAATAAAATACTACTGGTAGGAAAAATATTCGCAACCTTTCTGTGTCTGGGCTCTTAGTAAACTCTAGTCTTGTGAAAAATTTCTGCTGCTTATGTGCATTGATTCATATTTCATTGCTATAGCACTGGATTTTTGTACTTGCTGTAATAAAACTGAGTATTAAACTGAAAATCTTGATACCTGCTCTACTAGCTATCAAATATTTCATTTAAGTACTATTTAAAAGTTTTATGTTTTCTATTATTTATTATTAAATATAACACTTGTACCTTTACAAGCAGTGTCACTACTTTTAAAAATAGATTCAAACATACCTTTGTATGCACAAGGGACCACTAGTTTTAAAGCAGAGTAGTTCAATAGAATTAAAAGTTTCTTTTAAATCTTCTGTGCTTCTATGTCACCTGCAGCCTGAGTGTTGTCTTTTGTGGAGTGCTCAGTAGGAAATGAAAATTTTGCCTTGAACTCTTCCTTGCAAATCCCTTTGGCTTTCTGATTGTACTCTCTCTCTGCAGGTAAGTATTTATATTTATATCCATCATAAAGCAGAAATTTTTGTAAATCTGAAATGCTTACAAGCTGAACGTCTGACTCCACTTGTTCACCATGAATTTTGAGTGATTCAGAAGGGTAAGATGTTGTTCTCTACTGGCTATCAGTTATCAGTGTGGTCTTACTGACATCGAATACTCCCTATCTGGTAAGACACAGGCTCTACATTTTTTGTGTTTGTCAGGAAGAAAAGATTAGCTCAGACCTCCATCTTCCTTAACCAGTTGAGTTCTGTAGGGGTGGAAGCTGAGAACATAATTTATATAAGTAGACTTTTCTAATTGACTTTTACAGCTCTGCAGTGGTAAGGATAACTGTGTGAAACTATTATATCATCACTAATAGTAACAACTCATCTTTCAGAAAAAAATGGCTACAATTTAAGCCATCTGCACTTTTCACATTGTGTAAAAGAAACCAAGCCCTACACTGAATAGGAATAGGAAATGTGCCTCTGTATCCTTAACAGGATATAAGGAATCCCACAGAAAGGCCATTAAAACAGAGTGCAACTGAGCTCCTCCCAAATACTATTACTTGCAAAAGATTGCTAATCTTAATGAGCTGTCAAAGGCTGCAGAGAGAAAAGTTATGTTAGGAAATAATCTGTCTTAATAAAGATATCAAGAAAGACAGATTTTTTTGAAAGTAGACTTTTATTCAGTATTGTAAGGTTAAAATTATGGCTCTAGTTTAGACTTGCCAACATTTATGGAAAATACTTCTAGTTGGACTTAGGAAAAAAAGGACATGTATCACACTGCTAAGGCAGGGGGGTTGGACAAAATGAACTTTCCAGCCCCTGACATTCTGTGATTCCTTCCTAAATCTTCTACTATTAACAAAAATCTGTAATTTTATTGAAAGAGAGCTATCTACCAATTACAACTGAAATTCTGCTGTTTATGAGCTATTTCTAAAGATATCTTAGTCATGGGAAAAAAACCCCAAACCAAAACAAACCCCAACAAACAAACAAAAACCTACACAAGAAAACCTCAAACCCAAACAAACAAAAGACTGCACAACAAATTTTTGTAAAGTTCTTAAACATAAGAACTGCTTCGTAACTGGATTCCCTTATTCTTGTGTCAGACAGACACTCTCTTCTGTGATGCAACAAGTAAATGTAGCCTAAAAAAGAGCTTGCAGAGAAGCCAAATAGACTCTCATAATATAAACAGGTACTGTTGGTAGGAGATAAGGCTGAAGAAAGATGTGACTTCTCATATGTGATGCCTTGCTATTAGTACTTCAGAGATAGTACTAATGATGAGGTTGCTTGTAATTTGCAGCTAAGTCAGTGCACTGTCCTGAATCTAGCAGAAGTACCTCTGGTAGTTTAGTTGAATTTATGACAGCAGGATATTCTGTCACGGTTAATTTTGCTCACTGAGAAACAAGACAGATTAATCTGAACTCAGCACCATGCTGCTGCATGCTGCCAAATAAGGCATCCCTGGAGACTCTGCAGGACACTGTACAGTGCTGTAATCTTGTTCATTCTCTTCATTATTCCTGTTTTGAATGACTTGCCTTGCCACAAACTGTTAGACCCTAGGAAAGCATGCCATTGTTACTCTGAGAATACAAAATTCTTCTCTAGTAAAATGCCACAAAGAAGGAAAGGAAGGAGAAAAGTCAAGGTATAAGGACTGAGGAACCTGTGTCTGTATAATTTTTTTAAATATTCCTGCAGAATCCCACTCTGACCTGTGATCTGTCTTGCAAACAGTTGCCTTCTCCATTCCTAGCCCACTTAGGAAAAATCAGATTGATCATGAGTGTTAATGCTTCACTGGCAGAAATCTTAGCACAGATGTATACAGTAAAAGGCAGACAATAGTTTTCTTCATTGCTTGCCTTTGTCCTCAGTCACCTGTTCACTTTCTGAAAAATCATGCCCCTGTTCATAACAATTAGGGGAAAAAAAAAGGTGATTTGACTAAAAATTTCTATGCATTTCAAAAGCACATCATTTCATTATTTTTCTTCTCAGAGAAGGATTTGTTTCTATTGAAACTATTCAGTTCTATTGCTTTTGCTAGACAAATGTGAAGAAACTAGTGAACACAGTATAGGAAAAAAAACAAACCACCACCACAAAGAGACAATAAACCAAACAAATACTTCCTCCCCCCAACTAAACTTTAACAAAATTTTTACTAAATATATGTCATTTTATTATTACCACTGCACCAATAGTTATATAAAAGTACAATATCTGATGTGCATATTTTCTAGATTGTTTTATGGATACAAATAGCAGATAAGCAAAGCTGCAATTAATTTCTCTTTGGGGGAAAAAAATAGTAATATAAGAGAGTATGTTATGGAAAGCCTTAAAAAAGTAAGCTAATCTTGAACTTTACAATCTATCAGCTACAGAGTATACCCATTTATACTACCCTGATAATTAGACCCAAATGCATGAAGGGTCTGATCTTCTTTTACAATGATTTGAGAGATTTTACTGATGTCATGAATTTAAAAGTGGCCAGGTTCCTATGGAAATTGAGTCATAATTCTGTGCATCATGTGAAATGGTCTTTTATGCTCTGTCTTCCATGCTGCTTCTTCCTCAAAGTAGTCTTGTAATAACAGGTGTTTCCTTCAAGGTCTACCAAAAGTTATTCACTTTTCAAACTCTGTGTTCTCTGAATTCTGTGACTGAAATTAAACTAACTAGTGGACACAAAACAGTGTTGCTCTTGAGGTCCACTTTTAAGGTGTATTTTCAATTGGAATATGCAGTGCTTGTCAACCTTAGCCAGCAAAAATGTGTTGCAATAGCCATTTTCTCCTTCATGTGCACTGGCCAGCTTTTAATTATCTAGCTGACTACTATCTATCACTGCTGTCATCTCCCTGGTTGTCACGGTTTGAGAATGTAGAGGTTTCTGGATCATTTAATTGATGATTTTTATCACTGTATCAGTGAATGAAACACTTTTAAGGAGCGTTAGAGAGTTGCTGAAACATTCTTTTGCACCCACATGAAAAGTCATACTCCAATGGTATGAATCTAATACAATTAAAAAAAAAATAAAAATTCTAATTTCAGCTCTGGTAACTCCCTCTGAGGGATGATTAGAAGGAAATGACTGAGTGCACTAGATTTTTTTTTTTTTAATTATTATTTTTTAAAGTGATCTTTAATGCATGTCACATTAATGCTCTAGTTAATCCACCTTGAATTAAGGAAGAAGCCACCTCACAGAAAAAGATTGGAGCATTAGAAATGTCACCTCATAAAACCTTAGGAGCCTTCCTTCCAGGAAGTGAAGCCCTAAAACTGATGTAAAAAATCTGGAGAGTTACCAAGTAAAGCTCCTAGGCCAGGGGGATAATAATAAGAAAAGAACCAAACAGAAGAGTTTTTAAAAAAATAATTACACAATTTTCTATAAAAGAGCCAATGATCTGAACAAAAAAATTCAGCTCAGAAGCTTGGGGCTTCCCTAACAGAAGCACTAAATAATGACATTCTGAAAAAACATATGTGCTCTTGGAAAAAGACTAATATTAAATTATTGTATCACTACAAATGCCTATGATTTTATTCCTTAATAGTGATGTAAGTCATGCATGAACCAGGACAAATTATATTATCAGGAAAACATAGCAGATCATTAACAGGACAGTAACTTCACCTTGTAAAGGGCACTTTGGCATTTTCTGCTACTGCTTGAACTGCAGATAACATTGCTGCAGGAACTGTTGGAAGGTTTATGCTTAGTACTATTTCTGTTCCTAGGAGATGGTGGTAGTCAAAGCAATTCCCCTGCTTAGCCAGCCAGAAGGATATTTTCTATCCCCTCAGCCATATATTTTATGTATCATCTGATGAAGAGGTTTTAAACTTGTCTTGCACTTTTAGCTTGATATGTGCATTTATGAATTGTAGCTTCTGAAACTATGGAATCGTAATGGCATGCTCTGGACTTAACCCGGTTATTTTTGTTGATAATACTTACCCCCCAAACCCTGTCTGGTTCTGTCTGTAATAATTTTTTCCTTACAGATTTAGCTTGTTAAAAAAAGAGTAACTACTGCTTGTTTTACAGCTGTTCAAAAGCAGCTGGACTAGTTGTACCTGGCATTAAAAAAATCAGCTTATGAGTGAAGTAACCCAAATGCAGTGTCAGTATACAAACAAAGAAAGAAATTTAGATGAAAAGCTATCCAGGATGTGGACAACAGAATTGGAAATTCCTCTTCATTTTTCAGTTTTGAATATTGGTCACCCTAACTGCTAATAAGGTACACTATGATTGTACATCAGAAAATATAGGTTTTTTTGGCAAGCAGCTGTTGAATTGATGTTTGTGACAATATCTTCATATATGACAAACTCAGCAGATTTGCACAGATAAAAGTTTCATTGATGTCAGAGTAGGGTCTTCAAATTTTTAAGAACATGCAAAGTACTGAATTTTGCAGTGCATATTTCAGGCCAGCTTTCCTATAGGAGTTTCTAGAAGTCAGGTATCAAGAGACACATTCTGGTGAAATCACGATTCATTTCAAATCTCAATAAAAACTTTCCTTAAATTCAGTGAGGACAAATTTTATTTCAGATTTTCAAGCAAACAGTAAAACCTGTAAAATCCTGAGCTGATTAAGCATCTTGTGTAAAAACTGGCTCCTTAACCCAGTTGCTTTTATTGTTAATATTGATGATTTTTATTTTTTTTTTCCCCCTGGGATCAAGCTTCTTGCATTGAATAAGGATTAGATCAATTTATTTGCAAGAAAGAAAAGAAACAAACAAGAGTGGAAGATGTTTAGTTAATTATAAATATGGTAAATGTAGTGACTACTGCAGTGCTTCAATATGGAGTAAGAGTTTTGATTAAATCTAGTTGAAGGAGAAAAGTGACTGTATAGTTTTTTGTTCTTCATGTCTTCATGTGAGACACTAGAAAGCATCATTTCCTGTAATACTAACTTCTCCTTTGTGCAGTTGTGTATGTGACATTTTTGACATTATTTGTGAAGATAGTTTTGTATTCATAATAATGATAGAATTATTTAAAGTTTTACTTTAATTGTGGCTGATACCAAAGCACCTGCTGTGCAAGATAATTACTGTTGTCAATCTCTATTGCACTTAACCCTAGGATATCAAACACTGCTTCAGTAATTATCAAAAAGGCCCACAGTGAATCTTCATGTGAATCTAAATGTATCAGTGAACCTGTAAAAAATTAATAGGAAAGGAAACTAAGGAGATGACCAATGATCCCAACCTTTCAAAGCTGGCACCTAAATTCTTAAATGATTTTCTGTTTGTTTCTTTGTTTTGGTTTTGTTTTTCCTTTACTAATTCAATGAGATGTGGAATCAAAACTTCATATCTTCTCCAAGAACTAGCAAAGATTCCTCAAGAGTTTTCAGGCTCTGTGGACCTGATTTTAGCTAGGACTAATGGTCTGGAAGTTAGTTTCCAGCCTTACTAAGTCTCTCCACCAATGTAGTGCTTCTGTGATTAATATTTTTATAGTCAAATTAGAAAAAATAAATCAGAGCTGAATGTTTAATGGCATAATTGCTGTAATGTAGAGTATTTCAGTTCTTTCAATTTCCCTAAACAATTCACTGAAACAATATGAACGTCAAATATGCTGGAAGCATTATGTCCTTTGCATAACACCAGAAATCTGTCTTAATGTAGAACCTCAGTTCCTCTGACGCAGGTTGCAGCCCCTTTCTGAAAGGAATCCCTCTCTGAATTTGCAGTCTGTTTGAGAGATGGACTGGTTGTTACACAGCTAGCACTGCTATTGCACAGTCCCATTTTAGTAATCCTTAATAGCCACCTGTGCACTTTCAAAATCCTACTGCATAAAATCCAAGCATTTTTACTGTCCAAAGGGGAATACTTATGTTGTGGGGTAGGTTTAAGATAAATATTTAATGGAAACTTAGAATTATGCTGTTAGGAGAGTATTGACTTTAGAGGAAATGCCTCCAGTTCCATTGCTTTAACACAAAAAAGGAATCAGCTTAAGTATTTTTGACCAAGGTGTTCGGAAACAGTATAATAAATTCTTACATTATAGTGGTTTTCTAAGGCTCTTTAAAGAAGATTTTATAATTTCACAGAATCACAGAATGTTAGGGGCTGCAAGGGACCTCGAGAGGTCATCTAGTTCAACCCCTCAGCCAAAGCATGATTGTCTATACCAGGTCACACAGGAACTCAACGAGGCAGGTCACATATTCTAAAACTTAGGGAATTCAGTAGGATAGTCAATTGTATCTTCAGAAATATGTAGCTTATATAAAAAGGAAAGTTTGATTCTGCCTTTTACAAACCTGTTTCTAAATGGACAGTGTGACATACACTTGATAAATATTAGCGCCAAGCAGTTTAGTTTCCTTTCATTCAATATGAGTATGCAAGGAAAATGGACTGCACTTATTATTTTGTGCTATATAATAATTTGTGACTGTTGTTTTTTAAAATAGAATTAATTGTAACTTGAAAAATAAAAGCATATTTTCACCTATCAATCCATTTGGCTTATTAAATGACTCTACAAATATCTTACAGTGTAATAAAATCATAGCTTAACACTAAAATGACTTTCTTCTGAAATGTGCATATAAAATTTCTCAGTTCATGTAAGAATAGCCATTGGTTTTGTATTACTGTTTATTTGGAAGTACAAAGATCAAAATTAGTACTATCTATCAGATAGTTCAAAGAATTATTACTTATTTGCCTTTAGAGAAATTATGATGTAACAGGGAATAATTTTATGAAGTCTGTGTTTTTCCTCTTTGGAAAATTTTAATTGGTTGAGCTTAAAAATGGTAACTTACAGTGCCTTTTGTTTCAAACAAACCTTGCAGTGTGAGGGAATGCTAAATGCTTTTTGAAAAGCACTTTTTATTCTTGAGAAGCTGTGGGGATAGTCAATGAAACAAAACCATTTTTCCTGCTTAAATTTTATTTTAATATCTACTCTCTACAGTAGAAAGTAGAGCACTGACTAACAAAGTCAAGCAACAATAAACCATAAAACAAAAGAAAGAAATGGCAAAATACTTGTGTACCAGTACTATTTTCTCTGTGGACCTAGACACTGAAGTAATTACAGGGAAGGGGAATTCTATTAAGCAAAGAATTGTCTTGTGCACTGTAATATTGCAGAAACATGATTATTTTATAGTTTTGGCATGCCCACAATTTAAGCTGCTCATTCTCTCCTCATAATTTTGTTAAGCCTTATGTGCTGATCTTTTGCTTTTAATTCATTCTATTTGGGTTATTGCATAATGGCAACAAATATATAACAAATAATGTGAAAATAAGTTCATTATATTTGTTTCCATTTTGCATATTTTAAGGCCTGCTAATGTCTGACCCTTTGCCAGCAGTAAATTTGCTGCTCTTGTTTTAATTGGGTTTTTTTTCCATATTTTTATGAAAGTAATGAAGGATTTTGTGTATTCACTAAAGCATTTACTTCACCTTTCAAAACTTCTGTCTGGATTAGAGCTGTCATATCTCATCACTTGTAGGTAATAATCATGTTCACTTAACTCTAGGTGCAGACTCAGTGTGATGTATCTTAGCTTTCTTGTTACTATGAAACAAACTTGAGGGAGCAGTACTGTTAGTAACATCTTTTATTGTCATTTATTTTACCCAGGGATGACCTTTGATAACTCAAATAGAAGTCTACATACTAGAAAGTAATCTTTTAAAAGTAATATACATAAGGATAAGCAGATATGAGTATTCTGCTTACAGCATCTGACCTAGCATCTCCAAATTATACTTCCTCACAGATAGCTTGGATATCTCAAGGCTTGCATCAGCAGTGATGACATAGTTGTAGAAGTAAACTATATTCTGATAGCCAATCTATGAAATACTATATTCAGGGGTATATTTCAAATCAAGCTCATACAGAAGACTGTAGGAAGTTTAGAGATATAGCAGCTGCAGAGAGGACAGCAGGAAGCAGCCTATACCCAATTGTACTCATGTTGTGGCCCATGAATGCTTTAGAAAGGTAGCTGCTAATCTACCTTTTTTCAGAAAATGGGAATGAAGCAGGGATAAGCAGGAGAAAGAACCTGAAGGAGGAGAGGGTGGCTGTTTTTCAAAAAATGAGTGATTTTTAGCTCCATTTCCTTTTGTTTGGAAGCCTGGAGTTTAGAATACATACTGAAATAGCTCAAGGCGGAGGACCATTTATTTGTGTTGTGTGAAGCAGTTCAAAGACAGGTTTCTTAGCCAAAGCAAAAAGAATACTAAGAATATTTGGGCTGAAATAGAAGAACACAATTACAAATATGAATAATTATCCTGCTGCTTAGACAGGAGATCAGATCAACTCACATTGCAGTTGTATTAATTTAAGAAAAGGAGAAATAGGGGGAATATTAACGTGGAAAATACTCTGTGTGCAAAGTCATTGGAAGAAGGCTACTGAAATTAGTTGATAAAGTATGCTTACCTTATATTATATATTTACATTAGTCTCTAAATTTTGGATGACTATTGCACCTTCAATTTGACATTAAGTATTAAACAATACAAAAAGTTCAACAGATTGCATCAGATCAAAAAAGAACAAAGATTAGTAGAGTATTAAGACAGTATTGAAACAGTCGTTTCTGATTTTGAATTTACAATCAGTAGAGTTTGGAATGGAAGCAAATCTCTCAGTTTTCAAAAGCAGTAACACTAACATAGAACCTTTAGTTGTTGTTGGGGCTGCATTAAAATGCTTCAGGTGTAATTGGGTGCTATGGAGGCAATGGGTGGAATTTAGGATTTAGTACTTAATCCTCCTAGGAGGATAACATGATACCTTGCAAATCAGTGGAGATTCACATATGAGTATGTACCCTGGGTAAATTAAAATACATTAGGGATCAAAATTATTTATATTTTTATTTCTCCATACAACTGTATTTCTAATTATATTCTCTCTGAACTAGAGAATTTCAGAATTCTTTCTCAGTCAAATAATTTCTTACTATCAGAGAAATCACCTTTGTCATGGCATACATATAGTACACAAGACCCATTGAAACATCCATCATTTAATAACAATTTTGCTAGTAAACAAATGTTTACTACTATTTTGCTGAAATAATAGTAAACATTTGTGATTTTGCTAGAAGAAATAATAAAAGGAATAGAACAAATGAGATGCAGTTATTTCTTCTCAATTAAATTCTGCTGTCATAGTGATCTTCCAGTTAGGTTTCTGCAATAGTTTTACTATATAGACTCTTTCTGGATTTTCTTTCAGACTCTAGTTCTGCTGTTCTCCTTGCCTTGTAAGTATCTGCAGACCTTCAGTTATGAAGCAGTATTTGTTATTAATACCATTTCTGGGGCAGAGACAAGGACCATAACCCTTTCATGTCAAACAGTCTGAATTCTGTAATCCCTCAGAGCTATCATCCTTCTTGCTTTCTCAGTGCCTAGCAGCATATCATAAAATGTCAGTATTCTTGGTGTAAAGAAATGAGTAAAAATAGATCCAGAAAATAAATTTCCTTCTTGCTTAATCTGAACAAATGTTCTGAATATTGTTCCATTTCTGCAGGAACTGCTTTAATGTATTTTCCAGCTGACCTTAACAACAGTCTCTTAGGATGCGTGGGCAGATCGTTGCTGACTAGAATCTAATACTATCAATGTTCAAGAACATGTTGCAGAGAGGCTACTGCCAGGTTGTATTTTGCTATTCCTTTTTATTGTACAACTGCTTTTGAGCAGCAGCATCCTGTTCCACATATTTAGTGACTGTTCTCAAAGCCCACAGATGCCCAAAAGAAAAAGCATCAAGAAAAAAAGTAAACTGCAATAATTCTGGGAATATCAAACATTGGACAGACAGGGAGAAATAAATTGGAAAGGTAAATGCCTTCCTGGTGTATCTTCTTCCTGCTTGCATAATGATGCATTTTTTTATCATCTTTTATCTTTAACAGAGAAAATAACATTGCAACATGGAACTCTAAATGTGTTTGTGTCAGAGTTCTGTGAACATGTCAATCTTTCAGCAACACACTTTTTTTTTTCTTATATGCCTTTTTTAGACACATCAGAACTGTGGTGCCTGTGGTAAAACAGAAGTCTATTACTTGTGAAACAACAGCTCTTGATATTTGGCAAATGCCTGAGGAAATGTGAATCATTAGTAAAATCTCTCTAGCAGGTTACAATAACAGTTAGTGGAACAAGGGCACTTCTGAACAAACATGCAAATGTCTTATCATTTTTAATTACAGCTAACAGAGATTTGGTTTCTTTTACCTTCAGTGGTAAATGCAACTTTAATTAAGCAGAGAAGTAAATTAGCTTCTGGCATTTTGCATCCTAGACAGGTGCAGTACTCAGGGCCACGGCAATGACAGTTAGGAAAGAAAACACTTGAGTAATGTTCTATACTGCAGGGGCAAAAAGTTCCCTCAGTCCAAATCATTTGTTCCAAAAAAGATCTCACCAGGCTAATGCCAAACAGTGTTCAAAGGAAATACACTTTCTTCTTTACTGAAAACAGCAGGCTGAGTTTTCTTCTGTTCTTGGTGTTTGCCATATTTGCTATGCACTCCAACATATCTGATGTCAAAGCTTTTGCACTATTTATGGAATGTTAGAAATAATTTCTCCGGCCTTAAAAGTGCTGTACATTTGCAAAGGGAATTAATGTAAAAATAGTTAAATTATGTTCATTTAAAAGGAAATAACTTTAGGGAAAAATACATTCATAGTGTAATGTATTCATAGTCCACATAAACTGCTAGATCTATTATACCCCAAGTTTGTTTGTACTCTTTCAGAGAGGAATTTTTGCTTTGGGACTGTGTTACATAAAATGGTTTTGCATTTCTATTTTTTAATCTCCTTTTGATCTTGGAAAATCAGAGGCACCACTTCAGACTAGTCTCTAAAGGTAAAAACAGTAATGATTTCAGTAATGTGAGTTTATTTCAGTTACCAGTTGGTAGAGAAGATGAGAAGAAGCAAGAGGATTGCTTGGATATCTCTGATAATTTCCAGATCACCAGGTCATTCATTGGGTCATATTAAAAAAACCATTCTCTTCTGGTTTGTGAAATTGTACATTGTTGGTTTTTGGTGGTTTATGTCTCTGTTTTCATAAATTAGTTTGTGCAATCTGTCTCTATGACCTCGGGAAAAATTCTCTTCTTTTTTGAGGCATCCAAGCACTGATACTAAGACTGAAAAATTTACAAAAGCAGATTACAGATAATTTGCCCTACAAGTAAACATAAGCTGGGGATAACATTGTGTTGGATGGACTTTTTTTAAATCAGAGCTGCACACATCACTATGCAGTAAGCGGAAAGGGAAACTTGCCACCTGCTTATTGATTAGAAGGTAAGTAGGGTAGTGTTTGTTTGGGGGGTTTTGTTTGTTTGTTTTCTTTTGGGTATTTTTTTTGTTTGGTTTTATGCTTGCAATACTAGCAAATTAGTATGGATTTTTAGTACCAAGTGTGAGAAAGGGACTGATATGTTCTTATTTGTTCCTCTATAGCTCTGACCCCCTAACAGTTTCCAAACTTTTAGAGCTTACATGTATGGACAGGAGAAATGGACAACTATTAAGATTACAAATGGTATATGTACAGCTAGAAAGGGATCAAAAAAGATGGCATAAAGGACAAAGATGGAATGTATTTCTTGAGGCACTTAGCTCTGTCCTCTTCTGCACTCCCATGTTTCCACACAATGTTTGTTTCTAAACATTTACTTCCCCCTCATCACAGATAATAAAATGCTTTTCAATAAATTGTGATAAACCTAGCTTCTACAGAAAGAAACAAAAGCATCAACCATAATTTTTCATAGGATAAAAGCAGGAGAGATCAGACATTCAAACAGAAGTTCACTGTCTTTCAAATATTACTTTTGAGGTCAAAAAGAGCTAGGAAAGGCTTTTAAACCCAAGCTTTCCTTTTCTCTCCACAATCACTTGTATTCTGGCAAGTTTTCTCTCAACTGTAAAGAGCATAAATGCTCCCTACTAATTTTAAATTCCATTTAAAAAAAATAAATCTGTGGAAACCTAAGAATCACCCTTAATATCTACTAAGTTGCTACAAGAGAAAGTTTTATCAGTGTAGCCATAGGTTGTTATGTCTTGTAATTGAAGTAATTCTTCTCAATATTTACTTGAGCCTCTAAAATATTGATAGACTTCCTTAGCTTTCCAGTTTCATTTCTGTAGACATCAATTAAAGAAAATGTTCTCCTGTCATCTAATCATTGTGTTATTCCTGCTATGAAACCAGCTCCAAATTAAATTCACTTTACTGAAATAAAAATGGTTATGAAGCATATGTAATATTCTGAGGTCCTTCCAATTTGGAAAATGACCATTTAAAGCTCTTCGTCTTTCTTGTGTTTGTTAAGTTAAAGCAATACGTTTTAATTCCTTCCTTGACATTTCATGTTACACAAAAAAAAAAAAGAATTACAGAAACAATTATTTCATAATAATAGTTTGGTTTGTTTTGGTTTTTGGTGTTTTGTTTTGGTTTTGTTATTGCTTCTCACTAATAATTGTAATAATAAAAGACCCATCTGCTGTGGGAAATAGCCTGAAATTGTGTCAGGGGAGGTTTAGGTTGGACATGAGGAACAATTTCTTTGCTGCAAGAGTGGTCAGGCATTGGAACAGGCTGCCCAGGGAGGTGGCAGGGTCACCATGACTGTATTGTTGAAGAAACATGCGGACATGACACTTGGAGACATGGTTTAATGGCCTTGGTGGTGTTGGGTTGAAATTTGGACCGGATGATCTTAGAGGTGTTTTCCAACCAAAACAATTCCATGATTCTCTGAAAATGTCATCACAATGCCACCACTATCAGAGAGTATAATATAGTGATAAAAATAAACATTCTATGAGTATAAATATACTATTTGTATTGTCTGCTTTTAAATATTGCCAGTAACTGTGGAATTAAAGGTCAATATTTATAAAATATAGTAAATATTGCATATAAACTTATCAGAGAATATGTTACTGCGATAAAGTACATATCTGCTACCCAAATAAAGAGAGATTTAGTGGAGCATTTATTTAAAAAAAAAAATCTATAATGCTGTTATATCAAGTATTTTCTACTGATCTGATACTGATGGTGGATTTAAGTATGCTGCCTGTGGCCATCATGCAGCTATAGAGAAAAATATCTAGGGATTAGAAAACTGACTGCATGATGCTGTGCCTTGATTGAGCAAGACTGAACAAGCAAGAACGGAACAGGAAAGGGCAAGAATTTGATCACAGTAGGTTGAATTTCTATTATTCTTACTATTTTTCTTGCCAATTTAAGAGGTAAAATGAAAAGAAAAGCCAGTCTTAAAGTCAGTATAATGGAAGCATATGGTAACAATCTATTCACACACTTTTCTGAAAGAAACAAAAACCACACAAAGCACAATACAAGTGTTAGAGAAAATGACATAGTATATGTGGAAGATAAGATGCAAACTGCAGGCTTAGGCTTTGATCATGTTTCCTTTGGGATCAGCAGTTCATTTGATGACACAAATACAAGTGGAAATGGGAGGAAGATATAAAATATTTTCAGTTATGAAGTATTTGCTAGTTGTGATGGCAGATTTCTTATTGCTTCTGACAGGAATGCTATTAAAGATATTGCTAACACTTTCCTTTTATTCCCCTGTCAAATACTGAACTTGCCTGTTTGATAACTTCATTTGGTCATTGTTGTTTGATACCGTTGGTCCTAGATTATCCAGCTATATAAATTAACATGAAATAAGCCAATCTTTATTTTTCAGAAATGTGCACTTCTCATCCAGAGACAGAGATTGGGAGGTGAGGACAGAGATAATTTACTTTTCTATGAAGGGGTATTAAAAGACCAATTAAATTGTAGTGCTATTTTGAGAGGCATAAACAGGACTCAACTAATTCATAGCCTCTCTGTTGACCTTATGTGCTGAGGAGAATTTTATTCAGGCACTGGAGATGTTCTGTAAAAAGAATCAAGAGCAGCAGCATAGTTTAGTATTAAGGAAGGGTGTTCAGATGTGTTACGTTCCCAATCATTTGAACAGCAGTCTTTGTGGTGTCACATTCTTCATGCAATTTTGCTGGTGGTGGTGTGTTCCATCTTCAGTCAGTTGTGTTAAAAAAAACCACACCACAAAAACTAATCAAAAAGTGCAAATTAGCTGAAGGTAATGGAAACACAGTGTGTCACTAACTATGGGAATATCATCTGAAAACTTAAAAATATTTAATAAATCATCACACTTTGTCAAATCAAATCAGTGCACTGTATTGATTTATAGAAAACACTGAGCACAAAGTATCACCAGTGATTTAATACCTATCATTGTACCACAGACCAGAATTCACTTTCCTGAGTAAGCAGTTATGATAGAATATAATGAAGTAAAATCCTTCAGCAGATGCCATTATAATGAGGAAAACTAACTTGATAGAGTCTATGCATTCACTGAAACTTCTATCCCTTCTAGAGGCAACTGCTTCTTATGCAGACCGCAGTCCTTTAAATGGTTTCCTTCTGTTTTTTGGGGACTGTGCCAATTGAAGCTCAAATTATGCACAGAAGAATTTATTCTGTGCTTTTATCAAGATACTTGGGTTTCTTATGTCATACTTTCTTCTTCCTAGTTTGATAAAGAACTCTTGTTTGGTATTTCTAACTATCAGAATTAAATTCTGACCGTGATGCATTTGTCATTTGTTTCACCTATTCATCATGTTGTTTGTGTTGTGTTCCACCCCAACTCCCCCCCCCCCCCTTTTTTTTTTTCATGTACATTAAAAAAAAAAAAAAGTAATTTTGGGAAATGGATTCAGCACTTGTAATCACAGTGCTATAACTTTAATTTCTTCAGAATTGAATGAACAGCTGCTATAATATATTTTAATTTATAGGCAGGAAGCCTAGGGAGCACAAGAAGGCAAAATGTATTTTTATAGCTTAAAAATGGGTTCTGCATGTTTCTGAATACAACAGTAACAGTAGGGAAAAGATTCATGAATCAGGTGAGACAATATAATTAAATTTAGTCTAAGGATGATAAAAGTATGTGTGACATGTCTAAGGATGCAGTCTTGCAAGCTGTTAGAACTGTGGCAGCATAGAGTATGTCAATAGCATAGCAAGACCAGGTGTCATACACATTCATTAACAGCAAGATGGAGCAAAAGTGGCTAATGTACAGTATAGTTTTTTGTATCCTCTGTGTCACAGTCGGTGATACCAAGCACTCTCCCTTGCAAACAACAGCAAGGTGCAGATTAGGTCACAGTAGGACCCCTAAGGGAGCCCAAGAAATTCACTTTCCTGTGCTCCTGGAATCTTCAGGCCGACAAAGTCAGTCTGTGGTTTGTCTGGCCCTTTCCATTTTACTGTTATTTCATACCTAGGGATTTACTAAAAACAAAGAGCTGTCTGTGATAAAGTTGGGGGCATTTTTATCAGCTATGAACAACCCAGATTTGTTGAATTTAGTGCTGTGATTAATTTAAAAAAAATAATATTTGTAGCATTTTTAATGTTGTACAGAGACAGCCAGTGGCATGGCAGCAAAGGGTAACTTCCAGCTTTGATGTTCCTTCTCAGTGATCAGCTCAATAGCTCCTGGAGGAATGAGGTGTAAACTAACAGTGCTGTCATGCTGCTGGGCATCACCAGTCACTATGGGCAGTTCTCTCCTTGTATGTGAATTCCAGACACTGTCACTGCCTGAGTGCACCCAGTATTCTCTTTAACAAGTCAGCATAGAAAACCTAATTAAACAAGTGTCCAGTTTATGTGAACAATGGGAGAGGCTGATAAGCATCAAATCCTCCAGCTAAAACACTAGTGTAATTGTGAGAATTAGCATGGTATGTGTTGGGTTATAATAATGTATAAAGAACTGTAATGACCATCTTCACTCTGTGCACCTTTCTGCAACTTGAAGCTCCTGACTCTTCAATGGATTTATATTGTTTTGTTTGCTTTTGTTTAGTCTGTGATAATTATCCTAAATAGTGATTTGTCTGAGTGGTTATTATAGAGGCTTTGATTAGGTGCAAGCTACTGTGAAGTTTATATGCAATTTAGTGGTTTTGTGTAGTAGGTGTCCACACATCCAATAATTACTGAAATTAATTTCTATTACTTTTGCAGGAGCTACATTTCTGTAAATATTCCCAGAAATCTACCCAGAACATAATTTATCAATGTAATAAGAATTATTTCTCCTCAGCTTTGTGTTCTTTTCCTGCATTTTTCACCCATACAGGTTTTCAAAAGTATATGCTTTTCCTCCTAAAGTTCAACCAAAAAGAAGGCATGGCTATTGTGAGGTATTTTTGTCACTCTTCCACTTTGACAGCACTGATTTACTGATTAATGGGCCATCATCTTGCCTGTCTGTAAAGCAATTGCACTCAGCTCTTGCTGAATTACCAGAGGAGCTGTAAAACAGACTGCTGCACTCTACAAGCTTCCACCACTCAAAACTCTGCAACAGCCACTGAATCATATTAGGGCAGCAGCTCCTGGCTCCTGATGACTTCATGAGGCAGATGACCTATTGCTCCCAATAAAGACAATTTGGTATCTTGGGACCACACAAATCAGGAGTCTCAACCAAGCTGGTCTGTGCCACACTGAACACTGTGCTTGCACTTCCAAATTTTCTGCTGTGGGGCCCCACTGAGCAGACAAGTTAGAAGGATTCACATTACCCTCACACCCTTTTTTCCCTGAAACTCAAATTAGACCTTAGGTACTGCCTTGTTAATCACTTGACTTGCATGAGTTGACCACATGCCTATTCGTCTGAGATGGAGCATTGCTAGTGTCTTGAGGATGGAGAAATCCAATTCTACTTGCTACTGAATGACTTTTTAGCGGTGTGGAAACAAAATGTACTGAAGGTTTCATAACCTTTCCAAATGTTTCAGTGAGACCTGTGGTGTTTATGCAATATTGGCTTTGGGAGTATATTAATTATATGTACAAACCATTCATTCATCACCTAAGTGTCTACAGGGTACAATTGTTCTGTAGAGTTTGTTTTCAGTAGAGTATTTTGCTCTTGTTTCCCTCCACTTTGCTACGCTGAGAGTTTCTGACTGCACTTGTATATCGTGCCCAACCATTTGAGTGCAGCTGCCTTGGGTGTAAATGTCTACTCTGGTATTCTTGAGTAAGCCCTATGAGGAGAGACTGAGGGAGCTGGGGTTGCTTAGCCTGGAGAAAAGGAGACTCAGGGGTGACCTTATTGCTCTCTACAACTACCTGAAGGGAGGTTGTAGTGAGGCAGAGGTTGGTCTCTTCTCCCAGGCAATCAGTACCAGAACAAGAGGACACAGTCTCAGGCTACGTCAGGGGAGGTTTAGGCTGGAGGTTAGGAGGAAGTTTTACACAGAGAGAGTGATTGCCCACTGGAATGGGCTGCCCAAGGAGGTGGTGGGGTCGCCGTTGCTGGGGGTGTTCAGGGCGAGGCTTGACAGGATGCTTGGTTCCATGGTTTAGTTGATTAGGTGGTGTTGGATGATAGGTTGGACATGATGATCTTGAAGGTCTCTTTCAACCTGGTTTGTTCTATTCTATTCTGTTCTATTCTATTCTATTCTATTCTAAATTCTGGCCTTAAGTTTTAGAAGGGTGGGGATTATAAAATGTTGCCTTCTACTTCTTTTGCAGTACCAACTGTGCCCATTTAAATTCTTATTTGTATCTGAAAGGTAATAGGATTATATTTTGTAATTCATATTAACAAATAGTGCTCATAGCACTCCATAGGGCAACTTATTCCTCATTAAAGGAGAAAGTGTATGAACTTTTCAGAATGTAAGCCTCAAATAGATGGCATAGAAGATATTTCTGTGTAGCTCTTGTCTAAGCAGTTTGGAGTTATGCAGAGATTGTTACGTGTATCAGTCAGCACTCAGTATATTTTTTCATACAGCATGTGACAGATTCTAACAGAATTTAGTTGATTTAAGTAGTAAATTTGTTATAAGTTTGTAGTTTTCCACGTTCAGCTTTTGACATTGCTTTGTATGGTTAGCAAGTGAATATTTGCAGAACTCCATTGCCAGGACTATGATCTGAGTTATTATGTATACTTTCTGTACTAAGTAGAGCCTCAGGTAGACAGCAGCAATCAACAAGATTGTCTCTCTGAACTAGTCTTCAGTGACCATTTGATGTTTTGATTACAAGTGCCTACAAGTGACAACAGCAGAAATACAGAAAAGCACAGTCCCATTCTCTTTGAACATTTGAGAGCATGTTTGCAACTGCAAAATGCACTCTCACTGGGCACTGATGATCAACATAAGTATTAGGAGATCTGCCTTTCTCAAAAGCTCTGCCTTTCTGTTTTCCTGTGTTTTCTTTAACAATAATCAGCACAGATGAAAAAGGCTCACAATTTGTATCGCCCTATTTAAGACCATGAAAGCATATAGCCTTTCTTCTGTGTGATAGTGGATCATGATTTTCTTCCTTAAAACATCCTTGAGTTTGCTTACCAAAAGGTCTGTCAGTATCAGTTTTTTTAGCTTCTTTCTTGCTCCATGTTAGCCTCATATTTAATAATTAGGTTTGGAAGAGAATAATTTTGGAAGAAAAAAAGTCAAAACAGAAACACACGAACTATCAGAGAATTTAATGCCATTCTCAAAAGTTTCTGTTTTTAATAAAGCTTTCTAGCATGCAAAATGTTTTTTGTTTTGTTTTGGTTTGGTTTTTTTTTTGTGTGTGTGTGTGTTTTTTTGTTTGTTTGGTTGGTTTTGTTTGTTTCCCCAGCCCCAGTAAGGACAACAAATAGAGGGTTATCAAACATTGGAATGGTCTGCCCAGGATGGTGGTGGAGTCACCATCCCTCTGGAGGTGTTTAAGCAGTGTGTGGACCTGGCATTTAGGACTGACCCTGAACTGGGTTGAGGGTTGGACTGGATGATCACAGAATCACCAAGGTTGGAAGAGACCTCAAAGATCATCAAGTCCAACTTACCATCACAGACCTCATGACTAAACCATGGCACCAAGTGCAACTTCCAATCCCCTCTTGAACACCTCCAGGGATGGTGACTCCATCACCTCCCTAGGCAGCCCATTCCAATGGCTAATAACTCTCTCAGTGAAGAACTTTCTCCTCACCTTGAGCCTAAAAGACCTCTTTGAGGTCTCCTCCAACAGATATTTTCTATGATTCTGTGACTCTATTTTGACTCCCAGTAGATCTGACAAAGACCAATGTTCCTGTCAGTCACAGAGCTTTGTTTATTTGCTGGATTTGGATTTTTACGCTGTACTTGAACTGTACTTAATGTGAACAAGAAATGATAAAATATAATAGGCATCCTGCATAAAACTTTAATTTCAGTTGCTATGTGTTAGATAAAAAAGGGATACATACTGCAGATTTTTGGTGAGGAAATAATATTTAAGCAGCAGCTCTTCTAGTTGTAGCTCCAAAATTAAACTAATTTAGAGTGCACTTATTCTAAATGGAAAATGTCTTGTAGATGCAATTGTTCTGTTGCATGAAATCACATCACAATAATTGTTTTTCTGGGTGGAAAGTACTTTGTGTAACTGCAGTTGTGTAATGAAGTGAAGATTAGTATACTGCACATATGAGATGTACAGTAATTGCAAAGAAAAATCACTTTCCTTGCATTCAGTCTTGCATTTTCTAGAAGAGTTGTTTGCACTTATGAAGTCAATCCCAGAATGTGAAGGCTTTTGCCTTTTGGAAAATGTGCACATAAAACTGAAACAAAGAAATAATAAAAGAGTGCTCTAAGGAGGTTTTTATCTAGATTGTCCAGAATAAAAAGATCCAGGAAAATGAAGGTCTTTTTTAATTGGAAGTATCACAATTCTAAGTTGAGGAGACAGAAAGTGGGAGGTTGAAGAAAGATTTCAACAGTTATATTTTCTAGGTAAGGTGAATGTATGTCATAGTTCACGAATCCATGTTAGAGTGCCTTATCTTCTGAATGTGCGATTAGATTGGATTAGATTCTGAATGTGAGATTAGAATTTAGCATGGTCTATTTAGTAAAAAATTATTTTAAACTGGTATTGAGTTGTTCCCCTTACAGAATATGTATTTACTGATGAGTTAATGTTAAGGAATAAAATTGATAGTCTTCTCTATTATCCACTTTACATTGGTTCACCCACCATTAAATTGCACAATTTGCCTGCCGATCATGAGTAAATTCCATATGGCTGCTTCTTGCTAATTACTCTAATTTACTTTTTAAATGAGGAGATGAGAGAACAAGCAAGACACTGAAGAAAACATATTTTTTAAACTTTTAACAGACTTCTATAACTACAGAGTAAAGTACAGGTAGTTTCTTGTATGACTTGGAAGTCACTGATAGCACAATGGAAGTGTAAATCCTTCTTCTTGTGCTGCATATTTACTCCTTGAAAAGATGAAGATAATGCATATTGGAATAGGAACACTGAGAAATTAATTGCAGCACTGGTATATTAACCAAATGGGTTGATATCTCAGTTGTAAATGTGTCTGAATCAGTAACTTTAATCATTGTGGTTTGTGAGGCAAACAATTAAGTATCAGATATTGCTATTTATATGCACTCTAGTTAAGCAGGACTTCTCTTTTTTTTCCCTCTATTTTTTGTCTTTTTAAAATATTACAAGAAACTGCATTATAAAATGCCATTAATCAGTTTAATAAAGTCCACATTAAAAGAAGCTTGATGTTTAGGCTTCTCAGTATTTCAGAACAGTGACTAGTAAAAGTCACATTTTTTGCTTTGAATTTCCAGAAAAATGTCAATTCTCTATGCCTAATTTATGCTATTTTGTTCTGGTGCTGCCTTACACATCATACAAAATAACATTTCTCTCTTTTTGACACATCGTCTCTCAATATATCCACAGAAGGTAATCATATTAAACCTTGAATGTGACTTTTGGTAGGTGAAAAGCCTAGTTTTTCTTTCCCATAGTATCTATGTTTCTGTCAGATCTATAGCTCTTAGTATCTGCAGCAGAAAAGATCTCAAGATGCATTTATGTGATGTCAGAAATGTTTCTTCAGATCTGAGAAGCCCTTGGCCAACTTCCTGTGAAAGGATAGAGTATTTCCTTTATTTATAAATGATATGGCAATATTAATCAAAATATTAATAACCTTTTATTAATATGAAAATAGCCCAAACATATAAAAATGGTTGATGTACATTTACAGTATATTTACAATGGGAATGTACAGTATTCAGGTGACTATAACAATTTAACTATTTTATGCAAACTGGGAGGAATACAACAGAAAGAGAATATCCCATGAGTGAAATGGCACTTGACCACAGTGGGGGGGAGACTTGACAAGAACTGTTAAGCCAAAGAGTCAATGAATTAATTACTCACAGCTGCTTGTACCCAAGTAGGGAAGTGCTGCTACTGTGTATTAGAGGCTTTGGGGTGCTCATGAACCAGGCATGGCAGGTTGTTGGCAGGAAGGCCATGTGGTCTTGATGGCTGGTCTGACTTCAGTGGACAGTGGGCCATTAATGGCACTATCACGACGGGTGCTTGCTTTGTCCTGGGTGAACTGAGGCATGGCAAAATCCTGGTCGCAAGGCGAAGCAGGCTTGGCTCCGACTCACAAGCTCATGGCTTCTCTTGTGGCTTGCGACGTGTATGCTTGTGGCTTTATCCCAGGCTCTGGACCAGGGAACTTGTGGCAACTTGATGCCCCACAAGGCCCAAGCAGGTTCAAGCACGCAAGGCTTGAGCAAGGCACAGGTCTGTATATAAATCTTGTCCAAGGTTCAATTGGACCAATAGGGCAACTGAAACCAGCACCTAGTTAACCAATGAGAAGGGGATCTGCCAGGCTGTGGTCAGCACACATGCCCTCACCCCAGATACAGGTTGTTTACCAGACATGCATGGTCCTGTCCTGTCCCCTTTGTTCCTTTTCTTGTGTTACCCTGACTTTCTGCAGGAAGGAGAGTGGAGAGGAGGACCATGTTTAGACACTTTAGGGTCTGCCTGGATTTGTGCTGGGGCTGTTTGGCCCTACCATGACACTTCCTCAGTGGGATCTTGTTCTCTGAAGGTGGTGTGGAGGTGCTTTATTGCTGAGCCAGGTAAACACACTAACAGTGCAACAGCATACAAGATCTTGTCCTCTCTTGTGCTGCATATGATGTAATAACAGGTAAGTTTGAATGTAACTAATCTAGCTCAAGTGCGTAGTAAAAGGGTTTAGCTTAAAAAAACACAAATGCTGACTCTTCTGACTTAATTTCCTGATAGTAGCAAGCATCCTGAGCTCTGTTGATTCCCGTGTACCTAAATTGCAGAGTTACAACCTACAGGAGAATGGAAGGTTTAGAATAGAACAGAAGTGTATGTGGTAATTTTCCAAGTCAGTCATTCTTGTGCTGGGCATATGTCTTTTACAGTTGCAGAAATGTTATCAGCTGCCTAATTCAGATTATACTTTGGATGCTGAATCTGAGTTCTAATGAGGATGAAAAATAAGGTCTCAGGAAGGTCTGTCAATGAAGGCATGCCACTCAGAGACAGAAATATTATTTACCAAATAAAAGCAAAATATACAGGGGTATCAAAGGGGGCTTCTGAAAAAAAAATGGTTTTGGAAAGAGAGCTACTGATTTGGAGAGAAAACGCTGAAATAATTTTCAGCATAACATGAACAAAAGGAGCATGCCAAATTTATGCAAATTGCATATTATTACACTCTGTGTAAAGTGTGCATTATACCAATGAAGACTTAGTGGTCTCATCGCTACAGTGAAAATGCAATCACTGATTAGAGTGAGATCAAGCGTTTTTTTTCAGTACGGACTCATTTACAGTGACTGTAAGACAGCAGGTGCTCTCATCTTTTCACTACTTTTTACCTATCATCTGTGAATGTGACCAAATTAATTCTGAAGAGCACTTTGAAACTCACATACTTATTCAGAGGTTATGCATGGTGGCACTCTGGACAAATTCAGTGAACATAGTGCAGAATTGTTACCACATGTATAGAAAAACACTTTAAAATATTAATAAAGAAATTTCTGAATACTATTTTTCAACGTTTAATTTTCTAGAGACTAGCAGATATCATGATGGAATTTTCAAAATTAAACTCTTAAAAATAATCTAATTGTAAAAATGAATGTATTAATAATGCGATAGCGATTTGCAAATACTGGTGTTTTTAAGAGTTTGTACGTTAACAGGGAAAAAGTGGCCAAGCATCTTTCTAGTATTATATGAAGCCTGGGAGATTGCTTTGCTTCCTTTAAACATAAAGTGAGAAGAGCCCTTTAGATGATCTGTACTTGTATGTTGAAAATCAAAGCTTTATAATATTCCACTGGGGGAAAAAAACCAAACTATTGAGGCCATTTTAGTAAATGTTCAGAAATGCAGCATGATACCAAGTCAAGGCAGTACCTGCTTAAACATTTATGTAAGAAAGATTGTGATTCCATGCCAACAGAGCTGCACAGAAAAATGGTTTCACTTTAGTTACTTTCAAATATAATCTATAAAAAGTATATTTTTTTCAGCTATTCTTTTCTTACCGAAAAAAAAATAAAAATAAAAGGTTTCATTTTATAAGATCCTACAGGATCTATAAACATCTCACCAACCTTTGATATTTCCTCCTGCCATTATAGAAATGAACTGTAATTCAGGAATAATATGCTCCACTCGGGGTACATGGTGATTAAAACACAGTATAGTGTCTGATACATTTTTGCATGCTAAAGTACCATTTGGCTATGCAATTCTTCACAGCCAGGATTAGAAATTTCTAATTATCCAAAAGATATGATGTTGGTATATGCTTTGAGGTGACTGAAGAAAAGTAAAAGTAGTTTTGCAAAATGTTGGGAAGTTTAGTGCATTTGGGCTTATTTTGTCTTTTAACCATTCTGGACACATGTAAGCAAAATGCACAAACTTAGCTAAAATAAACTTGATGAGTTAAAAAAAACATTGACAAAGATGGAATGTTTTAATGGCAAAGGAAATAACTGGTTATAATCAACATATGAAAAACACTCCACTAATGCACTAGCAAATGGAAAAAGACTTTGAATTTACATTTCATTAGAATGAATCAGTGTATGAAAGCACACAGCTATGAAGAGTACAAAAAGTGCTTTGAACAGCCTGGTTAGCCTTGTTTATCACAAGTGTACTGTAATATCAGCAAATGCCTGTGGAATTCATGACACTTTATTCTGCTATTCTTCATATTTATTGGCATATAACTTTTGAAGTAAAGCCATAAATGTTTTCCTTACCTACTAAAAGATGTCTCTTTGTTTTTTATTCAATAGCTATTCTGTCATTAAAACAATGAAATGCCTAATATCTGAGATGTATAGATGAGTATGGACAATAAAGTATGTACCATGAATTATAATTTACTTAATCATACAGCAAGCAGCTTTAAAGTAAGATTTGCTTTAAGGTAGAGTATATGATGCTCAGTTGAACACAAATGGAAATGCAAATGTACATGCAAAAAACCCAAACACACATACTTGAATGCATTGTATGGTCAAAAAAATTAAATATGTCATATAAACAATAACATTCAGTTTACAGCAGTAGGATTACTTGAAAGGTGTCATCATTGCTACTGATCTATTTCTGATAAAAAAAAAATCTAATGCCTCTTTTATTTTCCACATAATTTCGATCTCTTTTGTCTTAGAAATTGAATATTGTACTAGACTGGAAGTATGTCTAGTCTGTTATTTTCATTCTGACCTTGGTAAAGCTATTGTTTACCATATCTGTAGCTACAGGACAAACTATAGAGTGGAAATTTTTGTCTGGAATAGTTTAAAATGTGGGGTTTTCCATTCTGTTTCCCTAGGTCTTAAAGTGACTTCTGGATACAAAGCTTTTACCCTTAGTTCTGGAGTTTTGTACATATTCTAAAATAAAGGATATTGGTATCTGTAAGTATTCAGGATGATCGTCCAATGTATATATCATTTTTGGACCTTGATATTTTGGTCTCAGCAGCTTCCAGGAGCAGTGATTTCTATTCTGCTGTATAGAACAAAAAGTATTTCTGATGAATTTGCAATGTTGTGGCTTTTTTTTTTTTTTTTCCCCTGCCCACTTGTTAGAAGAAATGGAAATCAGAAGCTTCCAATCAATTCCAGATAAAAAAAAATCCAGGATAAGAGAGAGTAATCTTTTTCTATCATCTTAAGTAAAATGATTACAAACTTTTTGAGCATTTTTCATTCCTTTGATCACTTCTCTGAGATTTGAACTCCTTTTTCTGAACCTCTGTCAGCTCTTTAGCACTGGAGGAGGTTTTTTGCTTGGTTTTGGTTTTGTGGGGTTTTTTTTTGGTTAATTCATGTGTTTGTTGTTTTTGTTGTTGCTGTTTTTTTGAGCAGGTAGAATTGGTACTGCACATATTTTTCTGGAGAAGATGGCATTTTAGATAGATATGTGATCATTTCTTGACTGTATTGGGACGTTGGACAATAAAGGTACTTTATTCTTTCCTCTGCTCCTTCTTTATTGTCAGTTATTTTGGAAGGCACAGTGTAACTTGCTTCAGATCCTCTGTGTGAGTACCAAACAGAAACTAAAAGGAGACATGATCACTCATTTTTATTTTCTTGGTATATATCAGTGTTGCATTCAATTACTGCTGCCTTTAAAGGTTTCTGACCCAGATAGAATGAATATCCTCTCAAATGATATGTGATTTCATTTGAGGAGAAGTTCTAGGGTAGTGACTGGGGTAAGAGCTTATTCTCCTTTCCTCTGAATTTGTCCAGGGGTTGGCAAAGATAGTTGTCATGGAATGCCTGTATTTCCAGCCCCATTGAGAAACCCTTTAGTTGCCTGTAGCTGGTTGGTGTGGTAGTTTCTAATTCTGTCCTAGATTAAACCTATGGCCAGATTTAGGGAAAAGAAGGAATTTCCCCTTATGCTGGACTGCTCTGCTTTATAGTGTTTTACCTGAAACACTATGGCCTGAAATTCATCCATCCCTGTAACCCATGTTCTAGGCTACAGAATAGCTTTTTCTCTGTCTTGTTCATTTACTTTAGAAACATTATACGGGGATGGCTTTCAGCTATACCCTATGACTTTTGGGGGCTTTTAGACTCCTGTTTTACCTTGTATGTCTTAAATTTAATTTAGAAGACTAAATCAGAGGCATAGACTTTGTTTAAGAGAGCAAACAAGAAAAATTAGATGTTTCAGTACAGTGGAATCAAAATTTCTCATAGATATGGATCTAAGATCTGTCTCAAATATAAAGGCTTTCCATAATAATGAATTCTTCATGGATATTCATAAGTGGGGGGAAAAAAAGACATGGGAAAGAAAAATAAATACAGAGTCCTAATTTCTCTACCTTATTAAACAATAAAAATTAGAGTATAGTCAAAATGTTCAAATTGATTTTATAGATCTGGAGACTATCTAAAAATGAAGTAAAAAAATCGGGCTACTATACTTTGAGACTATAGTTACAAGTTAGTTACAAGTTAGTTCAAGTTATTTCTTCACTTTTTAATGTTTTATGGTGTAGGTGACCTTGGGATTATTTTTTTAAGTATATATGTACATAACAATTTATTAAATATACTTTAAGAATTTACCATCTGTTTATGTCTATACTTTTGGACTGAAAAGCCAAGATGAACGTGCAATACATACACAAGCCAGACAATAAAACCAGCTTTATGTGGTTTTCTGCATTACTGTTTTAGCTTTGTTTCTTTCTGAAGCACTAAGCAGGTCATGAATTCTAAAACCTAATCTTCTGTAAGCATTAGTAATGAAACAGTGCAGCAGAGAGGCATGGCCTTTTCCCACAAGATTTTACTTTGTTTATGAATTGAGTCATACAAAGAGTGGAATCAGAGATAAGACATGAAATTTTCAGGTGGTACCAGCTGGCATAGCCCCATTAAAATAAATGGAAAGACTCTAGTTATCACCATTAGTTTGTGACTCATACCTAAGGTAAATAAAATGGTTAATATGAATGTTTCAGTCATAAGTCATTTAGATAGAACTATTGACATTGCAAGGACAGATGCAGACATTCAGCATCTGAGACAATTTGATATATATTTTGGATTTGAGACAATGCATGAGTTTTCTGTCTATCATCCAGTTGACCCTGGCTCATATTTGAACTTAGTAAAAAGTAACCTAATACTGTGAAGCTTCTGGTGACTGGAGTAAATCATGGGCTGCTGCATAGCATTAGGATGAAAGACTCGGGCAGAGAAGGGGAAAATCAAATCTTTTCCCCTTCATTCCTCATGCGATACACACTGAATTGTACTGAGTCCTTGTCAGCAATATGACTATTGACTGATGCTGTAACTAGTAAGTTCAGTAAAACAATTTGAGCTGAAAATATGCATATCACTTTCTGTCATTTTACTGTAAGGTAGGTACAACAATAGCAATAGCAGCAACAAAATCCATGTGTGAGAATGGCCATGGAAAGAAGAGAAAGCTTTAGATTTTTCTAGAGACTTTCATATTTCACAAATTCCACCTGTGAATTCTGTAAGGCCCAAAGCAAACAAAATCTAGAATAAGAACCAGGGAGACATTTAGTTAAGAGAATCAGAAAGTCTATTCTTTGGCTGTCACAGCAGGTACATGTACCTTTCCCTGCCCTTTGTCTTCCAACACTGCAAAGTTTACAGCATTACGAGTGAAAAATCATCAAATTAGGTCAATAGTGCATCACTGTATGTGTAAGATGAAAACACATATGGTTTATCACTATCCCTTCATTTATTGTAGCTGTGATTTTGAGTATTGTTCCTTGTAAAGTACTCGTGTGTGGTGGTCTCTGGAACACAAATTAAATTTGCCAGGAGGATATGTTGCTAAAAATTATGAATATGCACCTGTGATCTTTTCATCTGCTTTTGCGTCCCCTGGTTCAGGAGTTTTAAGAGGAGGGATGGCTAGAAATACTAACATCTGGCTCTACGCCTGTGTTTTTGACTTAGAAAAAGATTAGTGTCACACAGTGTCAAGTGTTTCATGTTTGTCAGTAAGCGATAGTCATTATTTATAGTGAATAAAAAATAAATACCATGAGTTATTTACTTATTTAAAATATTGAATGAGATGTGCTGGCTGTAAATAACTTACACAATATATTTTAAAACAAAAAATTTTGTAGTTATCTTAATATATTTTTTCTTGAGAATTATCTCTTCTGATTAGTTTTCAGTTCTAACAGCAACAAAATTATCCTATGTATCTTCACTACAGATTTCTCATTGAAATTCGTAGCTGAATTGAAACGCCCTTTCTGAAAACAAAGAGAGGAGGGCTTGCGAGTGCTTTGCCTTCCCTGCAGGGCGTTTTCCCCCTGGGAAACTGCGTCTGTTCCACTCCCCCCTCCTTGCCCAGCTAGGGTATAAAAGGGAAGGCATTGGGGTCATTAGCCCTCCTTTTGGCTCCTGCCTCCCCTGGATGAGAGCTACTGTGGCTGCTTTCCTGCTCCTCTGCCACATGGTCGGGCCTGATCCTTCTTCCTGCTGCTTCTGTGACTCTTCAGAGAGAGACTGGTTTTGTATTATTCTTTTTTTGTCCCCCTCCTATCCATCCTTGTTCCTTGCCCTTGTAAACCTTACCTATTATTGTTATATATATATTGTTTAAAGAAAACTCTTTACCTCTCTACTTCCAAGCTGACTCCAAATTATTGTTTGGTGGATTTGCTCCTTCCTTTTTTTTCTCTCTCTGTTGGGAAGGAGGAGGGGGGAGTGGGGGAGAGATTCTCAGCCTTGCCCCCATCTGAACTCTTAACTCCTAGTTAAGGCTCAAACCACCACAATGACCACTGAAATATTGGTTACAACCATCTTGTAATGAAAGACTATCATAACTATCACTATATCATTTTCCATTTTAATGAGAATCATTGATTGGCAAAAGGTGAAATAATGTATAGGAATTTTATGTCTTACTTGTTAATATGAAAGAAAACTTTAAAAAAGTAAAGCATGGTTCTTTAAATTTTCTCTTTATCAAGATAAGTAGGGAATGAAAAAGAAAGTAGTAGGCAAGAAAGAATTATTTTATCCCTTCACCAAAAAAAAAAAAAAAAAAAAGGGGTGAAAGACTTTTATGAATCCTGCTTACACAAGATGTGAAAGACAATTTTATTTCATAGACAGCATAGACAGCCTGGCTTCTCCATTTGCATTACCCTTGGATCAGTGCACAAGCATGGTTCTCACTTTGGAAGCTATTGTTAAGCAAGAAAACTCAGCTGTTTTCCTTCCAAATGAAAAAGGAAACAGTTCCACGGACTGAGATTTGCTCTCCAGGAAAGCCCATGATATCTCACCAAGTTACAAGTAATTGCCTACCCATTTTAACTATAACACTAGGGATGAATAGTCTTTAAGCTATTTCAAAATATGTCCTATTAACTTTAACACATGCTAAAATTGTAGCAGAATTTAATTTCCTGCCTTTCAAGAAAGCAATGCTTTTTCCTATAATGAGGCCTTTCTGTTGAAGAAATTACAGGCACTAAAGGACTATGAGTTTCATTTTTTCCTGAATTCTTAAATTTATTGCAATCATAAGCTATAGAATATTTCAGATTGGAAGGGACCTCATGAGCCACCCTCATGCAACCTCCTACCTCATGCAGCCTTCCACATCTCATCAAAGCCTTGCATTCTCTTCCTTGCTAGCACAGAGCATATAGGCTAGATGGCTAAAGGTTGAGTAACAGGGAGGTGACATATGCTCTCATGATCTGCTAGACAAGTATTGTACCTGTTCTGTTCACACTGTTATGAGGCCAGAAGATGTTTCTCATAAGAGAAACAGGCTAGTACACTGAAATAAAATTGCTAATTTAACTAATGAGTCAGAAATGCTGTTTCCCATACTTCAGCTGTGCAGTTTCTATAAACACAGCTAGATGGCTTTTACTCTTAAACCTTCTGAGGGAGGTACCAGTCATGGCTTTCAAGATTTGTATTACCTCAGCAAATATATTCCTGCTGCAATAGCTAAACAAAAGCTAAAGGAAATGGGGGAAAAAATTAATAATTAGAAGAGACTGACATTTGGAAGCCAGCCAAAATGAATGCAAGTTAAAACTGAAGTGACTTAGCCTGAATAGGAGAATAGTGGGGCTTTTTTAAAGATTTAAACTAAGATGTGTTACATGAAACTTCATTTCCTAGTAACTATAAAAAGGGTACCAGGACCAATTTTATTGGCAACTATTCTACAAGGTTTTCTTTGTAACTACTTGCTCAGTCATCACAAGGACATTCATTGGAAAAGGCGATTGTAAAACTGTTGTGTTAGGTTACATTTATTTTTGGTCAATGATGGAAGTTAATTTTTTTTTTTTTGAAAGCTTGATGTCAAAGTATATATTTCATAATTAAACAGACAGATTTTTTATTTAGATCTCTCATTTCTCTTCTTACCAAATATCCAACTTCAGAAACTTTCCAGTCAGAAATGTTCAAGGTTGATACAAGTTTGAGAAACATGTTGCTAAAAAGAAATATATTAGTAATCATAAGAGCAATATGAGAAGGATTTCTGATGTCAAAAAGTCTGCAATTAGACACACACATACATAAAACAACAAAAAAACCCCAAACAAATAAAAACCCCAAAACTTCAACCCAAAATTTTCTGAACAAATTAATCAGTATATGTAGGTCTTCTAGTCTGACACTGGTAATTAAGGAGTGGAGTCATCTTCTTCCAAATTCTGCTAAGATTTTCTTCAAATTAGGTAAGATGTGATTCAGTATACATTAGTGCCAATTTAGCAAATGTTTAATTATGCTATTGACTTCTGAATGTTCTTTATTGGGAATCATCTAGAGACACAGTATCTCACTGGTATTTCAGTCCGGGGGGACAGGAAGCAACTCACGCATAACTGTCAGTTTCATGAAGCTGTTGCCTTCACACTGCATAAAAATAATAACTGTGTATCAAATGTGGAAATAGGCAATAGGAGATTAACAATCTGTAAAAGCACTGACTAGATCCCTAAAAAAGAAACTTAATTCAGTTTTATAAACATTTTCAAGTGACTCTATAGTTCTGCTCCTTTAAGATGAGAAATAGTAACCTCCCTGAGACAGCTGAGTGTTATGATACATTAGCAAATTACAAAAATATAGTGAGGAAACAATTCATTAATCATCTAGATTAATCTATGTTGGTTAGCTTACTCTCTGTTCCTGCATTTAGAGTATATGTTCTTAACTATCCCAATGCTTTCTTATGTGCACCAGATACTTTTAACATGCTGCTTAAAGCAAAATGTTTAAATAATGCTATTTTGGTAAAAGTTCTGAGAAGTGCTTAAAATTTTAACTCCATTTCATTGTGTTCATATTACAAAATATGAATTAAAAAATAATAAATAGCTTCAACACACTTTGACTTTATGCAACTAGGGGCAGAGGTTTTGTTCCAGCCTTCTGTTAGCCTAATTTTGGTGCCATTGTAATAAATTATGTCAGTCTCTAAGTGTATCCAAGGTGTGATTACACATGCTACAAGTCAGCTAGAGTGAAGTGCCACTGTGGCATGCCTCCCCCATCGTATCTTCACTTATATTTCATTGCCAGAAAAAGCAGATGTTTCAGTGACATTTGTGCCATTAATACATCATTAAGGGATCTCCTTATCTGCCAGAGAAGTTTTATAACTCTGCACATTTGAACTGTGCAGCATATTAGGGTAAAGGACATAATGTTTATCCAAGTGAGTGCTTAAGCACTTTAAAATGGATAGTGGATATATTTTCTCTAGTAATTTTCTTCTCTTCTGTAAAATAATATTATAATTCCACAACTGTATTGCAATGCTACTTTATTAATATCCACAACAAATGTCCTCTTGGTTTATGGGAAAGCTTCATAGATGTAGCTCTTTTGTCACACTGAAGCAGGAAAAAACCCTAGTTCAATGTGTTAAGTATGTCTCCCAATAGATAAACAGCCTTGTGTCTCCCAATCCCAGCAAAAGTACTCTGTAACCTCCTTGCAGCAGGAAACAGTTAGTTCCTCACAAGGAAATACATTCTAAATATGTAAAGACAAGGAAATCTTCAACAAGAAATGTAAGTGTAATCAAAAATATGAGGAAAATATGTGAATGATGTGTGGCATCATGGCTGTATTTCATGGTACACTCCTGCCCTGAGCTGATGAGTAGGTTTCTCAGGCAACAGATCCCTGATTGCATTAATTCCTACATCAAACCTTTCTCAGATTCTTAGCAAATAACTAAGCATAATCTATGGATCTTCTCATCAGGCTTTTGTTAGTGCCAGAAGTACATTCTGCCTTTGACTGATTAACAAAATTTGTTAAACCAGTGATTAAATAAATTTCTGACTAACAATGCATCTAGCAGTAAACCTCCTTCTGCTGTAGTTCATTTCCTTTAATCACAGTAAATCTACTAATCTGCCATAACATCTCATAAAACTCATCAAAAAAATCAAAGAAAGCTGTTGGTCAGATCCAAAGATGTATTAAGACACTTAACCAATAATTGATTTAGCTATGTTACTCAAAGTAGAATTTATAAACAAAGATGTTCATAAAGACAATTAAAAGAGAAAAGTTTTTTTAAAAATTTTCTGTTCTTCTAGGATTGTTGGAATGAAAAGTGAGAATAAAATGACTAGTAATTACTGATGTTGTTCTTGCCAGTGAATTTAAACAGATTTCTTTTGACAATGTGCTTTATTCAACATCTTTCCCTTCTCGCTCTTGGTGCTATTTAGAGCAGAGAGGTGGAGAAGGAAACAAAAGAAAACAGAAATCAAGAAAAGGATGACAGGGAAGACTCACATATATTATATGACACTACTTTCCATGATAGCTTTGGACTTGGCTAGGCTTCAAAGTAGTTTTTTTTTTTTTTTTTTTTTTGTTTTTTTTTTAAGGAAATAAATATTTGAAAGTAATTTTGTTGTCTACATTAAGTTCCTAATGATAGTTACCATAAATTTAGTTTATCTAACTGAATTGGGCACTCACCCTGAGTCATTTCCATGGTAAAGGGACCAAAATTGTCCCGTTGGCTGCTACTCGTACGTTCTTTTCATGCTATTGGCAATTCAGTGCAGGCTGAAGCAATCCTGAAGCTCTTCTATGTAATTCTCCAGAATCTTGACTAAATCCATGACCGGGGGCTTGAATAAGTATTTAGAACAGAATGGAATAGAATAGAATAAACCAGGCTGGAAAAGACCTTTGAGATCGAGTCCAACCTATCACCCAACACCATCTAATCAACTAAACCATGGCACCAAGCATCCCATCAACTCTCCTCCTAAGTGTTACAGAGTTCACTCCCTTGTAAGTGCATGAGCCAAACTATAAATGAAAAGTTGGGCTATGAAATTGTGTATTCGCTTGAAGTAGCCAGAAATGATAAATATATAAATTCATGTAATAATTTTAAATGCAATAAAGCAGATGGTTCAGAACAGAAACAGCTTCTTGTGATTGTTGACTTGCTAAAAAAAACCAACAACAGGTCTATTTGGTACTAGCGCAGGAAAATTTCAGCTGTGAAACTTGATTCCTTTGTTTCTCTACTTCTCTCTGCAATTAGGAAAATGCTCAAAAATTAAAGAATTGGGTTTTATGCTTTCCTGTATCCCAGCCAGCTGCTATGTACTTTTGGGTCTATAATTAGAAAGTTCCTGTTTTGCTAGAGTTCAGATAACATTGTTTTTAGAAAAAGCAACTGCCTATCATAATTGATTCAGAAATATTAATCAAACCTTTAGCATTTCTACAGAGTGAATGAAGTTTGGTTTTAGATAAAAGACTAAAGTTTTAAGCTTTAAACTTGATAAGAATGTTAGAAGAAAATAATGTTGCTTGTATTTCTGATTGTTCAGTGTAAGCGTTAATGGCATCAAAATTGAGCTTCAATTTTGATTTTCCTATCCCCAGTCATAAGATACCTACTGTGTTCATCTATTCATAGAAAGTCCCAAGTTCAGGCTTCTTGCACTCTTAGAAAGAATGTAACCTTGCAGCTACAGATGAGCAATTTACCACAGAAGCAAAGTAATTTTAATCTCTCAGAATGAGGTGCAGTTGAAAACCAAGTATTGTTATTCTGTGTTCTAATGGAAACTATCTCTTTCTTTCTGTTAAGTAGGAGAATAAAAATACATGGCTTCATCCAGGACTTTGAAACCAGCAACTTTGAATTCCTCTCCTGCCACTTGAATCTGACTTGCAAATGTAGAATTCTTGCTCCACTCCATCCATTAAATGCATGTCTTTCACTTGCTGGGAAAAGGCCTTGAAGAAAGTAGTAAGTCTGGCAGATTTGTGTGTGGTTTCTTTTTATTTATTTATTTATTTTAAATATGTGCAAATTCCTGGGAGGGAAAATGATGAAATTTGAAGTTAATAATGATCACATTTAGGACTTAAAATGCTTTGTGGTTTATATTACTGTTGCTTTTTTTGATTGAGGGAAAATGGGTAGAGCGATTTACTGAAGATGACTCTGAAAATTAGTGATGCTTTTATAAAAAAGACTCCATGCCAGGCAGCCTCTGGGGACCACACTAAGTGAAAAGCATTGAGAGACAAGGATACTTTGTTATTCCTGTTTTTCATTGAGCCATGTATGTGCTATTAGAAACACTATATACAAATCTAACGCCCTTCCCTCTGAAGTTTTCTCTCCAGGAGGAAGAATATCATGGATTCTTATGACAGCCAAGAGCTTCTGTTAAAAATTTGTGTCTCCTCCATTCATACAGATGGCTATTTGGATTGTTAAGGCAAGGGCAGACAGTAGCCTTTCTTTCCAAGAGCGTGAGAAGATGTGTTTAACTGTTCCTTGGACAGAGGACTCTGCCAAAATAAACTGGGGAGAAATATGTAGTGAATACAATGGAATAGAATAGAATAGAAGAAACCAGGTTGGAAAAGACCTTTGAGATCATCGAGTCCAACCTATCATCCAACACTATCTAATCAACTAAACCATGGCACCAAGCACCCCATCCAGTCTCTTTTTAAACACCTCCAATGATGGTGACTCCACCACCTCCCTGGGCAGCCCATTCCAACGGCAAATTAGTCTTTTTGTGAAGAACTTCTTCCTAATGTCCAGCCTAACCCTCCCCTGGTGCAGCTTGAGACTGTGTCCTCTGGTTCTGGTGCTGGCTGCCTGGGAGAAGAGACCAACCCCCACCTGGCCTCCCTTCAGGTAGTTGTAGACAGCAATAAGGTCTCCTCTGAGCCTCCTCTTCTCCAGGCCAAGCAACCCCAGCTCCCTCAGCCTTTCCTCATAGGGCTTGTGCTCCAAACCGCTCACCAGCTTTGTTGCCCTTCTCTGGACACATTCCAGCAAGTCTTTCCTAAACTGAGGGGCCCAGAACTGGACACAGTAATAAAACACAATCTAGAGTAAAGTGTGGGTCACTTGAAGGCCAGGCAGCAGTTTTACTAACACTCGTCTGTAGGACTGTTTCCAAGCAAGCTAACATCAATCAGGTTTGTCTCCAGGGTGCTCTGGATAATGTGCATGTGAGTGCCTAGCAGTAGGGTGGGGTCAGGATGCTATGTACACAGGAATGTACATGTGGGAGATTGTTGCAGCTATGGCTGGCTTCCAGCCATGCTGGTGGCTTTCAGCTAAGGAGTTGAAATGCTGAGAATTTCAGATACCATATGAAATCTAATGAAATTTCTAGCAATATAGGAGGCATTATTCTTATCACATGTGCCAGTATTACTGTAACATCAAAGCCTGCTAAGAATATATGAGGCTAATGTTAGTGTGTGATGCAGGGATACAAAGAGAGAAGACAAGCAACAAGATTTGGGATTTCTGCAAATATTTAGTGAAAATATGGTTCTGTTTCACAGCTTTTTATGTGTGTTGGCAGACTGACACAGAATCAGTTGGGATGCTGCTGCGGCTTGTGGCAGCACAGAAGAGAAGCAACAGCTGAGGGACTTACTTCTCAATAATAAATGAGGTGAGTGAAAATAGAAACAGAGTTTGAGGATTAAAATTTTTAGAATTATGGAGTTGTTAATAATATATGCATTTGAACTGATGATCATCTTACATTTATATTAAAATAAAAGTTACATTATACACTCAAATGTCATGTGGAATTGTGAAGGAAAAAGAACTCAAAGAAAATCACTCATAAAAGAGTATTACTAAAAATGTATTTTTGTAATAGGTAAAGAAAATTATTCTGGGGATTTAGTGAAGGGGAAAAGTGTGAGGAAATGGACTCCTAAAATGAGAGTTAATAAGTTAAATTATACAATGGACTGATTTTAATGGCTCAGTCATAAACCTTTGAAAGCAAGGGTTTGTAGAGTAAGTGCTGACACTATCTTAAGCAACATAAAACATTCTGTAATGGTACCAGATTTCTGGGATTCATATATATATATATATATATATATATATATATATATATAATAGCTAAGCCTTTTGAAAATAAATCATATGGATTGCAGTATAAACTGCAGAAGAAAAGATGCAGTGCAGGTCAAAACAACACTTTCAGAGTAGTGGAAGACGAGGTTTACCAAGAGGATGCATGGTGGATGTTGGTCTCTTCTCCCAGGCAACCAGTACCAGAACAAGAGGACACAGTCTCAGGCTGCGCCAGGGGAGGTTTAGGTTGGATGTTAGGAAGAAGTTCTATACAGAGAGAGTGGAATGGGCTGCCTGGGCAGGTGGTGGAGTCGCCATGATTGAAGGTGTTCAGGAGGAGACTTGATGGGGGTGCTTGGTGCCATGGTTTAGCTGATTAGGTGGGTTGGATTGGTTGATGGGTTGGACACGATGATCTTGAAGGTCTCTTTCAACCTGGTTTATTCTATGTATTCTATGTATTCTATATAAGCTGAGAACTTCTGCTGTGTCTGGATGAACTCTTTCAAGTGGCTTCTCTGGATTTACAGAAGAAAACAGGGAGAATTAGTGAACTTCTGCCAAAAGTTGAAAAATACACTTTTATGGTCTTTAACTGTCTCCAAACACCTGCTTCAATAGGAGATGTTTGTATGTGTCTGTATATGTGCTTTCCCACTCTTCATGAACCAACTGTGAATGTTTATTCCAAGAAGACACCCAAGGTAATTTGTTATTTTTCTGGGATTGTTTGAATCACAAACCTTTTGCATTCTTTTTTTTTTTTTCTTTTTTAAGTCTTGCTCAGCTCTAAGGTTAAAACAGTGTTGTCTTAATATTAAACATCCAGTCTGTATTCACATTTCTATTTCTAAATGAGGTAAGTGAGCATGAGTTTCAAATTGAAATCTTGCAACATTCTATCCTTATTTAAGCCACATGTTTTGGACTGATGTGATTACCTGAGAGAAAATAAACAACTTCAGTGGTTAATTATGTGAAGGGCAGACACATTTATTTAGTTTCTGCAATAACAATGTATTCTGTAGGATATATTGAAGTTTTTCACGAGTATATAAAATTGGCTAGGAAGAGAAACAGACAAGCCTGAAATCTCTTGTGTTTAAGAACTGGCCCAAAACAAGTGACACTCTATAAAATAAAGCCATAAACTGAAGGTGGAAACACATCCAAGTGCCTTGTAACAAAAACAGTACAGTTCAAATGCTGTAATGCAACAGTTACAACATATTTGGTGCTTATTATCTTTATACTATTTTTATACCCTTGTAAAAGAAGACTAGTCCATTGTTTCACAGTATTGTGTAGAGGAGATTAAAGTATGACACAAAGGTTACTATGGAAAATGTTCCCCTTGAAATAGTTTTTCAAAGGCAAGTCACATCAGGCTGTCCATTCTGGCTTCAAGAAGTCTTAGTTTTGCTATGAAGCAAACCAGGTTATACTGAGAAGGAAGGTGTGGTTTGTATTATAACTTTAATAAGTAATAAAGTACTCTTCATTGCTGTTTAATTTTTTTGTCATGTCTAATGTCCTTTTTATGGTAGCAAAGTTATGAAAGATGAAGACAATATTTTCTTGTTCTCTATAAAATTGAAATGTACTTTATTCTTGTAGCTCAGAAGATAATATTGTGTCATCACTGATCTCTTTATTTAGGCATACATCTCCCACCTGAACTTTATTTCTGTGGTATTAGTCAAGCAGGAGCCAAGTGAAAGCCATCAGAAATTTAAATCCATAGGGTATCAAAATGAGAAGCTAGACAGTGTTGGATGCAGATATAAGTGGGAATGAAATCCCATATTTTAAAAATTCAAGAGCCTCACACACAATCTGCAAAAATGTACCTATTTGTTTTAGAATGGTAGCTAACCATATCAAAAGATCTTTTGAAGTTATACCAGTGAGATGTTGTAAGTGCCTGTTAAAATGGAAGTCTGGGTTTGAGAGAGTACAGGATTTGAAAGATTGCTTTTCTTTAGAATTTTGTACGAATACAGTGTTCTTAGGCTTTCTGGTCAGTATTCATTCTCTTTTTATTCTATTGTACAAATGTTTTCCCTTGTCATGGAAGCTTTAATAGGATCACGTTAGTGTTCCACTGATCTCTCACAATCAATAGAGTTAGTGGATATTATACTGTTCAGTGTAATTCAAACAATTATACTCTGTAAAATGTGTGTCTTAGTAGGGCACCAAGAGTAAAGAAGTGTCTCAGACTGGGAAATGAAAAGCATAGCAAACTGGGCAATGCAAGCTTCTTCCAGCTAGCAAAGTAAGATTGTTATACAGGAAATGTTTAAAGTAACATATTTCACTTTTGATGATTTTATCAGGTTTTAGAAAGATGAATAAAACATCTCTTTTGGATCATCATGGTGAGACTGTGCTTTCCATATTAACCAAGTTGTCAAATTAAAAGAGGCTTCTTGCTTCACTATTGTTTTTTCTTTTGTAGACTTAAAGTGTTGGAAATGAGCCAATCTTGAATTCTGATTTCCATTTAGTGCTATAATGAAGTAATAAGCACAAATTGATTCAGATTAACAATTTCCTCCTCACCTAATTACAAGGTTTTTAATATTTTTTTTGGTCCGCTTCAATGTTTATACAAAAATAGCTATTACCTTCATGATTACTGTTTTTATTAAAAAAAAGAAAAAGGATAGTGAAATTCAGCCCATGCTACTTCCAAAGGAAGATTATCCCCAGTGCTTATATTTTTCTGTGGTATCTGTCTAAGCTAAGCAAAATCTTTTATTCAACTAGATTGTAAACATTTGCCTGGATATGTCCTGTGAACAAAACTTCAATACAAATGAAGACATTTCCTTCATTCCCTGCATGCAGCTTGATTGTTCTCTTTAACCACATTACACCCTGTGTTATTTTCTGCACAATACTGCTCAGCATAAGCTATTATGTAGTATCCAGAAGAAATCTATATTTAATACACAAGATGCAGAACAGATATGAAGAGGATTATCTGCTTCGCTCTTAAAAGTGCTGGCGCAAACCCTGCTCCTTGCTGTATTGTGTGAGCAACACTCATATGATGGAGTGAACATTTGCCTATAGTAACTTGGTAATGTCTTTGAGACCTGATGACAAAGAGGGAAATTAATTGGAAGAAAGAAATAGGTCTTGATAGGCTGAGGGTCAATTAATAATTCTTTCTGTAGTATGTCTCCTGAGGTGGTTTTAGATTTAAGGTCTTTAAGTCTAAGTTTCAAACTTCTAAGCAAGGAAGCTTTGAAAATGTTTAAGATCTTCATACATAAAAGCACAGAAAGCTGGGGTTTTTAAATTGCTAATGGCATGTTTTATCTAGTAATTTTCAACAGCAAATTCTAAAGTGGTAATTAAATCTGTAGGACAAAATCAGTCCTTAGCTGAATGCAGGAACCATTTCCAAATTTAGGGCTGTTACAAGGGTTCTTCTCTGTTTCCAAAAGTATTGTGCATGCTGTATTACAACAGTATTCTGAGGCTTGATTTTTTTTTAAGCAAGTATATATTTGAACATTTTTTTATGTATCAACATGTCATTTCAATAGGCTTATAGTAGGTACAGAATTAAGGTGTTGGGTTGATTGAAGAGGGCATTGAACTTCAAGAAAAGCTGGTTGCCCATTCAACTGTACTTAATCTTCTTCAGTCCTCTGAAGATGTGATCTGATGATTTACTTATGAGCTGTAAGCAACATTAAGGTGTAGTTGTCTCTTCTGTGTTTCCTCAGTGATAAACTTTACCTTTATCCATGAGAAGAATGGAACTAATGTTGGATCTTTTAGAAAAATTTGTGGAACAGAAAATTTTGAATTCTTAATTCTGACTGAAAGACAAGAGGCTTCCAATTACCTTTGACAATGTGCTAGAGGGGACATATGTGCCAAGATATTGAATGTAAAAACAGAGCTGTGACTCAAAAAAACATTAACTGTTATGCTAAAAAGGTGGAAGAAGCCATAGGGAAGAACTAGAAATTGTCAGAAGAGGTAACTGACTTTTATTTTCTGTGCCAATGCTATTGCCTGGGGGGCAGGAGAGACCACAAGCATAGATGGTGGTCAGTGCAAAGTACTGACTTTGATGTGGATTAGGCTGTTTGCTCCTAAGTTTGGTTGTAAACTACAGGTCAGAACAGTGCAGAGATAAAGTGTGCATAGGTAGAATTATCCAACAATATTTACCCTGCTCAAAGGCATATTCATATTAATAGATTTTATATTAATGTAATTGTAGGAAATTTGCAACTTGTATTTATATTGGGGGTTTTGTTGTTTTGTTATTAGAGGCTGTCTAAATCATATTTACACAGGTAGCTCAGGAGTTTTCTGAACAAATCATCACTGAAGAGAACAGGGACACATGGAGCAGAAGCATCCTTGGTATTGCCTGTGACTGCTGAAAATGGGAATGATAGGCAAAGAAGTGCGTTAGATTAATGATGTTGATCAGTAGACAGCAGCTCAGGGATTCATTGTGGTCTCATATCACTTTCCTAAATTTCAGTGTGCCATGTTCTTTTTTTTTTCTCTATCACCTTTGATGAAATGTAAACAAATTGTACATCAGGTACATGTGTTCCTCCTGTATAAAAGTGGTATCAGTTCTTGATGTCTCTTTCTACCGGAGATTATTAGAACTCTGTTTATGTACATGCATACAGAGGGAGAGAGAGAGAGGGGAAGAACATGTTTGTAACCAAGAATGATTCTTTTAAGAAACGTTGAACACAAACTTGTCAAATAACATCATATTTGCTAGACAGTTATGCCTCTGCAGACTGTGGAAAGGCTCCCAAGCTCAGGTGTTGTCATGTCCCAGTCTGCTCCTCTACTTGTATCTCCTTCTATTTCTTCAGTCTGTGAAAGTGCTGTAGGTTTCTGCTCACTTCACAGTAAAACACCTCAGTAGAGTTAGATAATAGTTGGACAAATGATCTTAAAGGTCTTTTCCAACTGAAATAATTCTATGATTCTATGAAAAAGCTTTGTGAAAAATCAGACAGAAATGGATATTTTATGGTGGTGGTGGGTTTTTTGTTGTTTGTGTGTTTGTTTTTTGTTGCTTTGGATTAACATCTTCAGGTCATGGGGTCTTGAGATATACACTGCCAAATAATGAATGAAGATAAGCTTTGTATTGGGACAAGCTGTATATGGTGTCTCTTACCTAATCACCAACTTGTTTTACAACAGCTGAGCATTGAAACCTGATACAATGGTGAAAGTATGTTCTCTGAATTTATACACTCCAGATTTCCCTATAACCTTCATATTTAAAGGGATTATCACTTGGATATGGAGTGGATTACATGTTGCCTTGAGTACTGATGTAACTTTCTGAAATGGTGGAAGATAGAACTGAAAAAGATAAAAAATACACTCATACAATGCACTGCATTGAAAAGGACTTCTAGAGGTCATTTAGTCCAACTCCCCTGCATTAAGCAGGGACATCCCCAAGTAGATCAGGTTGCTCAGAGACCCATCAAGCCTGATCTTGAATGTCTCCAGGGATAGGGTCTCCACCACCTTGCTGGGCAATCTGTTCCAATGCTCCACCAACCTCATAGTAAAGAACTTCCTGATGCCCAATATATATCTACCCTTCCTTAGTTCAAAACCACTGTCCCTTGTACTATCACTACAGGCCTATGTAAACAGTCCCTCTACAGCTTTCTTGTAGGCCTTTTTCAGGTACTGGAAGGCTGCTATAAGGTTTTCCTAGAGCCTTCTCTTCCCCAGGTTGACCAACCCCAACTCCTTCAGCCTCTGTAGGAGAGGTGCTCCAGCCCTCTGATAATTTTTGTGGCCATCCTCAACCCTCTACATCAGGCTGATGACCTTCTTGTGTTGAAGGTCTCAACAGAATCTTTACCAATAAAAAGCCTGTGTTTTACTATGGGATTTTATTGGTTTGGGGTTTTAGAATAACAGATCTGAACAAAATGTCAATTTACACAGTGTCTTCCATGGGATTTCCAGATGCTGTTAGAACTGATGTGGAATTTTTCAACTTTTTGGAAATACCCTCAGTAAATGACAATGGTCTGTGCCCTAAACTGCTGGTAGGCTGCCCAGAAGCTCCAAGAACCATTTAGTCCAGGAGATAGGCATCTAAAACAAGCTAAGACACTGGCCAGCTGACTTGTTTGGAAATAACTGCTAAAGGGCACTCAGTCACCAGCTCTGAAATTCAGTTAATTAATACTTGTCAGAAGAACTTTATCCAGGATGCCTAATGTCTAGTTGTACTGACCTATAAAATAACAATTGCAGCTGAGATGACTACTTAATAACACCCTGCTTCCTGAATGCTCTGTTTCAGAAATAGGCACAGCTGGCTTCTGATGCACTTTTCTTTAGATCAAGACTGTCACACTTCCTGTCCTGCTTTTATTCAAAACTTTCCATCTAGCCATAGTGCAGATAGTTATTGCTAATAGCACTTAAGCTTTTCATTTTACCTATGTCCTCTTGCAGACATAGTCAATACCTTCTCCAAGGGCTTCTCTGTGCTTAAAATTTCATTGTCTTCCTTAAGAAGTTTTTCTCTGGCTAAAGTAAATTTCAGGAGGGCTGCAATTTCACCTATTATAACATTTCATAGCTTTACCCTTATAAAACTGATTTACTAAGCATGCATATAACCAGATCTGCAATTTCTGATTTGCTTTTAGTACAGTCCATTCATAAGATACAGATATGAGATTTGGTTTTCAGAGCAGATTGTCAAAAGATTTCTTCTCTACTTTTTATGCATAGCCAAGCAGTAAGTGAGCAGAGGAGCAGCACCAAGACAGGTTTCTCAGCATCTCATCTCATGCATAAAAAGGCTGCCATAAAAATGAGGTCATCAGTGTTATCAGGCTTTCAATATCTGCAACTGTTTGGGTATTACAGCCTCTCACAAGGCAGTTTCTTGTGCTCTGAGACTGACTGCTTGCCTGCGTACAGGCTGCTACTATCTCCCAGGTTCATTTGGCTGTTGATGAAAGTCAGGGTCCATTGTGAGGAGGTTCACTAGGCAAATGGTGTGCCTGGAGCTCTGAAACTGTCAGCCAGTTCTAATGCATCCTTCTGCCAGTTCTGCTTATGGGGTGTGGGAAACAGTGGGAGCTGCCTCTACCTGAATACACCATAGAAAAAGTTGTTGGGAACTTGGGGAGCCAAGGGGTTCCCCTTTTTGAGGAGTCATTTCTAGCATGAGGAATTGGGCAGCTGGTGAGAAGTCAGACTGCATTGCCTTAAAAGTTGGAAATCAGATGGTTCCAGCTTTGATGAATCAGCATTTCCAGAGGAACTGTTCTGTCAGATTTTTCCACCTGATATCATGAGCAGCACACATTGCAGGAGTAGATTTTGAAAAAATGATTTTCCACCTTAGCATATTAGGCATTGAGACTGTGTTTCAAGAGCAGAATGGTGCCCAAGTGTGCAATTTTCTATGGAAAGTTAATTTTTTTTTAATTTTTTTTTTTTTTCTCTGAGTGGCCCAGCTTGAATGTCTGATGCTGATGCTGCATACCTAAGATTGTCCTTTGGAAATTTCCCTGATACATAGTTTATACAACTATAGTTTTTATATACATACACACGCACACACACATTTTATAGATACATATGTATATATACAGCTGTAATTTAAAGATGTTCACTTTTTTGTTATTGTTTTTTGTGCCTGTAGCAGTCTAAAATTCTTGAAGTAAAATATTTTTGGAAAATAATTTTATTTTATTCTCATTTATATGTATGCAATAGATTAAAATCACCACCTTCAAATGCTATGTGACTTTTCCAGAAGCACAAGTCTGACATTGTGCATCACAAACAGACTTCCTGAAATGACACCACAGTCACTTGTCTGTGCAACTAAGCAAAAGGGAGATATAGATATATCTAAAACACAGCTTATTACTAAATAAGTGCACTTCTAAACCAAATGATGTTAGAAATGTTTTCATTCCACAGTTTCAATAAGGACAGTAAGTGTTTCCTAAACAAGTGGAGACAGCAGAAAATAGGAGGAGTGTTTCATCTAAAAAGTAAAAATAACAACCAACCAGCCAACCAAAGAAAAAAACAAACCACAACCCAAAACCACCAACAACAAAAACAACAAAGTGATGTGTGCCTCTTGTACTTGAATTTGCAAGCACCCTTCCTGGCACACACACACACACACATGGAGAAAAAGGAATAGAAACGAAAGCATCCAGCAAAAAGTCTTTTGATGGTTGATTTTACCCTACCATATTATGATGACTTTAAGCTAAAACTAAACAAAATATTGTGAGCACTAGAAAAGAAAAAGCAGAATACATGAGTAGCAAGAAATTATTCACAACTCCTGTGTCCCCCTATTACCCTTTGACAATTAGGAAGATGGTTTTGTATTGTGCTGCTCACCATCATGCTCCCTAGGCTATTTAATCCAACAGTTAGAGTAATCAACAATAAAAGAGCTCAGAGTCTTATGCATCTACTCACAGAAATATATTTACTGATTTGTATATAAAGTACATTTTTGTAGCCAGTGTGGTAGCACCAGAATGGAAGCATAGTACAAAAATTATATGTCCTGAATTACTTTTAGCTGTATATATGCTGCTCCATTTTCTTCCCTAAAAAGATAAATTCCCCCAAACCACTGAGTGTGTAAAGAAACCACAGTCAGATTCCATCAGAATCATACTTCCATCAGAAGGAAAACAGCTACCCAAGTCTAATATAATATATGACAGAAATTGCAAAGGGGATGAGTTTACAATGGTCTTTTAGAATGATCTAGTCTTAAATGCAGAAAAGTGCCCATTTGATGGAATGCTTGTTAAGGAATGACAATGTATACAGATGATTCTTGTCATAAACACTTTCTGTTTTGTTTTTGTGATTTTTGTTTGTTGTTTAGTTTGGTTTGGTTGTTTTAGTTTGGGCTTGGAGTTTTATTCATTGTGGTTTTTTTTTTGTTGTTGTTTTTGTTGTTGGGTTGTTGGTTTTTTGTGGGTGTTTCGCCATTGTTGTTGTTTTGGTTTTTGTCTGGAAAAAGAACTGCAGGGATAAGTACTTACCCTATCACTAATTCCATTAGTTGCTCACTGGCTCTAACATTGCAAATGGCTATATTTGATGTTTATAACAAATACAGCTTAGAAAAAATATCTCATGATGGTTTATAAATAGCAGACTCAGTAGATAAATGTGTAGTGTGCTGGCACTGGTTTTCATCCTTGACTGTGTGTAAGCTGGTGAATGCTTCTTTGTTAAATTAAACCTGTTAGTCCTTAGCAGTAGGATTTGTGTCATCTGAATCTGAAGTTCATAGATATTTTAAGACACTGGTTTTGGCATGCAAAGTCAGTGTAATTGTATTTATTTAAAAAATATTCTACGCCATTGATTTTTCTAACCTCTCTCTGAAGAGTTAAGACACAGTTTTGTTAGAGGTCAACTTTGTATTTATTTTTCTGTTTAGAAAAATAGCTTACACTGTAACAGCAAGAAATCCTTTGAAAAGCTCCTAGGAACACTGTAATTTGCAGGAACAGGATTAGAAAAATACTTACTCAAGGTGACAAAGAGGTACTGCTTTGACCAAGAGGAATGAATAAGCTTCCACTAAATGACTTGTTTTGAGAAAGTTACAGCATTATAAAAAAATCACCACACATTACATTGCAAATGTGACAAAATCTTCTTGCATCAACTGTTAATAATAGTCTTTCATGAGAGCTCTTTTTAGCTTAATCTGATATTTGTGGAATTTTTTTTTAAATGATATTATCTTTAATAAAAGGTTACAAACGGAAATTTCTATAACGTATAAAAGAATAACAATTTAGGTGAAAAATAATATTCTTCTGATAGACACTATCTGCAGAATGAATCAAAGTGTTTTGTCAGAGCTTCTCAAAATCACAAGAAAGTGAAAAGTGAGTAGTACCTTTTTCACTAAAACCAGCAAGAAACATAATAATAATAATAATAATAATAATAATAATAATAATAATAATAATAATAATAACAACAACAACAACAACCAGGTTGGAAGAGACCTTCAAGATCATCGCATCCAACCCTTCAACCAATCCAACCCACCTAAACAACTAAACCATGGCACCAAGCACCCCATCAAGTCTCCTCCTGAACACCTCCAATGATGATGACTCCACCACCTCCCCGAAAATTTTACCCTTCCCCAGTTATACCAGGGCTGGCAGGTTTTACATGAATCACAAGCAGCTCAGAGACCAAGCCTAGCAGACTCTTGTGAAGGGAATTTAAAAAAAAAATTAAAATGTGAATGACTGCATTTTTTTCCAAAAAGTCCAGATGAATATGTGGCTAGGTATAACACACCACATTTAGATAGATTTCTTGTAACTGAAAATTATTTTATTAATTTAATAAATTTAGAAATTGCATGGGTTAAACTCTGAGAATTGTAGCATCTGCTCTAAAGCATTACTCTTCTCATTCTTAAGGACTTCACAAGTTGCCTATTCTCCAGGTCTTTACAAGAACAGGTTTTCAGTTAGACAATTAAAATCTTTGGTGCAGTTCTTTGCAAAATGTTTGCTATGAGAATAAGGATAGAATGAGAAAAAATTAGCCTGCTTTTCTTAGAGCCATCCCATAATTTTGAATCTAGATAGAACTACTGCCACAAATCCTAACCCTGTCTGTAGCTTCAATTTTAATATTTTGGTAAATTTATGGTGACTTCTTACCTTGAAGCTGGTGTAGCAGCTCATACTTTGGGAACTTTATTTTTGCAGTTTGAGGAATGAAACAAAATGGTGAAATGTGCCCAAAACTGCACTAAAAAAATCAAGTCCAATAATTAATCTAACACTGTCCAGTCCACTGTTAAACCATATCTGTATGGCTTTCAAATACCTCTAAGGACAATGATTCAATCATTTTCCTGGGTAGTATGTTCTAGTGCAACTTGAAAGCATTTCCTCTCATCATGTCACTCGAGCAAACAGGCCAACCCCTGCTCTTTACAACTGCCTTTCAGGTAGAGAGCAATAAGGTCTCCCCTCAGCATCTTTTTCTCTTTTCATTTTTCATGCTGTGCATTATTAGAAATGTGATAGAGAAATTAATTTGTCTTAGGCTAAATTCCCAGTGTTTAAATTTTCTTTCCTGGGAATATAGGAAATGCAGAGACAGAGTGTTATAAATACAAAAATACTGCTTTCTATATTCAAGAAACAGAAATTTTAGTTTTCAGAGAAAAGCATGTTTTCAGCAGAAATTTGTCCTTCTGGGCCAAGTACAGAATACAGAACACAGAATTAACCTTGGAAAAGACTTTCAGGATCATAAAGTCCAACCCAACACCATCTAATCAACCAAACCATGCTACTAAGTGCCTCATCCAGTCTCTTTTTAAACACTTCCAGTGATTGTGACTCTACCGCCTCCCTGGGCAGCCCCTTCCAATGGCTCTTTCTATGAAGAATTTCTTCCTAACATCTATCCTAAACCACCCCTGGTGCAGTTTGAGACTGTGTCCTCTTGTTCTGGTTGCCTGGGCAAAGAGATCAACCCCCACCTGGCTACAACCTCCCTTCAGGTAGTTGTAGATGACAATAAGGTCTCCCCTGAGCCTCCTCCTCTCCAGGCTAAACAACCCCAGCTCCCTCAGCTGCTCCTCATAGGACATGTGCTCCAAACACCTCACCAGCCTTGTTGCCCTTCTCTGGACACATTCAGGAAAAGTACAGTCACAGTTACAAAGAGTAGTCCAATTACATTGAAGAATTAATTCTTGGCTATTTTTGAGCTGTAAAGAAATACAAGAGCTCTTGAACTGGATTTAAATGACAGGGTCTAATATAATTTATTTGCAATCATTCCATCTCTGTAGGCTTCAGGATTAAAACTGTGCTCTCAATTTGTCTGTTATTCAAACATTGAGAGATGACTCTTAAGGGAAAAGTAGGGTAAAACATAAAGGAGTTCTCTCTATTGTTTTATAAGCTATGAATGTCAGTCAGTTATACAGTATATGTAGAACAAAATTGTTACAGTGTGCATAGCATTAAATGTACTAATAATAGCAATGCGCAGAAACACCACACTTTAAGACAAGGTAGGAAGTTATATACCTGCATGAGTTTGTAATTCTACATTGTTTTTCTTCAGGCTGCTTTCTTCTCACAGCTGAAGCCTTAAGACTATCCTCAACAGGTGGTTAATTTCTTTTCATGCTGCCATAGGAAGCCAAGTAGCTGTGTTCTTTGGGTTAGGAGCAACTAGTCACCCTTGGTTTCATAGCTGCCAGACATGCCATCTAAGTATAGCTCTGCCTAAGGTAAGAGATTTTTCTGGGATTTTTTAAGGGAAATCTAGAGAGTTTGGTGGAATAAATACAAAGCAACCATTTGAATTTTGTGTAATGCTTCACATATCTTTTGAAAACTTGTGGAGAGTACAAGTGATGAGGCAATCAGTCTGTTGCTCCACTCACTGCAAGCAATTTTATAATCTAGTGTCAGAAAGTGAAATTGATGCTGCAATTTCTCTAGGGGGAAAACAAAAGCAAACCAAACCAAACCAAAACAAAACAAAAAAAACCACAACAAACCAAAAAAAAAAAAAAAAAAAGGAAGGAAGGTAATTTGATAGGATAGCTTAATGTCTCATGCTTTTGGATACTGTGCAACTGGACAGGTGTTTTGGAAAGTCCCCCTGGGGAATGTCTGCATTGATGTAAACCAGGAAGGAGTTTTCATTTCATGAATCACTAGATTGTCAGTGATGCATTACACTTTCTCACAGATGTTATGAAGCAAAGATGAGGTATTGCCTTAAATTGTTCTCACCTATGACTGGAAAATTTGAACCTGGGGATTTGTAAGTTGGATGATTTAGCACGGCAATTTTGTTAACTACTTATTCCTACCGCAAGCATTTTGGAGATGCTTTTTCTGAACAGAATTTGTAACTGATGTAGTGATCAATCTTTCCTAGTGATAACTACTCTTTTCTGTCAAGTGCAAAATATGATAGTTTTGAACGTCATTGAACATTGCTTTATTAATGGAATAATACAGTCATATGTTACTACATAGATTTGTGAGATAGTCTCTTTACTAATGATTGATAAAAGTAGCCCTTGGATAGTCACTGTGTGTAGTAGCAGGTATGCTTGAGAACTGAGCATTACTTTATTAGAGACAGTTAGGGAATACTCAGTGTTTCTCATCAGCATCGAGAAAAAAATGCCAGGATTGCTTAATAGAAACTAATGGTGAAAACTGAGATAGGTAAGGTTAGGCATGGAAAATGCTTTCTTCAACAGTGCTGAATACTGATGTGGAAAGAGTGGATTTCTTTTCACCTCAGTGCAGTGGAATTTTGCTTTTGACTGTTTCCAGCTGTCACCACTTTGTGTGAGTCATTCAATGCACAGAATGTGGGAAAAAAAAATTACTATCACCTTTGAGAAAATATTTTTTATCTTATGATTTTCCAAAATTTTATTCCATTCATTTGAAAGTTAAGATTTAGCATAGCAAGCACCTGACAATCTGCAGTACTTAATCTTCTAGCTCAGCAAAATGCTAAATTAATTCAAATTTGAAAAGGACTCTCCATCTGTAGCAAAAGCATGTGTCAATTACATATTTAATTAAATAAGAGATATGAATATTTTTGAAAGCTTGAAATTTATGGTTTCATTAGACTGAAAAATTAAACTGAAAATGGGGGAAAATCCACATTAATCATTTAGTTTTAGCACATAAATGCAAATGGCTTGGAACTGAGCTTCATTTCAGATTGTAAATAGTAATTACCTAGTGACACCTCATGAGCTTCATTAGAATCCAGATTTTAATAAAAGTGGGGAACACTAGGGATCTGCACAAATAAGAGGATTATGGTATTTAATCAATGCAAAGTAGTAACAATAAAGCTTCATCAGATAGCATTTCCAGTATGAAATCAAGGAACATGATCTTGAATGTAAGTGTCTTAAATGTTAATTTTAAAGTATTTTATTATGTGAATTCTCTTTTATTCTGTTCATGACTGAGTTGATTCTTATTCATTAGTTTGGTACCTGAAACAGTCACATCCAACAATCAGAAGCTGGAAAAGTCTTCCAATATTTTTATTTTTTATTTTTCTAATACAATGCCAGTCTGCAATTAGTATTCTTTAGTATTTGTTATCCATAATTTATTTGTCATTGCTTTCATCACAGAATTGTTTCTGGTCCCAGGCTGGACTATATATTGTCCACAAGCTTGGTTGCATGGTTTAGTTGATTAGGTGGTGTTGGATGACAGATTGGACACGATGATCTTGAAGGTCACTTCCAACCTGCTCTATTCCATTCCATTCCATTCCATTCCATTCCATTCCATTCCATTCTATTCTATATCTACCCTCTTCTAGGCTAAAACTGTTACCCCTTGTCCTGTTGCAAGAGGCCTTGCAAAAATATTATCTTTCTTGCATCTCTCTTTAAGTACTGAAAAGCTGCAATATGGTCTCCCTGGAGCTTTGTCTTCTCCAGGCTGAACAATCTTAACTCTCCAGCATTTCCTCATCAGAGAGGTGTTCTATCCCTCTGATCGTTTTTGTTGCCCTCCTCTAGACCAAATCCATGTCTTTCCTATTCTGAGGACTTCACAGCGGGATGCAGTACTCCTGTCCAAAAAAATCATAAGAATTTTTGCTGTCCAAGAAGCAGTGCCTCCAGGCTATCAGAACAAGTACAGCTGTTTCATTTTCCAGCCATCTGTCCAGAGTGAAATACAGAAATAATATACAACTTGCAGCATCTGTGACATTTAATGCCAGAGTTCTTAATGATAGAACATCAAATTCAATAAAACCAGAACTTAAATCCTTACACTCTGGTTATAAATAACTATTTAGTTTGATTCCAACACTTTATTGTTGACACTTGTGTCATAAAATAATTTATTAATATTAATGTGTGGGAAATTACTGGTCTCCATACATTTGAATATTCAGAAAATAGATATACTCTCAAGACTGACCCTTGAGTAGTGTAAGACCACAAGATCTAAGTTCATTTAGTAATTAATGCTTAACTGGAGACTGTCAATACCTATGGTAAGCCAATAGATCTGAGGGGATGTTAATGGGAAGGAAAGGGTGATGAGAAGCAGAGAGTAGTATTGGTTTAATGTATCTCAGTTGCAGACAAAAAAAGCATGTCAACCCACTCTAATACTCTACTGTTCCCTGTATTTAAGAACAGTAATGCCTGTCAGACCATGAGATGCTCAGTTGATAAAATAACATGTGAATACATTATTTGTATATGGCTTATTGTAAACATAATATTGCTTTACTTGCAGTTTGGTGGTCAAGAGGAAGACTCAATAAGAGTGTTTTATCATTGGGGATGGCTAGCATGTCTGATCAAACTGACAGCTATTTTGGATTACTCTTGAGGAACACCAAGTAGATAAAGAAGACACATGTAAACTTAATATTTGCAATTATTGGAAGTTATTTTAGGTGTGATTGAAACTGAAATGAGTTCTCTTGTGCCACAGAAGTACTACAAATCTGTTGAAGATCTGAGCAAAGAAATATCCTGTAGGATATATATCAAAAGGTAGCGTTATATGCTATTTTAATACCAAACCTCCAAGGTTGTTAATATTATTATTATTATTATTAACAACAACAACCAGGTTGGAAGAGACCTTCAAGATCCTTGTGTCCAACCCATCAACCAATCCAACCCACCTAAACAACTAAACCATGGCATCAAGCACCCCATCAAGTCTCCTCCTGAACACCCCCAATGATGGTAACTCCACCACCTCCCCAGGCAGCCCATTCCAATGGGCAATCACTCTCTCTGTATAGAACTTCTTCCTAACATCCAATCTAATCCTCCCCTGGCACATCCTGAGACTGTGTCCTCTTGTTCTGGTTCTGGCTGCCTGGGAGAAGAGGCCAACATCCACCTGTCTACAACTTGCCTTCAGGTAGTTGTAGAGAGCAATAAGTTCACCCCTGAGTCTCCTCCTCTCCAGGCTAAGCAACTCAGGATCAGATTTATACTGTATTCATTGTGTGAACCTGACTTTCTTTAGCTCATTTAGCCCCATCAGCGTAACTGATGTTAAAACGGCATTCCTTAGACTGGAGTGATATAAGTACTTTCAGAACTGAGTCCCACATTAGTACAGATGAAATGAAAGAACAGTAAGAGTGTAAATCAGAGAATATCTAAACCTTTTACTCTTTTGAACTACCAGATGGGCTTAAAAGAAGTTTATCATTTTTTGGAAAGATTTAATTCTGCATTTCCAAAAAAATAAAACAACATCCAGTCTAACTTCAACAATTTTATTGACAATATGACAAGAATTCTGTACTCTTTTTTTTAATTCCACTACGTGTGGCAATTGAGTTCTAACAGATGCACAAAGTTTTAAGCAGTACCGTTAAGGTGAAAATTCTCATGATTAATTCTTTCCAGAACAGCACTTAAAATAATAAATATGTAAATACTGCATAGTTTTTTTTTCAATATGTCTGGCTTTATGTGATATTACAAAAAACAATAAGGTAAATTAAAGATCAGTTTAAACATGCATTAACTGAAAACAAGCAAGTTTTAATGCTTTCATCTGGAAAAGGCAGTGCAATTAAAACCAGGCAGCTGTTTTGGAAACCATAAGGTTTAATGGCTCAAGCTATAAATCATGATTTATAGTGAGAGAATGCAATTTCTTGAAATGGATCAAGCCCAAATTAAACTTACTCCAAGGGTGAACTTCTTAATTGTTTTTGTTGGTTGGTTGGTTGGTTTTGTTTCATCTTGTTTGTTTGTTGTTGTTGTTTTATTTATTTAGCTCTATATGATCTGCAAAATGTCACTTAAGTGGAAGCCAGGGATATAATGTAAAAAAGTTAAAACAAAAGAAAGTCTAAAGCACTTTGCACATTCCAATCATCAATTCTTCCTCACAATATCCATAAAGTCCCCTTTTACTACAGTTTTTTCTACACTAGCATTAGACATTTCATGATATCTCTGGGGTTTCTGAACTTCATGGGATCATATATCTAAAAGCAGCTTTGTACCACAGACTAGTAAAGCCTAGGGAACAGTGCTGTTACAAAGAGTGAAAATGTACCTGAAGGCATAGAGAAATGTTTATGTGAGGGAAAACATTCAGCTTATTGGAAGAGATTTACACTGGCAGCCACTCACTCCTCTTGATGAGATGACTGAATAGCAAGCTAACTGTTAGGTAACATGACTATAACTATGAAAACATATGACCCATATGAACAAATTATATAGGGATAGGGAATGATCATCAGTATCTGACCTTGCTCCACAGCAAATGAATGTTAGATTGTTAACAGAATAACCTGGGATGGTGTTGGGTAGTAACCTCTTAGCCTCTTCATGAAAAGTGTAGAAGCTTAACCCCTGACAGTTTTAATTTTTTTTGTTAAATGCCCAGATGATTTCAGCTTCCTATTGTGTGTCAGCACAGCTTCAGATTGTTTTCTCTTACATATGCCATAAATAGTGGCAACCCACAGAGGAGATGGTATTGAGATGGTACCTCTATTTTCTTCAGTTACTGACGGCTCCACAAGCTGCAGGGGATATCTTGTCTGCCATGAGGCAACTCCTTCTCTGAGACTGGCCACCTCCTCTTCAGACTTTGGTCTTCCTTTTGATGTTTCTCAGTGTTTTTCTTCTCTCTGCCTGTCATTTTATGATTTTTTTTAAAAAAATGCTTTCATAGATGTGCTGTCAACTAAGCTGATCTGTTGTGGTTGGTCCATTGGAGTCAATTGGACCTGGCTGCATCTGAAATAAGACAGCCCCTGGTTACCTCCTACAGAGGCCACCCCTGCAGCCCCATTGCCTACAGTCTAGCTATGTATACACAAAACACAAATGAGAAAGTGTTATGAAAAAAACACTGAAAATATTTGGCTTCAGTCTAGAGCTGGGAAATTTCATAACATTCTAATTGCATGGGAAATCCGGTTCCTTTCCAAATTTTCTCTTTCTCTCTTGTATACATAGTAGGAGACTGCTTGCTCCACATAGAATGTGAAAAATGAAGCTGCAAAATTATGATACTATTGGTTAAAAACTAAACATTATGATCCAGAACACAGCTGTGTGGCTGAGCCTTTGTTTTCAGGAATTGCCATCTTCCCTTTTCCCACCAAAGTAATTCAGAAATTTAACTCAGATTAAGACAAGAAGGGTATATCAGCTCTCGAAATACTTAACCATAAAGCTTCTAATTTTCGATAGCTAAGCTTCAATTAAACTTTTTGTATAGTGCTCAGACTTCAACAGGTTTTAAAAATGCTGCTCTAAACACCAGTTGTTTATGACCCTGCAGCTTTAAGACACAATGTTATTTGCAGTTTGACAGGTATTGTCTCGGTCCAGAGAGGGAAAGAGACTCAGTTCTTTTGAATATTCCCGTGTTGTGAAATTAGAGGCACAAACGAGGCCAAAATATCAACAGCTAGACTATTTATTACATAAATAAATTGGAAATAAAAAGGGGAGAGGGAGAAGATAGAGAGGGAGAGAGAGAAGAGGAAAGGAATTATATTACCACGCCACTCACCCCCCGCCCCAAGACAGTTTGAGTCTGTGGAGGAAAAGTGCTGCAGGAGATGCTGGGTTTGTAGAGAAACGGTGCTGAGGCTTAAGAGATGTGGTCCTCTGGGCAGCCACTTCAGCTCCATGAGTTGCAGCAGGCAGTACTTAGGACACAGAGAGAGGGTTCAGTCTGCTTCCTTCTCAGCAGCATGGTCCTTCTGCATTTTTCTTCTACTAAGCCAGTGGTGGTCAAGTCTTTATACAGTTTTTAGTCCTTAGATACATGTCCAAGCATTGTCCCTCAGGAATTCAGGAGCCAGGAAATCCTCCTTAGGTAAATATCCAGGTATCGTTCCCCAGGAAACCTTTCTGTGCATTTCTGTGTGTTTGGGCAGGGGTCAGGATGGAGGGGGAGGGGGCCTCCACCCCCTCGTCTCCATCTACCTGGCCACACACTCATTACACATCAGGAAACAGGTGGTGAGTCCATTGTCTCGCCATCCTCCCTTCCTGGGGGTATCTGATAGCTGGAAATGATCTTGTCCTGAAGGCGTGATGGCTGGGTCCCTGGGCCATTGTTGTAGGCCAGCTGCAGTCCAGTGTTATCACGATGCATTCACAGGTGATTTGCATGCAGGATTGGTAGACAGGATTTCTACATGGTCTTTGCACCTTCTTTCCAGTGGCTCTGCCCAACAACATATTGTCTGGGCAAGCAGCAAGTGATTTTATCCTTGTTGAGTCACACAAGGAGGGACAAGGTTTAGTCTCTCACAGGTATTTAAGCTCTGGTGACTGCTAGACAGATCATATATATCTCTGCTTGAGAGCTCTTCAGCAGTATTTTGTGCTTCCTGGTGTTAAGACTACTGCTGCAGGTCCAGTCACATCCATTTTGGCACAGAAGGCTGTTCTTCTTCTTTTGCAGCAGCTATTAAAAGAAAATATTTTAAATTTTTTTTTAAGCACAGCACTAAATATTCTGCAAAGATTGGTAACCACTCAGCCCTGGCATGCTAGCAGAAGAAACAAACGGATTCTGTTTGATCTTTTCCAGCAGGAACTTCCAAAACTTAGTGTTGCAAGATTTGCTTACTACAATTTTATAGTAAATGCCTAAAACATTGTTCTGCTATAATACTGCAAGATAAAAAAAAAAAGCAAAGAAATGTTCAGCTGCTACCCAAAAGAAAAAAAATACTTCACACAGAGTGCACAGATGAAACCAAAGTGCAAAAAGGAAGTGATCAGAGAAGAAAGCTAATATAATAATGAAATAAGAGTACTGCATGTGCTGGGTATGATAAAGGCTGGACAAAGCAAATTAAACACCTCCACTACACTAGCTTACTTTTTAATGAAATAGAAAACTGTCACGAGAAAAGAAAATGTCACTAAATGTCAGCAGCAGAAAACCATGAAATAGAATATTTTCCTTGAGATAAAAGCTGCACAAACTCTAAGAAACTCTCCCAGTCAAGGTCTAAATGAAGAAGAAAAAAGTCTGAAGGGGAAAATGTCAATGCTAATAGACAGTCAAACAGAAAACAGTTCTGCTGGGACAGAATGAAAAATAAATTTCACACAAATAACTCCATGTACTGAGTGACCTGAATGAATGATCTGGTACAGGACTCTCCAAATTTAGAGAGATCAGAATCTTTGAATTATAATAGAAGTCAGTAAATTGTCTTATGAAAAATTAGATACTGTGGGGAAGTGAATCAGTGAGTTGTTGTGTAGTGAAACTTATGTGCTTATCTAGGGCTTTTTAAAAAGTCTTACTTCTGTCAGGAAAAGAGCATTTATCTTTCCTGCAGTTAGATGCTTTAGTCCTTCTTTGGCAAGGAGAAATAAGTTCATTCTATTAATACAGAGGACATTCTGGGCTCAAGTACATGGAGGTCATGAAACTTGTTTTCTATTTTCCTCTGCATAAAGAAGATTTTTCTCCCTTCCCTCCCTTCTCTCCCTTCCCTCCCTTTCCTTTTTTTTTTGCTCAGATGTCCCTCTTGTGTATTTAGGGCTGAAATGTCTCCTCATTACCACCTTCTTTCCAACATAACTTTATATATACAACATATGTAAGTAATCCTTTAAAACAAACTAACAAAAAAAAAAATTCTTCAGGAAAGAATATCTTAGAAATGAAGAACCTTAAGCAATTCTTGTGGCTCTTTCTTTAGTGGGTTGTTTTTTTTTAGTATTAATTTCCTTTGTGGACACAGAGATGACAAAATCTGGGAGAAGGTTTACACTTGTGAATCTTTCATAGAAACCAGTTGCTACTGATCAGTGTCCCAATTTAGGCTACTCACTTAAGAGAAGCAAGTCTTAGGTTTGCGTTCTCTCTTATCACTTCCTCCTGATCACCCTGATACTGGGTTTTCTGATTCCTAGATCTTTTCTCTATAAACCAAACAAAAGGCTTGAGACAGATCAAGTAGGACTGTCAACACCACAAGATGATAAAACACTCTTTCCACAAGCTTTATGTGTGTAACATATTGATGATGAACAGCAGCATTAGAAAAGAATGAGCAAGTGCTCTACCTATTAATTTCCCTTGCCTTTGATACAATTCCCAAAGGCATGCTCCATGATTATACTCTTGCTGAATTCAAGAACAGTGTTTGACTTTGTATTTATTCAGCCACCAAAGATCATCTATAGTGGTTTTCAATTGCTTTTTTCATTCTAACTCTAAAAGTTTAATTTTATTCACACTGAAATTACTGTATAATTTGAAGCATACTTTTAAGACCTGTTATTCAATGTGAGATTAATGGTCATATTCAGCCTCAGATCAACAGAGTATGCATACATAATCATAGAATCGTTTCTGTTGGGAAAGACCTTCAAGATCAAGTCCAGTCATTATCTAACTCTACCAAGTCTGGACCTAAGGATGAGGGAAAGTTTGTGAGTTCTGAGGATGCTGTTCACTAGAAAGGAGGAATGTTAGCTGGTGCTCCAGTAATTAATGGTTAAATTACCCTTGGGTAGTAAGTAGTACATAGCATAACTTTACAATCTGGTAACTTTAAATTTTATGTCTAATTGTAGCAATGGGAGTTAGAACACAGGTTGAAGACATAATGAAATTACCATAGGGAGGAACAGACTAATGAACTGAAGTCCAGCAAAAGTTATAGCTATACTGCAGTCAGCTTGAAAATCTGTAAATAACAACTCTGAAAACCAGTGAGGGCACTAGACAATGAATTTTATATGTATATAAGCATAAAATGTGGATTGGGAGGAGTAATTGAGTTTGCTATATTGTCAAGTATGTACTTGGGAAAAAAATCACTCTGTCATCATTTAATCTCATTTGCACATCTTTTTCATCTTATTTGCATTTTTAATGCAAAACCCCACAGAATCTCTCTTCAATCATACCAAATTGGTTTGTGTCAAATAGTGCACACACAACTTTGTAAGTCTTTTAATTCTTCAGGAAAGAAAAAAAAAAAAGTCATAATAATACTCTTTATGTTTTTAGTACTTGGAATTTATCTAGTGGTATTAAGAATTCTGAAAACTTGGTATAAAGAATAGTAATTCTAAAAGTTTTTAAATGATCTGTTTTAAATCAAATTATTGAAAATTAATAAAAGTGAATCTAGTGTTTTAGTAAATGTAGTTGAATGCAGATCTCTGCAGGTGTCTTTTCTTCAAGGATCTATTACTATGTTTTTTTAGATTTTTATTATTTATTTTAAGTTACTTTTCTGTGGCAATGTCACATGAATATCATATAGGATTCCTTACCTGCTATAGAAGCTTGAAAAAATGTCGTGTGGCCTTCCAAAGGTGGCCACAGCTTTTATGTCTAGAAATTTAAATGCTATTGATGTGATTCTGCCTATATAGCATCATCATCCCAGCTACTGTGGGAATTTTTCATTGATTATCACTATGTCAACAGAATTAGTTTCTGCTTTACCCAGACTAACTGCAGCCTGTGACTTGTTACAATAGCAGACATTGCATTAGTTTACTGTGCTATCAGATCAGTTAACATCTTTATTCTTTCCCAATATTCCGTTTTTTTTTTTTTGCTGCAACTTCTTGTCCTGTTACATAACTGTAGTGGAGAATAAATGATTTTCCCATTTCTCCAAAGCCTTTTACAAAATTATAACCTATCCTAGCATAGAAACATAGAATGGTTTAGGTTGGAAGGGACCTCTAAAGGTTCTCTAGTCCAACACCCCTGCGATAAACATGGTCATCTTCAACTGTGTCAGAGCCCATCCACCCTGACATGCAATGCTTCTAGGGATGGGCCATCTACCACCTCTCTGCTCAACATGATTGGGTATTTCACCACCCTCAATGTAAAATAGTTATTCTAAATTTACCTTCTTTTAGTTTAAAACCATTACCCCTTGTCCTGTTGCAAGAGGCCTTGCAAAAAGACTAACTTTCTTTCATCTCTAAGTACTGAAAGGGTGCAGTAAGGTCTCCTTTGGAGCTTTCTCTTCTTCAGGTTGAACAATCTTAACTCTCTCAGCCTTTCTTGATAGATGTTCCATCCCTCTGATCATTTGTGTGGCCTTCCTCTGGACCCATTCCAATTGGTTCATGTCTTTTGTCATGAGGACTCTAAAGGTGGAAGCAGTTCTCCAGATGGGATCTTGTGAGAGCAGGTCAGAGTGGCAGAATCACTTCCCTTGACCATGCTGGACATGCTGCAGCCCAGGATATGGTTGGCTTTTGGGGCTGCGAGTGCACATTGTTGGCTTATGTCCAGGTTTTCATCCAATAGTACCTCCAAGTCCATCTGCACAGCGCTACTCCCAATCCCTTCAACTCGCAGCCTGTATTGATTATAAGGACTGCCCTGACACAGATGCAGAACCTTGTATTTGGCCTTCTTGAGCTTCATGAGGTTCACATGGGCCTATTTCTCAAAGTTGTCTAGGCCCCTCTGGAGATCATCCTGTCCCTTTTGTGCATCCCCTACACCACTCAGTTTAGTGTCTAGTGCTGAGAGTATACTAGATTCCATTGTCTAAGTCACTGATGAGGATAGTACAGGGTTTTTTTCCTGTGTGTATGTGGGGGTTTGGTTTTGTTGTGGTTTTTGTTTTTGTTGTGTTTTGTTGTTGTTGTTTGTTTTGTTTAAAAATACCATCAGTCCTTTCTTCCTGTGTTTCTTGGACTTCTAACCACATGTTGCTATAAATCTTCTCAAAGCAGTGTGTAGTTCCCATCTTTCTTAGACTGATTTAACCAAGTGTGCTCTATTGTTGAGGGCTATGCCCATGACAATTGGAGAATGGTACAGATGTTTAGACTGATGCTCAATAATTCTCATATCCTTATCTGCTGCCTTGGCAGGATTTTTTCCTACCCTGTCCCCCTAATCCTGTATGGATTTGGCTGCTGTTGGCCAAGTGTGTAAAGTCTTGTACTAATTGTCTGGTTTGCAAACAACACATTGTACTGCAATTTAAGTGCTATACCCCTTACCTTAGTGCAAATTCACTAAGCATCCTCTGCTCAACCATCTGTGTCATTAACGAAGTCACTGAATATATTCCTAACTCAGTATAGCCTTCTGCGTGTCCCCAAAACTCTCTTTGGACTTCATTACGTTAACCGTTCTCTGGCTACAGTTATCCAAATAGTTTTACAACTATCATGTAGCAATTAATTAATTTCAGCCTCCTGGCTTTTGATGAGCCTGTGTTATGGCACTGAAGTATATTATGTGTGCTGCTTCTACAGAATGTTTACAAATATTTTCCTGAAATGTTTAAATCCGTTTTCTTACAGCTAAGCACAAGCTGGCTGTATCTCTTTGGTTATTCATTGCATGCTTAGTTGTGGTTTGGTTGTTTTTTTTTTTTTTTCCTTTAGCACACTACACTTACTCCATTTACTAACATTACATTTATGGTTTTCCAGTCCTTTGATGCCTAACTCTTCTCAATGATTTTGCAGAGAGTGATTCTACAAGTTTTCAGATGGTCCTTTATATATCTCTGTAAGAGGTTCATCAAGTCCCAAAGTTTTGAAAATATGTAATATGTAAAAGTAGACATTACTGTTAACTTTTCCTTCCATGTTCTGGGCTGATGCTTTACCACCTTTTCATTATTACTAATTAGCATTGGGTAGCTACCTACTTTTATTTTATTGTTTTAGTAAAGACATGCAAAAATATGAAACATTTTACTCTTCTGAACATCATCTATTACTATTTCCCTGCCCCCCGCCCCTCATTACCAAACTAATATTTTGCCTGATCTTTTTCTGACTATGAATGCATTTAGCTGATCACAAATTTTTACATTCTAACTAGTCATCCCTCCATTTTGCTAGTAAGTGGTATGACTAGACTGAGGCCATTTTCTCGAAGAACAGATACTGGGTATAATTTAAATATATTAAGAACTGGATAATAATTCATTGATAATTCATTACCATGGTAAATTTTGCAAAACATGGTTAATGATCTGATACAGTCTGAGTTTTTGTGATTTAATCTTCCACTCATTAATCATCTCTGGCACATTTCCTTTGCTAGCTTAACTGCCAGTCTTGTCGTTGTGTGAATGTACTTGTAAGCTATGATCAAGTCACCTTTCAGTCTGCATTTCATCTCTAAGAAATCAGTCTGAATTCTCCTCACAAAGGACTACTTTAAATAACAAATCTGTAAACCTACCTGGCTTTATTCACTGTTTTCTATAGGTGTATGTCTTAGAATAAGGATAATTCAGTTCTACGATGATGGCTAAAAGGGTAGTAAAGGTGGTGAAATGTGAGCATTAAGGGATAAAGTAGAGCTGACTGAGTAGCGTATGAGGTTAAGAGATAAGTAGTGCTAAAAATGTTAAAGGAAAAGGTAGGAGAGGAGTGAGGCAGTGGGAGTCCCTGTGCTGGGACTAAATAAAAAGTGTAAATATCTGATTTTGCTTTTCCCATTCTTTATTTTTGACTCTTTGGCTAGGCTGGATTTTTGGATTGTGTAGGTAATGCTTATGCAAAAATGTACGTTTCATTATTTTTCAAAATAGCTGTTTTCCTATGTTTTGATTCATTTTTAGAAGGTGAATGACCCTGTCTGCACACTTTATTTTGACACATAACTCTAAAATATAATCATCCTCAATTTCTGTGTGTGCTTTAATAAAAGATATGGTAAGCAAGCACATAGATAAAGATGACAAGCATTTAAAATAGCATAAACCAAGCCTGAAAGATAAATTCTTGAAAAATATGATGATATTCTGATGATAAGGAATTCTTTTCATCTGTTCCTAAAACGTTCCTCCTAGCATATACATTTAGGCATTGTGTATAGTCCATATGATGATAATTTGATTTCAGGTAAATTTAGAAAAAAACCATGAGGCCCTGATTCAGGACCAGGTACATATTAGGAAATGAATGAAAATAAAACTAACCACCTTCCTGAACTTCTTATTTATTATTAATTTCATAGCTTATCTCCAGCGCAGTGACAATTCAACCTATCTATATTTGAATTAAAATCTCAAGTCAGCTTGCCTGTAATGCAAGTAGTCATATTGCACAAACAGAGTAGGAGCTACGCAAGAGTGCTGGATTAGTGATAAAGTACAATTGCCATCAGCATCTCAAAGTACTTGGTACTCCAAGTGCACTACTAAGTTAATCAGAACATTCAGCTGGCATTATTTACCTACTGGTAAATTCTTCTGAATTTAAAGTGCTATTTAACCTGAAGTGAAAACTTACCTATGTACATGAGAATGGAGTTCTCAATGAGATAGAACTCTTGTTCCACAAGCTAGTGTGGCACTGAAAACAAGAGCATGAAACAGTCAAGCACTTCAGTAATACTTATACTTCCATTGGCCCTCACTTTCTGTTTTACTTTATTCTACCATCAACCTTCTTTGTACAATAAAACATATAATCAAAGCAGGGAACTAAGATAAAAGTGGAAACAGGCACTAGAATCTCCACTTTGGGTTGTTTTCTTTTCTTTTTACTTTTTTTTTTCCTTTTTTTTTGTAGTAGCAAGCTTAGTCTTTGATCATTCCCTATTTGATCAAAGGGTGCTTTGATGCCCTTTGAAGAAGTAATGAATTATGGGAATAAAGATATAGAACTTGATTCACATTTTCATCTGAAGGAAAAAAAGTGAGAGTGCTGGACTGGTAGTTTGCAGTAGATGTATCTAAGGATGTAGAGATAATTGGGAAAAAACAATAAAGGAATATAATCTAGTTACAAACAAAAGTGAAAAGAAAGCCATTTATATAGTGTATTTCTTCTAGAAAATATGTCTCTAACTGCCTCTCAAATGGCAATAAATGTTTTTAGCTTGGAAGGAAGTGTATACTTGTGAACAGCAAAGTGTAAAACGTATCACAAATTTGTGTCTGAACAGTATTTACCACAGCTGAAACAATTTAATTACAAAGAATTCTAGAAAGAAAGGAAGAAAATACTAGGGAAAGGCAAGTAATTTTTTAGCCTTCTATGTTGTCTGTAGAGTTGTATATTAAGTGAGGTGGGTTTTGTTGCTAGATTGTTTGCTTGTTTGTTTGATGTCTGAAGTGAAAATTAATAGAAATACCTTAGGTAAAGTTTGAACTTCTTTTCAAAATAATCAAACTGAAAGTTAATTTACCTATGACAGTAAATACACCTAACCAAGCAGGGAGAGAGAAAAAAGAGATCTGTGCTAAACAACAAAAGCAAATTTGGGAAAGAAAATCCAAACGGAAGAGATCAGTTCTTGAACATACGGAGAATTTGAACAGTGATCATAAAGAATACACCCTAAGGAAGGAGGAGAAAGATGTTGCATATTTTGGGGTGGATGGGGTAAAAAAATTATTTTCTTTGTCTCAGTAGTGCATGGAACAGCAGGGCTCAAAATAGACAGGACTTCTACACCATCTGCCCTGCAGGAAACAAATCATTTGAAGGAGCCTGAGATGATGATTAAGTATTTTTCAGGCTTTTAGGTCTTCTCCTCAGATGACTTGACTTTCTAACTCACTGAAATTATCTTTAGCCTCCTATTAGTCATTGTAAAGAGTCTGTGGTATACTGGGGAAATTCCAGAAAAATAGAAAAGTAATTTTTGAAAATAAAAACTGTAAGATGAGCTGGAATGTGTGAAGTTGCCTCACTCTGGATCCACATGGACATGTTAGGTAAAAAGAAGGTTGTAAATAAGGGCCACTGAACACTTTAGAGAAAGGAAAGCTGCAACTCTGAGAAAACTCTAGGAGCTATTAAGGGAATGAAAGAAAATCACAATACAGTGCTGTGGCTAGAAGTGTTAATACCATTCTTACATGTGAGAAGTAAGTAGGAGTGAGAAGCCATTATCCATCTGTCTGCAATACTGGTGAAATCAAGAGTGAACTATTGCATTCTATCTGTTACTTACTTCTTAAATTGGCATTTTATAATAAGAATAGGTGAATAAATACCCCTACTATAGCTGTTCAAAGTGACAGGAAAATGTCTGTTGTAGGGAGAGATCAGTCTGGGAAATGATATTTACAGAGCTTGAAATTCAATCCACACTAATTGTGAAATTAGTTAATAAATCATGGTATATTACTGTGCATATAATCTTTCAGAATGGAAAATCCTTTTCCTTTGATTTATTTGGGTCATTTCTACTTTTAAAATTATTACAAGAATCTTTGTTTGTATTCACTAATGAAGACCATGTATATTTTTAAACCTCTGGCCTCTGTTTTGAATGTTTGGAGTTTTTTATAGTTGTTGGGTTGGTTTTGGCTTTTTTTTTTTTCCTTTTTTTTTAAATCCTTTTGTGACTTTGTCTCTGAGAGCAGTGCTCTAATTTCTTTTCAGGCTTGCTTTTCTTTTGTCATTGATTTGATCTAGAACTACTCAAGCTGATTTCTTGTTTGGCTATACTTTAACTAAAGAGTGAACTTTCCTTTTTATTTTGTAGTTCAAAAAAGCCAAACAGCAAACCCTCAGAAATCAGTCAGCCAACCTCAGGGAATGCAAAATAAATAGGACAACCATTAGCAAGTGTAAAATTGTAAGTTGCAATAGTGATGTTTTCATAGAAATATTTGTTATGTTAGTATAACACTCCAAAAAAGATAAAGTAACTGCTTTTGCTACTTTTTCTTCAAAACTAAAAAAAGACTCCAATAAAACTGGAAGGGACTCTCTGGAAAGAGATTTTTATATGAGAAAATATTGAGTAATATTTTTGAAATTTAAATTACAGGAAAGTATAAAGCAGTAAGATTGTAGCTTCAAGCACAAATACAGTCTCATATACATACATTGTATGTCATTGGGCTTTTTGGATAGTAGTAGTACATTGGAGGATATCCTTAGCTTTGAGGGAAATCCTATCGGAATTCATTTATAGTTACTTCAAAGGATTCAGGCTAGTCTGTAAGCCTCTGGCCTACATCATATACACTGATAAAGGAAAAACTTGTCCTAAGTAGATCACTTCCTGAGGCTTAAGGCCCATGAGAAAGACATTCTGGCCCAATGAAACCTGCTGAAATCCAAAAAATAATGAATGTCTGTTCATTCAACCAGTCACATGTACAGATGTAGAAAACAAATTTCTTGCTAAAATAATTCTGATTTTGAGAAAAAATATGATTTGGATGGAGTCATGTATCTTTAAATGATTTACTGTGCACTTGAAACAGAATAAAAAGAACATGCATATACCCATATACAGCTGCTGCAGAAAAAAACCCCATACAAAACAATGTTCTCCACATTCTTATTTCAATAAAAAAATTATGTTCCATTTGGAAACTCATTGTTTCCTCTATGGCACAGAAAATCAATGTTTTGCTTTTTGTGAAGAAAAACTTAGAATACCTCAAACTTTAAGTCCTGTCACTGTTTTTGCAGTTGCATTTGTATGAAGCGGCTTATGCACGTGCTGTCACATTGATCCTAGATATACTTTTTCTTCTGGTAGAAGTCTGCAAAAGTGCCCACAACTTGCCTCTCTTGCTGTATTCAGAGTTATCATAATGCTTAATTCCAAAAGCTCTGTAATTTGTTACTGTCTAGTAAAGTTTACCAAACACACTGAAATCACAGAATTATTGAGGCTTGACTAGACCTCTGAGATCATCAAGTCCAGCCTATATCCTAACACCACCACACTGACCAGACCATGTCACTAAGAGCCACATCCGATCTTTCCTTAACCACCTCCAGGGATGGTGATTCCACCATACCCCTGGGCAGTCCATCCAACTTAAATGATAAACACAAGACCAAAAGTTGTTCTCGCCCTTGAGCTGGCAAAAATTGGTCTTAAATTTAATCTGAGGTTTGTAGCTAGTCAGATACAGAAACGTATTTATGTGGTTAACCATAGGACCAAGTAAGTATGATCCTTGCCAGGTTGGTTCAGTTTCTCGGCTGCTATTGATAGTGGGTATGACATATGAAAAAAGGATAAAGCTAAAAGCACTGGAGGTTCTAAAATAGATTATTTGCATTCTTGCCTGAAACAGAAAATTTGAGTTTTTTACCCCCTATATTAATGAACTGTCTAGGAGCAACACCTCTATTTATACTAAAAGAAAAATTGAGCTCCAGCAATGAGTAAAGCACTAAATAAGATTGAGAGCATGATATAAGTGTTTGGGACCCTAATATGCTGATTTTAAGAGTTCGGATGAAACATATAACAGATTTTGTGATTCTGCTGCAACACAAAATTAAATGCTCTCACAAAAATGTCCTCTATGTCCACTTCATTCCAGGTTTTAGAGATACAGGATTCTTATTTATTTAAGGAAAAGGTCATCATAGAATAATAGAATGGTTTGGGGTTGGAAAGGACCTTAAAGATCATCTAGTTCCAACCACTCTGTCATGGGCTGGGTGACTCAAAACCTCATCCAACCTAGCCTTGAACGCTTTCAAGTTACAAGCATCCACAACTTTTCTGAGCAATCTGTTGTGGTGTCTCACCACCCTCACAGTAAAGAATTTCTTCTTAATATCCTCTTTCAGTTTAAAAGTGTTACTCCTCATCACACCCCCTGATAAGAAATGGCTGTGCTTTATCCATATAAACAGATGTAAGGAGATTCATTATTCCTCAGGGCAGGACACATTAGAGAAATGTTGTGGAGCATTTAATGACTCAATCATCCTTCCTTCCTGTCCCCTTCCCCTCACTACACAGCTGAATGGAGAAATAACACCAGCAAACCAAGGTGAAATAGTGAAACTAGAAGAGTAAGAAATGGTAACAAGATGGGAAAAATTGCAGGTTAATTCCACCAACCTTGGACTTAAAAAAGAATTTTTCCCTTACATAATGGTCTTCCTGTTGTGTTCCCATGATAGTACAGCTTTTTGCTGTCTCTTTCTACTGATTGCCAACAAACTTTCAAACGTGACCTTGATTAGTGAATCTTGATAAACTAAATGTAGTCTTTATAACTGGAAACCACATAATTCCATCTGTTATGCATTGCATGTACACACAGATGAATCACAGTAAAAATAAAAATAATTCAAACGTTTTTAAAGATGTTTGTAATTTGATGCTCAGAATGGGTATGATAGAATTGTAAGTCTCCTTTGTAAAGAAAACACCCAGATGGGCTTACCATCTACACTACATATGGCACTCGGTTCCTTTGCTCTGCATCCCACTGTGCTCACAGTGTAATCCATATGGGCCTTACTTAATTGGTTTCCTATTCCTGCAACATTTGCTATCTCTGTTCATAGCTTTCTATCAAGCATCTACTTATTGCTGACATGATGCATTATGTGATACGGTTTTAGATTGTTGGAAATGTGACAGCATTAACTTCTCTGTGAACTGATGAATGCTTTGGCTTTGTGAGGTAGAGAACACTCATACAGATCCAAGGTGTGCAATTTCAGCCAGCTTAAGCATAATTATGTGTGAACTTCTCTGTTCAAGCAGAGAGCTCTTAAGATATTCAAGCAACAATAGAGAGGTTCAGGAACCTGGAGGAAGGTCATGAACATATATGTGTCTGAACAGGTTAAATATTTTAAATGGAGCTCTGAAGTTGCTGGTGTGGCAATTGCAAGTTCATAGTCAAGAGACACAGAGGACAAACAGGAGTGTCACTTTGCTGAGGTTTTTGATTTCCAAGGTAAAGTAGCAGTGCCTATAGAATGTGAGCTGAATGTATGTGATGAGACTGAGGCTGGTGGCAGGCACAAAGATGCTAATTCCAGGTCCTAGAAAATCCGAGCTGTAACACTAACTGAATCTCTGAATCAAAAAAAGCACCTGGACAGCTCCTTAAGTACTGACACAATGCATTGCAGTGATCCTCAAATCATATCCTGCTAGTGTTCCTAAGAAAAGGGGTGCAACTCTAATATATGATGTTACTCAATTGTTTTGAATTTTACATTCAGTGCTGACTGTCTTGTCTTCAAAAAGAGTAGGCAAAAGGACACAGTGCTGTGTGATTAAATACTATAGGAATATGGCAGACAGATTAAAACTATAAAATATGGGGAAAAAGATTATTCAATAATGAATATATGGTACGGATGAAAAAGCACAAAGAGAAGGAAAAGACTATTTTAATGTAACATTTCTTATACAGTACCAAGCTATAGTCCAGTAAGACAGCTATGATGCACTTAGATATATGGAAAACATTCTACTTTGTACACATTGGAATTACCACGTGGTACTTTTGGTCATTAAGTATGTTTACAATGAGGAGAGTTGTGAGACCCAGAAAAGAATCAGATACTTATGTTGAAAACATGCAAGATTTAGGCTTTACCTATATTATTTATATCTATTCTTGAGGGTGTTTCTATGTGAAAATACATGTCTGTATCTTGTGGAATTTTAGGTAGCAGCTGACCAATAAGAGTGTGAAACTTCACACATGCACACACACAAACATATAACCTTGGGGAAAAAAAAAAATGGCATCTTTCTTGAACTGAGCATAGTAATAAGGGAAGCCTTAGGACTGGTGACGCAACTGAAAATTCATAAAATAAAATGCTGAATGACAGAGGGGGAAATCTGCATAGTTTTTTTGGTAGTCATCATCTTTTCTATATAACATGGCTCACAGGAGGGAAAATATCTGTGGTAAGATATACGTTGTTACATCCTTTAATTTTTATTTCTGTCACGACACCTGATACACTGAAATTGCTGATTGTGTCTGGTTCTATGACAAGCCATAACTGTTTCTCTTTCTTCCTCTTTCCCCCACCTCTAAGAATAATTTAAACAGACTACAACTATAATCCATGTGACAATTTCTCACTGTACTTATTTTCAGATTATTACCTATAGATATACAGATGTAGTTGTGTGGTTTTCAGGCTCTGAATTTACTTGCGCTGTGCACAGTTTTACGTGCACCTCGACTGCTTATGGGTATTACCATTGCCACTATATACAAAAGACAGTTGAGGCTCACAGGCACCTCTGGAGATCATCTAGACCAAACTCCCATTCAAAGCAGTCTGACCTAGAGCAGGTTGTGACTGGTCATGTTTTGAATACCAGCAAGGAGGGAGGCTGTGCTGTCACCCTCAGAGTAAAAAAAAACCAATAATTTTTTCTTGTGTTTAAATAGAATTTTCTGTTTGTGCTATCTTGTCTAGTCACTGAGTCCTGTGGAGAAACATCTGACTGTCTTCTTCAGATATTTATAAATACTGAAAAATATCTCCTCTAAGACACTTTTTTCTTTGGGATAAATAGTATCAGCATTTTCAGCCTCTCCTTGTATGATAGATGCTCTAGTCCCTCAATCATCTTTGTAGACCTTTGCTGTACCCAATCTGGTATATCCTTGCTTTGTATTAGATAGTCACAGCACTGGAGATGTGTCTCACCAGGACAGACCAGAGGGGAAAGATCATCTCTTTCAACCTGCTCTTTTCAACCTGTTGACAGCATTCTTCCTAACATAATCTATGGGTCTCCTCGTCTTCTGTGCCAGAAGGCCACACGGGCCCCAACTGATATTCAATTTGCTGTCTACCAGGACCCCCAGGGCCTTTTTGACAAAACTCATTCCAGCTGGAATGCAGCCTATAATGATGCATAGAGTCATTCTATGAAGGCACAGGACTTCATGAGGCTCCTATCAGCTTGTCACGGTCCCTCTGAATAACAGCACAACCATATGGTGTATCAGTTACTTCTTCCAGTTTTTCTGTGGTGTCCAAACTTGCTGGGGGTGTACTCTGTCCTGTCATAGAAGACATGAATGAATCTGGTATCTCTTTGTGGCTAAACAGCAGGGAATGGTATTCATTCAGCAATAGGTTAGGTGTGTACAAAGAAAAAGGTGAGGGCAGGAATGATCGCCAATATTAACAGGATGTCAGACTTTAAAGAACCTGACCAAAACCAGAGAGCTGTATTAACCTCTTCCACACCAAGGAAGGTGTGACCTGGACAGAGAATAATTGAAAAGGGGATTGCAAACCCAAATAAAACTTTCACTTTACTTAGGTCACATAGACACACATTCCAGTGTCTAGGGAATTTTCCTTCACCATAATTTGAGATGGAGTGGCAAAGACCTTGCTTACAAGTGGAGAAAGGGGAATACCTTTAAAATATCATTTTGACACAATCACAAAGAAGTGTTTATGTACACTGTTTGGCAGCTACTGCTTTTTAATGAGTAATGGGATACCATTTGGCATTGTTTTTTACTGTATTTTTGTCAGCTGCAGTGTAAATAATATCTGAACATAAGAAAGTGAATAACTCAATTGCTCCCAAACGGGGAAACATTAAAAAAATACAACTTAAGCACCAACAGTCCAAGCTGGTATAGTAAAAACTTTATTCCATGCTAATTTATGATTTTAAGTGTTAACATTTTTAAAAAAAAAAAGGAAAAAAAAAAAAAAAGGAAAAAAGTTTGTGTCATGGTGGTGGTGGAAAGAAAAAGATCCGTGGTGGCCCTGAGTGCTACCAGAGTGCCAAAAAAATGATGAATGAAGCCAGAAATCCCAGATTAATTTTTTATTTTTTAAAAAATTTACCCAGATACTGTTAGGCATCATGGCCCCAGTTGTCTCTGAAGTAGATTTGAATTTAGACATTGATGTTAATAGAAGCACTGCGAGACCTTGAGTAATTGAAATATTCTAGAAAATGTCACTCTTCACCGTGAGTACAGTCCCAAAAGTAGACCCCTTGGACCATATGTTTATACCGTGGACACTGTATTTATCTTGCAGTATGACAAGATGATAACAAGTCTAGTCTAGCTGTATCTGGTGCAGCATGCCTCTTGCTATTAGAGTTTCTGACAAGCTTAGCATTTGTGCTCCTGAAAAATTGAAAAGTGAGATTTTGGATTTTGTAGTTTTAGACCTGAGCAGCAGGTAGAACTATGACCTAGAGGTGACCCTCATAATGTAAGAAAGAACTGATTTTATGACCTTTGAGGTTGTGATTTCTTCTCTTTCCACCTCCAGATTTCTATACCAACAAGACTTTGAATCAATTACTTCATTATTAAAATAAAGACTTCAGGTAACAGGAAAGATAAATAGCACTGAATTCCATGATTCTGATATCTATGGCAAATACTGAATATCATAGTATCAGTCAGAGTTGGAAGGGACCACAAGGATCATCTAGTTCCAACCCCCCTGCCATGGGCAGGGACACCCCACATTAGACCTGGCTGGCCACAGCCTTGTCCACCCTGGTCTTAAACACCTCCAGGGATGGCGCCCTAACCACCTCCCGGACAACCCATTCCAGGGCTTCACCACTCTCATGGTGAAGAACTTCCTCCTCACATCTAGCCGGAATTTCCCCACCTCCAGCTTCGTTCCATTCCCCCTAGTCCTATCAATACCTGATATCCTGAGAAGTCCCTCCCCAGCCTTCTTGTAGGCCCCCTTCAGATACTGGAAGGCCACAATTAGGTCACCTCAGAGCCTTCTCTTCTGCAGACTGAACAGCCCCAACTCCTTCAGTCTGTCCTCATAACAGAGGTGCTCCAGCCCTCTGAGCATCCTCATGGCCCTATGTGGAGTCAACTTAGTATATCATAAGTTTACTTTAATGATCTTTTATGTACATGTGAAAGAAATATGTTGTTATTTAAACAGTACAGTATATGATTCTTAATTGCAAAAAATTAAATATATTGTGAATTTTAACAAGTCACAATTAGAGACATATTTTATGCATATTGGGACTCAGTGGGTTGGATTAATAGGTCAAATAACAATACAAGGTGAGAGTTTTGTTTAAAAATCTGTTCTAATCACAGATTTTCAAAAACCCAGAGTTCTGTTTAATGTTTAACCACCTAAATACATAGTTTAATTTTTGAGAATGGAGAGTTCTTCTTTTTTTCAGTGGCAATAATGTTCCTTAGAAAAAATAAATGTTATTTTAACTTTTTATATGGGAACAGAGATGGGAAGACAGTAATTATTGAGTCATTGAAAGCAGTGTTCCATTCTCTTTTATCAAGGCAGCACAACTGTCATCTCTTCTTTTCAGCATGAAATAGGAAAAAATACATCTGTAAACCTATCATTAGGCAACCTTTAACATGGCTTTGATATTTCCCCCCCTTTTCATCTCTTAAATAAAATTAACATGTTTCTGAAAACCTGGTACCAGCTGTGTCACTGGACTGATCACAGTGTTGCTTAACCTTATTGGCTTCAGAGGCCTTAGTTGGCATTATAGTAGAATTGCATGATGCATGGTTGAGACCACTTCTGAAATACCATTAGAACATTTTGGTTGCAATTCAAGAAATATACAAGATAACACAGTGTATAATAGGCATTTTCCAATACATTTTGGCACTTACAGTTCTAGTTACAGTTTTGGAAGTAGGGAGAAAAAAAAAAAAAAGAGAGAAGAGAAAAAGGGCCATACACCTTAAAAGAGTCTGTCTTGCTTTAGTTAGTCCTATTTGAGTTTTTATAGTTTGCTGAATCATCTGCCACCCTATAGCACTGAAAATGTCATTAGTGTGTTTTGCTGCCTGTAGAAGGAACTTATAGTCTATGTTATTTGATAGTTAACTAAAGTGTACAGTTTCCCTTTTTTCCCTTTCATGGCCAATTAACTTCTCTTATTAACACCATCAATTTTGTAACTACTAACCAATGTTTCTCCATCAGACCAAGAGTTAAAAGTGATCGCAAGCTAAGTCTCTATGAACTCTGCTAATAAAATGGTCCTTCTCAACACTGATGAGGGTCAGAACATTGTGAACTCAGGGATTCCTATTCACCTAAGCCTAAGTAATTTTACACACAAGCTAAGCAGCATGTGCATTCAAGTGTAACTGCCAGAGTTTTGAAACTGGCTAGGGTGTGCACAGCATGGTATGGAATGTGGCACTCCTTGGTGTCAAACTGGCTCCAAGGGCTGTATATTATTGCACCAAGGCTGCTGTAAATTTGTCAACCATTCCAAGAGGTCTGTTCCAAAATCAAAGGACTGGCATAATGTAGAGTCCTGTGCTGTATGTCATTCTTCATCAGCAAATTAGAATGTGGGATGATTGAAGATGATGCTCAGAGATAATGGTGTAAGTTTCACTCTACTGGAAATGGGGGAAATTCCTCGAAAGTAGAATGGCGACTATTTCTTATTAACATTCAAAGTCACGGGAGGTTTTACAACGGAAGAGAGAGATTGACTTTAGGATCACAGGGAGTGTTTACTTCAGGATTTGGTCATAACTGTCAGGTAACTACAGAGGCCTAAGTAACATCATTATTTAAGAAAGAAATGTGATCTGTTTTCTTGGAGAAGAGTGGCAGAGATCTCTTCTTCCTCCGAGCTGATGACATCTGTAAAGAAAAGGAGAGAGGCAGAGGTAAAGCTGCAATGCAGAAGAGACCACTGAATTTTTTTGGAAACCCTTTTTTCGTTTTAGTGAGATATCTATGTTTTCAAAGCTCAGTAACTTCCATATGATGCATGTATCAAATGTAAGCAGAACTTGAAATGACCAGGAGATTAAGGATTCAGACTAGCTGTGGCATGATGCACTGATACCGATTTACTTGGTTGGTGAGAGTCACACTTGCAACCTTACTCACAACAGATGCTTAAATTTCTTATGTTTGTTTCAAGTAAACACTTCTCCTTAGGACACAGATCATCACAGAGTAAAATCTGCTCATTCATCTTTGCTGGAGGCTTTCTACCTTTCTAAATAATTCGATATGTCATAAACCACTGGACTTTCTTGGTCTGTACTTCCAGCTTCCCAAAATCAGGTGAAACAGCTGCACTCTTACTAATCTATTTCTTCCTATTATTCTCCCTCTTTTTTCCCCTCTCTTCTCTTTTCAAATTTTGTTTCACAGAGAGTGAAAGTAATTTTAAATCATAAAAATGATTTCCTAACGTGCTCTGGCAGGTGTGATGGTCTTGTTGTGGTGAGGTGTTTTGGGTTGTTTTTGTAGATTTATGTATCTCTTGAGCTGTGTAAAGATAAGATAAATTTTATCTCTGTTAAAATATATATATCCAGAAATTGTATGGCCCAGGAGCCGCATGGCAAAATGGAGAGACACATCAATGGAATCTCCTCAAAGTAATAAAGTTTACCTAGAGATAGGATCTGAATAAATGAATTTAATATCAAGGAAGTGAATTTGGGCAGACAAATCTCTGTGGCCTTAGAAATCCCAAGGATTAGCCCAGCTCCTTCCAGGTAAGAGAAAACTTTCAACTAGAATTAGGGTAGTTAATACAAAGAAATCAGGTCCAGGGTTTATCAAAAACAGGTTTTTATATGCCAGCTGAGGCAACAATTCTCTAATAATATTTTTTAATCATAAATGTTTTTTACAAATTCTAATTTCTCTGTGATTCACCAAGGGACACACATTTTCAGTTTTCCCAAGAAATATCTCCTTTTATTCACAGAAATGTTTGAGGACAGGGGAGGTCAGACTAGAGGACCTTTGGAGGTCTCTTCCAGCCTGGATCATTCTATGATTCTAAGTACAAAGTCCTGTACCTGGAGATAAACAATCCCATGCCCCAGTATATGCTGGGGGCTGCCTAGCTGGAAAGATTTACAGAAAAGGACCTAGTGGACTCCAAGTTAACCATGAGCCAGCAAAGCGCCCTTGTGGCAGAGAGGGCTAATAATGTCCTGGGCTGTATTAGGAAAAGTGTTGCCAGAATATTGATGAAGGTGGTTCTTCCCCTAGACTTCTTCCCCTCTAATCAGCACTGATGAGACCACAACTGAAGTATTGTGTCCAGTCCTGAGTACTTTATCCCTCTCAGAGATGCAGTTCTGTGTATCTCTCTCTATACACTTCCTGTATGTATATACAGTACTGTTCTGAGAGATATATCGGAGTTCAGCAAAGGGCCATAAAGATGATGTAGGAACTGGACCATCTCCCATACAAGGAGAGGCTGAGAATGTTGAATCTGCTCAGCCCAGAGAAGAGAAAACTTGGCAGAGAATGTGTCAATTTGTACAGATACTTGAAGGGAGGTTGCAAAAGGGGTGCAACTAGGTTCTTTTCAGTGGTGCCCAGTGCCAGGATGAGGTAATGAGCACAAACTGAAACACAGGATGTTTTGCACAGGACTCAGGAAATACTTTTCTTTTTGCCTGTAAGGATGACTGAGCACTGCACAGAGATTGCCCAGGGAGGATATAGAAATATTTAAAAGCCATTTGCACACAGTCTTGGGCATCTGGCTCCAGGTGGCCCTGCATGAGCTGGTGGTTGAACCAGGTGACCTCCAGAGGTCTCTTCCAACCTCAGACATTCTGTGATTCTGTGATTGCTTAAATAGTACAGAATTTAAAGCACAGCAGACACATTCCCATAGCAGAATGTTTGAAAAAGTGTTATCAGTACATGACATTCCCTACTGTCACCAGAGGATATGAATCTTTACACATTGTGGATGTTCATACCAATATCCACTGTTCAGTAAATAAACACCACTCATTTTCAATCTACTTGTAATAGCTCTTGCACAGTTTTTTTTATGTTGCAAAAGTATTGAGATGTCTCACTTTTTAGAATAAGCAATAAGAATATGACAGTCGGACTGGATGATTTTAGAGGCCTTTTCCAACAGAAACAGTTCTATGATTCTATGAAACTGAAAAAAAGTAAATTAATAAACAAGTAAAGGGAGTTTTAAAAGCAGACTAACTTGCTTGTATTGACATTACTCTTCCAATAGGATATCTGTGTGATCTAAACTCAAAGTGATTTTGAACTTGATTATCACAGCTAATGCAGTGGTAGGGTGATCACAACTAAATTATGCATTTTAATAGATAACAGCATCGCAGTAATCTGAAGTATATATTTTATATCTATTTTTCATACAGGAGAGATGTACAGTAGTTGCTAAATTTATCATGGCTTCTAATAGAACTATAACAAACACAGATGAAGCTGAACATGAGTTTGTAATTGCTTTTTCAGTTTAGCTGTAGTCCTTTACCACTTTACTGTCATTTTGGCCAAAAAAATGCAGCTTTCATAAAAGGAGACCTGTTCTGCAGGGTTGGCACACACATTCATTAAGTATGTACTTCCAGATTGATATTAACATTTACTAGGTTTTGTTTACATTTTAATGTACAATTTACAAATTCCTGAACCTGCATGACATGGAATAAATTATTCAAGATGAAGGTTTTCAGAAGTGAGTGTCTGAATGCCTCACACACTTCTTGTCACAGACCAAATTTTCTCATGCTGTTTCAATTCACTCATACTGCAAACTAAACTATGGATAAAATCATGTTTCCCAGTAATTCTTCACACATACCTGGTCCTAGGTCAAGCAAATATTGTGACACTGTAGAACACTTAAGGACATTTCCTGAGGCTCTAAGGCTCCTCAAAATGTATGTAATTTGCATAACTCATAGTGAAAATGAATTTAAATTAATATAACATATCTTTAGAAAACTATCATGGAAGGGAAAAACTGACAAAGTATGTTCTAAAAATCAGTTTAGGGGTGTCTGGATAGGAATAGAACAGTGTCACATCATGGGTAGAAATCTGCCCTAGGACTAAAACCAATAAAAGTAACATTTGCCTTTTTTCCAGTACCCCATTGAGGACACAATGAAGTTCAGAAAGTCAAAATAATAGATAGATTAAATTTACTAAAACAAAAAATGCAACAGATTCTGGATTACTGGCACACTGGCTGCATGTGATTGAGCTCAAGTTCATAAATCTGCGTAATATTTGACAAAGCTGGAGATGCAAATCTTTGCAATAGCTCTAATGTATAATAAAAATGGTAATGCTAGCAACAGTTAAGCCATATATTAAATGTGCACCTCTTACCAAGGAGACATCCCTTTCTTGCATGGAGGAAAAGCAGCACAGCCTGTGAATCACCCTCATCTCTGCTAAATCCTGTTCCCTCCCCCCTCCAAGGTCTTCCTCTCTTGTTTTTTTATAACTTAACCCCAGCTGTTTCTGCCTTCTAGGCGGTGTTTAAAGTTATTTGAGTGGAGAATTGAGTAACATAGTAATGTATGTTTAACATGTACTCTGTTTTCTCTCATTATCATACTGAGGGTTGTCAGCTTTAATATTAAAATTTCATTTAATTGGGCAAGGGTCTCAGTTTTAGCTGAAACGAGGCTGTTTTATTTTCCAAAAGCCTCCTACAGCCATTTGGCAGGCCACATTTGCAGATCTTGATTTCCAGAGAAAACGTAAACATCTCTTGATTGTAAGCATCTCAACCTTGCTTCTGAAGCATGCTAAATTAACTTACATTCCTGCCCCACAGTAAGCTGGGCAGTTATCCAAAAAATTGTTAAACTGAAAGGATTCATATATATTACAAACTGGCAGACACAACTTATTTACAGGTTCATGATGTCATTTGAGAATTAATACTACCGATGGGTAACTAAATCTAAGTTAAAATGATGATTTAAAATACACAAGCTACTCACTGATAAGGTGAGTGCACTCAAACCCAGGAAGTTACTTTGGATGGCATCCTGATCCAAAGAGGGAAGCATCTGATTGCAGACCCACTTCTCTGAGGAAGACCAGCTCAAAAAGGCTTCCCATCAGGCTCCATTTTTATCCAAAGTCAGACTGGAGCTTGTGATGATATCCAGCTTTTACAGATTGTGTGGGTCTCCAAGTCAGGCTTATTGGTTGAGGTGGTCTTTGGCAGGTTCCGGTATCTGGGCTACATAACTGGGGCTTTGCACCTGTCACAAGAACATACTTTTTAGCAGCTGGAGTAAAAATTTGAGGAGAGCCTGTCAAGACTCAGCAGAGAGGATAATATGTGCTGAGGCCATGATGCAAAGTATCACAATCGTTCAACAGGTAGGGCAAGAAAATCTAATCCTGTAGCAAAACTGCCTGCCTGGAGTCAGCAGAAGAGTTATGTAGTCTCTGGTAGTTTGCAGCAGCGGAAGGACAGCTGAACCAGCAATTCATATCAATCAGGCTCACAACTGCAAGGCATTATTGACCAAAATAAAACAGTTCTCCAAGTTAGTTTGGTTGGACTGCGCAGTAACATAACTGAAGGAGAAAGACAGTGTGTCACCAGCACCACAAGAATATGTTGCAAAACCACAAGGGAACAGAAATCATTGAGTGTCTGTTTGGTTGTGAGCTATGCAATCTGTGCTTCTTAAAACTGGGCACAGACTGACTAGATATTTATGTTAATTATGTCTGTGACTTGCCTCCTAATGACTGGCTAAAAATGACAGTACATGTTTCTTTTATCAAAAACTACCACAGCGCCATAAACTGTTTTAGCAATGTTCAATGAATCTTTACTGAGTTCCAGCTGAACTCCTATGAAACCTTTCCAGTCCTTTGCAGTCTCTGCTACTGCTTCTTTGGGGTCTCTGCAGAACCATTGTTTCTAGGGGGACTGCCTCTGCAAATTCTACCTATCTGACTTTAAGAACTGGTTGTCATCTACTTTTCATTTTACTCAGAACCTCATCTTCAGGGTTCTGTGCTTCACAGAAAAGAGGAGTAACCTTTTTGATAGATGTAGTCTCTTAAAGTTCATGAAGTACCTGTGTAGAATTGAACTGTAGATCCACTTTATAATGGATTTCATACTTTTGTATTTCTGTTACACTATGCATTTTTTGTGTCTTTATCAGTTTTTCTTGCCACACTTTACAATTTGTTCTACTGTCTGCTACAGTTCTGCTAAATTGAGTATCTGCTTTTCCCTGCTAAATGCAATTTCAGTGTGATATACTGTGCTGTAAAGGTGATGCCCTTAAGTTTAGTGGAGCTAAACACTTACAACCTCTGTAACCTTTTGAATTGTCTTTTAAGTGTCTTAATTTCTTGTTCATCAAAGTGCTCAGTCACAGTTAAATGCTGAAATATAGTCTCTCCTGGGGGGGGGGGGGGGAGGTGGGTGGGGTGGTGCAGAAAGTTCAAAGAATTTTCAGGAGTCTCTTTTGTTCCTGTAATTGTGAGCCATCACAATAAAAATGTAATTTCACATCCTATAAATATGTATTTAATGTACACTCATGACATATTGCACCTTGTTCCTTAAATATATTGCAAACATGCACTTGAAACATGGCTGGAAAGCTACCCAGTAGAAATCAATTCTATAATTCTGAAAGCTTTTCATGTTTGGTTCTCCCAGAACCCAATCTCAAACAAATGTGAAGAATAATACATCAAACTGTTTTAGCCAGCATCTGTAAATATAGACCAAATTTGTAACTGTTTATCACAGCTTCAGGATCTCTCTAACTTTTGCATTTAACCTGCTGGTGAATGCTTAGCTTATTTATAGGCTTAGCAATTGCAACAAATGTAACCAACTTGATTCTCATTTTGATGTCAGTTCATGATCATGCTATTCTTCAGGAAGAACTATTTCCACCCACCCACAAAGGCATTTTAAAATGAGATTCTAATTGTCTTGTTTTCTCATCCAAAAGCTCACACCTAGATTTCTTATCCAATATTCACTTCAGTACCAATATCCAGTCTATAATTCAGAAGTGCTCCTTCCATGTGTGGGTCAAGACATCAGCCTCCTGTCACCTCTAGTTGCAGCTTTTTAAGGTTCAGGTTTCCTCTACAAGTCCTTTTCAGATTTCTGTTGCATGATTTTTCTCTAATATGGAGCACTGATGTGCCTGTTATATTGCAAAATATCGCTAAGTTTGTGATGTCTGACTACAGATATTGGATGTTTGATCTGTGCATGTTTCTACAGCTGATGCACTTTTTGTCCATCACAGTTTCTTGCTATTCTGTGATGTTTCTCACTTTATTTTGTTTTTCCATTTTTCCAATTTCCTCTTGTGATAATCTGTTTATCCAGTGCAACTGCAGCTGTTTTCTTCTAGCATTTTTTGACATGTCCTTTCTGCCTTTCCTGCTTCAAGTTTCTATCCTGTAACTGTCGTGCCAGTAGTTTTGTATCTTTGATTCCAATCACTGTTTGATCTCTTCTAACAGAATCAGTCAGTATGCCATAATTACATGGCTGACTTGTTAAATGACTGTCAATCAAACATTCTTCAATTTTAGAGAAATGAAAGGAATCCTCTTCTTCAAGAGGCACATGACAATGATGTCCTTCAAAAGTTTCACTTTTCTTGGTACAGTATTTTTCCTGTACTCTTTCAGAGGCAGCTCTTCCATTCCCCCTTAATATCATACTAAGAAGAAAATGGAGAACTTCAGTTATTGCTATATTTTAAAAAATAGCTACCTTTTGTGAATTCTTTTGAGTCCAGTTCTTCATGCATAAATTCAAAAGCCTGCTTAAATCTTCTCCATGACCCTGTAGCATTGCTGGAGAACCTTAGTAACTTCTCACTTTCAATAGTATTCTTCTGTCTGTCACTATTTCTTTGAAAACTTAATGTTTCCACAGCTCACTTCAATATAATGCAACAGCTGTAATATGTCTGGTTCTGAAGTAACCACTGTGAGGATTGAAACACTGCTTCTGTGTGATGAAAATTTTTTTTCTCATGTAAAATATAACCAACACATCAAACCTTTTCAAAAACCTACTGAGGAAAGTAATAAAGCTGACTTCCTTCCAATAAAATTATTCTGTTAAACTGCTGCTCTAATCAGTCTTTCCTTAAAATGGGGTTTTGTTTTTTCTTTTTTTTCTTTTCAATAACTCACCCCTTTGTCTCTTGTTCTCTGTGTTCCAAAACTGCACCCTTCCTCTGAAGCTGGTATATGTCTTTCTATATCAAAATTTCAGTGTTGTGAAAAGCACAGCCTGATGGTGATGTTCAGCTAAAACCAAAACAATAGTCACATCCCACCTTAAAATCAGAGCTATAACTGCCTGAAGGAGGATCATTTGCTTCAAGGTGACATTGAGATAAGGTACATAACCAGCTCAGATTGTAGGGAAAGTATTCATGCAGGGAAACATCATGGCTGTCATTTTAGATGGTATGATTTAGTATGCCATCTCTGTTCATATTTTTTAGTGAACTCTATACAGCCAGAGTGAATTTTTTTTTCTTCTAGGCTTTGTTAAAAAAAAAATCAAGGGATAATTTTGTGATTGCTGTTATATAACAGTGAGTGATTCAGTTCAATTTGCCATTTTGGTCCTACTATGTGAAAATGGAAGAGATCACATTAGGAATATCTAGAAGGTTTTCTGACTAGAATCTCTGATGACCTGAGGTGAATCACATAATAAAATTTTAGAGCTGCTAACAAAGTATCAAAAAGGTCATTTAGGTCGTCAGAGTCTTCATTCACTTTTGCCCTGAATCTCTTAAGATTTTTGGGTCTAGCCCTTCATCTGCCAGGCTGGGGGTTTCAAAATCTGCTGTAGTGCTTCATTTAGGACACTATGGAGAGATAAAAGACTGAAAAAAAAATTTAAAATCTTTTGTTCTCTGAGTTAATGAATCTCAGTAACTCTGAATCTACATCCCAGTGTGTCCTGGTTTTACTGGGACAGAATCACAAGCCAGCCATGGGCTGCAGGCCATTAGCAGTTCTGAGTCAATCAGGGCAGCTGACCAGAGTTGGCTCACAGGTGTATCCTAGAACATAAATGTCACACAGTATAAAAGAGGAAGTTTGATGAGGTCCAAGACTATTTTGCTTGAGCTCTTTGTGATCCTTCTTTTCTTCCTTCTCTTGTTCCTGAGGACTGACATGCTTGCTGTGGCCACTGTGCATTCACTGGACTGAGTATAGGTTTGCATAATTTGTATTTGCATTGGTATCAGATTTGCTGTTTCATTAAGTCCATTTTCATTTCAGCCTGTTGCTTTCTTCTCATTTTTCCACTTCTCCTTCTCTGTTGTACTAAGGCTGTACTAAGCTTGCCTTTTTTCTTTTTTTCTTTTTTTTTCATATAACATTCTGTAAGTACTGCTGTTCTCCTTTTAGGTCCTGATGAATTTTTTGGTATGGCACAGTGCAGTTCTTATTTTGCTTTGTATAAGTGTCAGAGAGAAGAAAAGATGCAGATATAAAGTCATCCCCTTCTAAAAGTTGTAAGTTACTCTCATATTTGTTTTCTGCTTTTTTGCTCAGTGCATAACTCATGAATGACATCTTTATTATGCTGTGTGATGTGGATGTGCCTTCCCTCTGATGCACCAAATTGCACAGCTTTGTCATTTCTACTGCCTGGTCACCTCATAATTCAATGATCTGACCTTAATGAATATCTAACCCCAGGCTTAATTGACTTAATAAGGGTATTTGAATGATATCAACTCAACCACTTTAGATATCATGGAATGGTTTTTGTTGGAAGGGACCTTTAAAGGTCATCTGGTTCAACCTTCCCTGCAGTGAGGAGGACATCTTTAACTAGATTGGGTTGCTCAGAGCTCTGTCCAACCTGGCATGGAATATTTGCAGATCTACCAGCCAAGATTCCTCATATTTGTTACAAGCTTGGAGTAAATGAACGTATATATTTAAAGGATTAAAAGACACTTGGTAACTTGTTCAGTCACAAGAATGTGCTTGATGCATGCCTCAACTAGGCCAAGAATATCAATGACTGTGGCATGTACATCAGCAAAATCTGAGATACATAACTGTCTTACAGACAACATGTAGGCAGGATGCCTAGCTTCTCAATCAGCAATTCTTCATGAATCACGCTGTACAAAGAAAGTTTTTTATATTTACATAAAATCAAACTAAAGTTTCTCAGGATAATACTTTGCTGTGCACAACTGATACCCAAAAGCAGATGATCATTCTGAGTTTCTGTGCAGTAAATGGTAGATAGAAGGTATGAAACCTGAGCTCACAACTGTAGATTTTTGACCACAAATGTGCTATAAAACAAAGGGCAGCTTGTAGGCTGTTTGTTGCTGGATGTACAGTACTGACTGCATACATGGCTGACTGCAAAGCCGGTCATACAGTTTTGCAGAAACTGACTCCTTAATCACTTACCAAAACAGAAGTAAGGAAGTTGTGCATCTCATCTAATATTCAGGGCTTGAAAGGTGAGAAAATGTATCTATTGCAACAAGCTCAACAAAAAAGACAACTGTTTGGTGCCTCTAGGAAATCCTAAGTGAGGTATTCTTTGGCACCAGTGAAAGCTGGAGTCAAGCCTAAGAAAGTGATAGATAGCTGTCAAGAGTTATAATATATTATGAGTTGATGATGACAAATTACTGTTACGTACTTTTTCCTGTAGTGGAGTTAACAAAATAAGTACCTTTGAGAGAGCATTAATTTCTTACTGAGGACTGTTTCGATATGGCTTAACAGGAGTACCAAAATCTTCAAAGACAATTGTGAGATACATTATTTATTCAGAAAGACTCAGTGACAGATTGCCTTCTGAGTGAAGGTAGTGTAAAGAATGTTTCCTTTCAGAAATATGCTGATTATTCTGTCAGGATGTAAAGAAACACAATTTCTCTCAATGAAAGCATTTATTATGTTATTAGTATATGAAAGCAAAGAAAAAATAAAAGAGTCTTTCTGAAAAAAAGGGATTTAAATAGTGCCAGGATGACACAATGCAAATAAAAAATATGGTAAATTGTGGGAAACTGTATCATCAAACCTGTAAATACATTTACATGTGTATGAACATCTCTGGAAAGTCAGAAGACATTTTCTTTTACTTGAGTGCTAAATTAAAATTTTCTATTTTGTTCTATATGCTAACCTAATACCATTATGTACAGAATAGATACATGTGATTTTGTATTACTTCCCTACTTATAGGGCAAGGTAGAGAATGGGAAATACACAAGTGGTCTAACTTCTATGTTTAACACAAATTTGGGTGTAATGTCAGACCAAGAAAGCTATTCAGGCCAGGCACTTTGTTTTATTACTAACCCAGTCAACTCAATACTTAACAGCTGTTTCTTGTTTGGGTTGCATATTTCCCTACATTGTGAATTATTATTATTATTTAGAGTTTGAGCACTCAGAGATGTGGCTCTTGAATTGTTAGAAATCTTCAGAGAGATGTGGCCCTCAAGGATTCTTAGAGTGGACACTTCACCAAGCAAACATAGTCAAGGTGGTGTTATGAGATTTTCATTCAGAATATGTACAAAACCACACTGGAATTATTACCTTTCTATAAACAACTTTAAAGTCAGAGCTCATCTCTGGAAAGTGAAACATGAGCTTTTATGCCTCCTTTGAGTATTCTACTTTTGCTTCTGAGAATGATGTAACCACTGAGCTGATAGATGCTTTAATTTCACTGTTGAACTTGCAATCAGGAATCTCACTACAGAATCATATTATAGCATGGTCATACTAATTAAAAATGAGTTGCAAAAGCAATAGTTTTTCTTCAAAGTCTACATTCATCCAGATAGTGTGTACTTTGTAGAACTGACCTGCTTTTCTTGACTTTCTCACTGTGAGAAAGGTGATACTGCAAACCAAACACAAAGCTTGTGTATTTTGCAGGTCTCATGCGATGTCCTAACTAGCTTCAAACATCTAGATGAGGTAATAACAGATTAATGATGGAAGTAATCTCATCTAAGAGATAAGTACTATGTAGATCTTGTGATAGCATAAGCTATTTCTACAGTCAATAAAGTAGAATAGGCATTTACAGACTGTAACTCATGTAACAATTTTGGACACCCTTCTGAGGTGTGCTTCTACTAATTATGAAGGGAAACCGGATGACTACCAAGACGTAGGCATCTAGATCAGACTCCTGTATTTGATCATATATAAGTATATACCCTGTCATCCACAAGTTTTGAATACTAGATTTTAGATTTTAGGTTGGTTCACGTATATTTCTATTAGTTATTTCACCTGATTATTTGAAGACATCTCTGGTCTGCAAAGCAATAAGCACAGTGTGCATAATGGATCTTCCTTTCCCAACTCCTTCATGTTCTTAAATCAGAACTAGTCAAAATAAAGCCACATGCATAATTTTTATTCTTCTAACAATGCTTCATTGTGTGACAAATCCAGATTAGGAATATTCATACTTCTTATCCTATGGTGTCTTTTCACATGGTAAACCCCCCACACACACTTTTTTTTTGTTGTTGTTTACTGTGTTGTAGTTATGCATGAAGGCAAGTCTTCTCTGAACTTAAAGGAGGGTATATTGCAAGGAAAGATAACAGACAAAAAGATGTATAATAGGAATTTGAAATGGAAAAGAAAAAAATGTGATTTTTGTTGTCTGGCTGATTTAACTTTGAAAATTTATCATCAGTAGAAGTACTTACAACAAAAGTGTGTGAAAGCAGAAGGGCTAGATTTCCATCTGATACACATCAAAGTATATACATCAAAGTCAGTGAAAGTATGTCAGTTTGATTTAACTAAACATATGACCATTGTGCTTTTGTGAATAGTCACAACTTGGGAATAGGAAAGCAAAGTAAGATTTCTTGAATCTTAATATTAGGTTTTATAAAGCTTGGGTTTTCTTCAATTTCAGTTGCAGTTGTATAAGCTCCATAGGTAAAGGCTGTGTATGTGTAATATTTTTAAGCTCATTGTCTCATCTTTTCATCTGATCTTAAATGAAGTCTTAGGTAAAAGTGTGATACCTGATGGTTAGAAAAGTCAAGATTCAGAATATGGTGTCCATCTTACTCTGGTTTTGCTCTTATGTAGCTGTGTTGATTGCCATTCTTTCTGATTGCCATATTGACTTCTGATCAGCCAGCAGTTCCCTAAGGTTTTTCTTTTGTAGGCAGGGACAACAGGGACTGAAAATGGTTGCTCACATAAAAGAGAGTTAAAATGGGAAAATGTCACAGTCAGAGGAAAGAAAGGTACTTTATTTAATCTCTTTGATGCTGTATTCTGCTAGTCAGACAGATAGAAGGGCAGATAGAATGAAAGATTCCTGAAAGACATAATACTGTTCTACAATGCTCAAGCTTATTTGGTATTTTATCCTTGCACCTCTAAAAAATGTTTCCCTCTTTCCTTTATGATTTCATGGTCTTTCTGACACTCAGTATTTCAATTTTTATCTTCAGAGATTAGAAGGAAAGGAGGTGAGTGTGCTTTGCCATAGTGTTTGTTAATATTTGAAAATTATGATGATATTTCCTTAAAGGTGTTTGGGTGTTGTTTGTTTGTAGGTATTTCTTTTAATTGAGATTTTTTTCCAAGACTTAAAACTTTTTTTTTCCTTTTCTTTTGTTTTTCAGTATTTTCTAGTAGTTTGCATCTTTTTATTACTCATCATTCTTCTTCATCTGCCCATTGCCTACTTAAACAACACCTTTTTTTCCTTCAGCTAGAGTGCTCAGCACTTGATTGTCCAGGTCAAACTGCTATTGAATGAAGAGCAAGATTACATAGCTGACATTTTGTTCTTATGGCCTAGTATAATTATAACAATTTGAGTAAATGTTAGACACTCCTGACTTGATTCTGGTGTTCTAGAAGCACTGTTATTGCTGGTGCTTAAATGCTGATGGAACCTAATAGTTTTAGAGGTTTATTGGAATATTGAGTGCATATTTTTGACAGAGCAAGTATTAAAAAGCACTTTTTTTTTTTTTTTAATGCAAGGAAAAAAAATTGAAAAAATATGAAATCAGGTCTGTCATAGGTCTTTACATAGGGCGGCCAGTACCAGAACAAGTGGACAGAGTCTCAAGTTGCACCGGGGAGGCTTAGGCTGGATGTTAGGAAGAAGCTCTTCATAGAAAGAGTGATTGGTCATTGGAATGGGCTGCCCAGGGAGGTGGTGGAGTCACCATCACTGGAGGTGTTTAGGAAGAGACTGGATGGGGTGCTTGGTGCCACGGTTTAGTTGTTTAGATAGTGTTGGATGATAGGTTGGACTTGATGATTTCAAAGGTCTGTTCCAACCTGGTTAGTTCTGTTCTGTTCTGTTCTGTTTTAAATACCCATCCCCACTACGGATGGCCAAGAGGAAGAAATATCCATCCCTTTCTCAAGGGAAGGAGACATGCTGAATTGGGAAAGGGAATGCATCTCTACTGTTGATTTCTATGATAGGTATGCAGATGAGAACACTACTCCAGGTGGTTGTTCCACTGTACTTTGGCTCTGCTGATTTATCTACCATTCTTCTCCCTGTTCTGTCCCGGAGAAGGTATTGGAAGCATCAGGGAATTTACTTCAGAAAATAAAGAAGAGATTTACATGACAATTTGTATATTTGAATCTCAAACTGGGAAAAAAACAAATCTACACAGAATACTAGGAACATTATGGATTTTTACACTGGAAAACAAATTTAAAAAGTAGAACAGCAACCTTAACAAATCCTAATGGAGATAAGATACTCATCTCACATAAAAATTCAAGACTTTGGAAGTAGTTCTGTGTGTCTAAAGAAAGATTGTTTTGGAATATACCTTGGTAAGTATAATTCAGCTTCTTCTTAGAGAAAGGCAAAGCCTCAGCTTCTATGAGATTTAATTCTCATGCCTTGTGTCTGTGCATCCAAATCTTTAATAAAAGAATAAGGTGGTTTGCATGGTTCTGACTGGTAGTGACCTGATAAAAATAAGCAGTTGTACCTATGCCTGCTGAAGCAGGTAAAATGTCCCTCATATGTAGTCATTGTTTAACATGCCTATGGACTCCAGAAAATGCAAAAAGGTTTCAAATTCTGTTTGGAAAAAATTTTCTGCATTACAGGTTAAAAAAACCCCAAACCAAACCCAAGTGTAATAGCCTTACTCATCAGGAAAGGAGTAACGTGAAGTATTTTGTGCTATTGTCTGGTTCATAGGTAGTCACAATTTTTTTCTTTAATCTGCTGTATTTCACAATCGTTTAATCCTTTTTTATGGTGTTAATGTTTACTACTTTCATGGTTTTTTTATTCTGCAGTCCTCTTCTGGGCCTCACACAAACACAGCAAGTGCCAAAGTAGTATCTAGCATCTGGTAACCTCCCTGAATCTGCTGCTGAAGGAAATTACTGGATTTAAAAGGGAAAAATCTGTCCTCACCTTGCAGAATGAGCCTGTTAAATGAAGAGTCACCAAAGGAGAAAAGGACAGTTTATTTGCAAATTGCCTTACAATGTATCAATTTCTCTAGAGACCCTTTTTAATTATGAGCAAATTATAAGTATAGTAGCTTCCATAAGGAAAAGACATAGTTCTGGTCTTTCAGCAGTTCCCTACAATCAAATTTTTCAAAACACTAAGCAGTAGAATGGCAACAGGGTTCATTTTATCTGTCTCAGAGCTACTTAATTTTACATAGGGAATGGATACAGCCAGTTTCCACTGCTGGCACCCTATCTCACTCTCCTGTATTCTCACTGAACACCAACAGTGAAATATTGACACTCGGTATGTCCTAGTTGTGCAAATAGGTTGCTGAGGGAGCCAGAGAGGACTACAGTGTGCAGGGCATTAAATAAATACATTTTTAAAAATTGTAAATGGGCAAACCTAAATGTTTAAAATCTAATAGCCTGAGGCAGAAAGACATACAATTTTCACATATTGAAAGGAAAATGGAAATATTACAACAAGAACTAGCTAGGAAATACTAAGCTGGTATTGTCTGATTAGTGGGTCATGTGCAGGCTGTGATCTAGAAGACTATACCAGAAAGGACAGACATATTCTGGAAGACAAATACGTCAATACCTGTAGTCTGTTTCCCATGGTGTAGATTTTAAATCATTTTTATTTTTTCAGCAAGGAACCAGGTGAATACCCTGATGAAACCTTGCTCTTAACCTAACAGCCTGGAAGTTAACCAAGCTGACTTTAATGGGCTCTGGATAAAGGCCAATTGCAATAAAAGTGAGTGACAGATGGTTGACTCAGATTTCTGTAAGTGCCATTCTGCTGCAGTCTCTATTGTGTTTACCAGAGCCATGACACTTTGTGCCTCAGAAAATCAAACATAAACTGGCACTCAAAAATCAGGGCAATTACAAGGCATGTCTGATTTAAAGACTTTTGGCCTTAATTGGAAGGATATATTTTAGAAATAATTTTTGGGGAGGAAGCTGCTATGAGACATTTAAAAATTCTGACATAAAAATGATATAATGCCTTTGGGGGAAAATATAAATGATAAATGGAAGGAAAATTAGAAGTGATGAAGGCATAAAGTGTATAAGCTATGGAAAAAAGAGAAAATAAAGCAAATAATTAATTTGATGTTACAGCTGAAAAGTCTACATTTTTACAGAGAAGCTCCCTCTGTTGCTTTTGCATAGGCTCTTTAGTCCCATCAGGTGATGTACAGTTTAGGGAGTTTAGGATACGGGTATAAAAATGTTCCAAACACTTTCAAAATGCATGCAAATAGGAAAGGTAGAAGTACATACTTAACAACTCATAATCCTCACATCAGTCAGAACAATATAACAGCAGCAGAAGCTTGCTATGCACAGGACATACTAGGATTTGACAGCCTTCCATTACTGTTGGGAGGAAAAGAAATGTTACCTTTGTGTTTCCTAGTAAATGTGCTCAATGATACACCTGCTGGCAAGCTGTCAATTAGGGTACATCATTTCCCTGCATTTTCTTTATGCAAAGAAAGCAAGAGACCACTAAAATCACGCTAACATAACAGCATTAGTTTGCAAACAACAATTCTCTTCACCTTTTAATGATCACACTTCTAACATCCAGAGAACAGAACAGATTCTTGCTGAGTATCCTGTTGGTGTTAAAGGAAGAGACTGGCAACAACTGAACTATCAAACCAGTTTAGTAACATCTTGAATTCCTACCTACCTATGGGTTGTTTTTTTAAATATTTATATCTCTTTAGGACATATGGAAAACAATATGTAATGGCCGGAAAAGCAGTTCATGTGAAATTTCTATATAGGCAGAACTTCTTATGGCTGTTTCAGATCTTTACATTGCAATAAAACCACGTGGTTTACAAGGAAGAAATATTTTAGGGAAAACGAGTACTGACTGATTGTGGTTTAAATGTGGTTATTCTATATTGCATGATGTTTAAAGTTAGTAAGTATTAGTGTAAATGTAGTAACTATTGCATGGTGTGTGAAGGGAGGCACAGTTATGGAGGCATTAAGAAAGGCATCAGAAGATACTAGGCCTGTGCTAGCTTACTACAAAGTGAAACCAAATACAACAAAAATGCTTAATCTATGTTGAGTGTAAATTCTTAAATTAATGTAGATACTTTGCTGCTCATCACAAAAATATATAGCTAAAGGAAAAGTGGAAAACCTTATAAGATGTCCAGAAATGTATAATTTGCAAAGGCAAACACTTGAAAAAACATGTATTTAATTTTCTCATGCATCCTTAGTTTTGAGTGAGACGATAGCCTGTAGTTAATATACGTGATGCTGAAGTTAAAGATATTTCATGCTGCATAAAGACAATGACAAAGCAATTACAATTCCAAGGAAGTGTAAATCTGTAATGTCTTAACATTTGAACTTTTCACCCTAAATAATCCTTTTTTTTTAATAAAGATCATTCAATCTGGGGGGAAACATGGAATTTCTATGCTACGTTTATTAATCTGTTACTGGTTTCTTATTGCTACTTATCTGTCAATTTAAAGCATTCAATATTAGACTCTGCTTTTTCAGGAATACATCCATAGAAGAACAGTTGTTGGATTTTACAATGTAGAGGAAAGTAAACACACCTTCCACAAGGGATAATCTCCTAGCCTGAAGGTTTTCCTCTGTCCAGGTTCACAGGCTTTCTGCAAATAGGTAAATTGATATATTAGATGTTCTTGAAAACCTTCTGCCATCTTTTCATTTACTAAAAAATTGGCTTTTTAGAACTTCAGGGCAGAAGATACAGAAATCTTGTCAAAGAAATATAAAGAGTAGGATATTGTAGTAGTCCTGATCTTCTTTTTTTTTTTGTTTAACCTGTGCTCTGCATTTACTTTTGCATTACATAGAATACATAGAATACATAGAATAAACCAGGTTGGAAGAGACCTTCAAGATCATCGCGTCCAACCCATCAACCAATCCAACACCGCCCAAGCAACTAACCCATTGTTCCAAAATGTTTTGGCCCTCTCTCTGTGATTCGTGTTATTTTGTTTTCCGCAGTAGTTATTTTCATTCAGAAGGCATCATCTTTGCTGATGGTACAGACTGCTAGATAACAGCAACCATTCTACTATTTATTCCCACATGGTGATGATCCTTTGTAAGTGCCTTGGTGGCTGAGGAGGGCAGAAATTAGGCTCTGTCACCTCAGTAGCCCTATACTCTTCCTTGTTAAAACACTGGAGGTAGTGCTAAAGCTCTGCAACAACATGGACAAAGAGGTTTAGAAGTCAGCCCTCAATTCTAAACTGTATTTTCAACAATGACTCTTATCAAACAATGATTAACAGCAGTTTAATCACTGATCTTGTACTTTGCCACTGCTACATATCCAAAAATTTCTTCCCTCTTCTCTTGGGGTTTTATATTAGTGCTAGGAAAAAACCTCAAGAGTTCTTGTCAATCAGGAACAGATTATTATATCTTTGAAATGATTCATGTACACATTGGAAAATATTCTATTATTGACGCATAAATCTGCCAGAAAATTTAAGATATGTTCAAGTTCATAAAAATCATCCATGTGTGTTGGCATTTTGTATTATAAACCGACAAGAAAAGAACAGTTCTTCATTTGATATTTATCCATGACTAAAGATACATGCAATTTATGATACCAAGAGCTTGACTTTAACATTATCTTTAGGCTTTAAAGTACAAAAATGGGACAGACTTTTCCTGATTTAGATCTAGTTATTTGATCATTAGATGACTTTGTTACAATACTTAGGACATTTCTTTTTACATGAAAATAAAATGCTTAGAGGGATAAAGACTTGTAACTTTAGGCTTCTGTGCAATATAGAATCTATTCCAATTAATCATCATAACGCTCATTAATTAAGGTTTCCACTTGATTTCTAGCCATTTCTTTTAGAATAGAATAGAATAAACCAGGTTGGAAGAGAACTTCAAGATCATCACGTCCAACCCATCAACCAATCCAACCCACCTAAACAACTAAACCATGGCACCAAGCACCCCATCAAGTCTCCTCCTGAACACCTTCAATGATAGCAACTCCAGCACCTGCCCCGGCAGCCCATTCCAATGGGCAATCACTCTCTCTGTATAGAACTTCTTCCTAACATCCAACCTAAACCTCCCCTGGAGCAGCCTGAGACTATATCCTCTTGTTCTGCTACTGGTTGCCTGGGAGAAGAGACCATCATCTGCCTGTCTACAACCTCCCTTCAGGTAGTTGTAGAGAGCAATAAGGTCACCCCTGAGTCTCCTTTTCTCCAGGCTAAACAATCCTAGCTCCCTCAGCCTCTCCTCATAGGGCTTGTGTTCCAAACCCCTCACCAACTTCTTTGCTCTTCTCTGGACTCGTTCCAGCAAGTCAACATCCTTCCTAAACTGAGGGGCCCAGAACTGGACACAGTACTCAAGGTGCGGCCTAACCAGTGCAGTGTACAGGGGCAGAATGACCTCCCTGCTCCTGCTGGCCACACTGTTCTTGATGCAGTCCAGGATGCCATTGGCCCTCTTGGCTGCCTGGGCACACTGCAGCCTCATGTTCAGCCTACCATTGACCAGTACCCCCAGGTCCCTCTCCACCTGGCTGCTCTCCAGCCACTCTGACCCCAGCCTGTAGCTCTGCATGGCATTGCTGTGGCCAATGTGCAGAACCCGGCACTTGGATGTGTTAAATCTCATGCCATTGGACTCTGCCCATCTGTCCAGCCTATTGAGATCCCTCTGCAGAGCCTCTCTACCCTCCAACAGATCAACTCCTGCCCCCAGCTTGGTGTCGTCAGCAAATTTACTGATGATGGACTCGATGCCCTCATCCAGATCATCAATAAAGATGCTAAAGAGTACAGGGCCCAGCACTGATCCTTGGGGCACACCACTAGTGACTGGCTGCCAGCTGGATGTGGCACCATTCACCACCACTCTCTGGGCTCGGCCCTCCAGCCAGTTCCTAACCCAATGCAGTGTGCTCCCATCCAAGCTAGGTCCCAAGCCTTGCCAAAAAGTTTTCCTCCAGAATTTAGTTTAGAAAGAAGGAAAAAAATGCACAATAGAATATCTTTTCTGCACTTCTGAGATGAAATATATTTAGTAAATAAATAAATGGCAATCTTGATGATCTTGCATTCCCGAACCTACAGATGTTGTGTTTAGCTGTTAATCTTTGTACCCTAAGGTTGTAGTGGAAATTACAATTCCCTGAATTCATCCTACCAGCTTGTTTAATTATTCTAAGACCAATGGGCTTTATATATTATTTCCAGTCACCTTCATAATTCATTCCTAGATTTTTGAACAGCAGAATACAAAATGTAAAAAATTAAAACTGTAAAAGATTCAGTATGGATTGGTCTACTCAGTATACTGCGCACTTCAACTCCCCAAACTCACATCCAACCACTCAGGAACAGCATAGCTAAGTACAGATGTGAAGCCAGAACATTGTAGTAACTCACATTAGCATGTTATCACAGTAATGACAGGGTCACTGGATTTTAAAATACACAAACCAGATATTAAAGATGTAATCATGATAAGAAACATTCTTCTTGTCTTCTCACATGGTGAGAAAGTTATCTCTCTCTCTCTCTCTATATATATATATATAAGAATGATGTTTTAAGTTTTGAATTGTTTCCACCAATAGAGGAGCAATCTTGGCTCTGCTTTTCAGGTTGTAACAAGTTTATGTCTGTGATGCTCACACAAGATGTTATATCTGTATGCCTCCATGTGTATATGCTTATTCAGTCTTGAAATATTTTCTTCTGTGTGGGGCTTTATAGGTAGGAAGGAGGATCGGAAACAATTGTTCCCTTATGCTAAACATATTGTCCTAAACATATTGTTTGAGTTAGAACAGGTCTCATTCCTCATTTGGTAAAAAGCTGAGGGAATATGAGGGTCCAGTTCTCTACTATAGTGGCCAACATTCAAGCAGGATTGTCTGTTTTGCCTTTGATTCGGACCCCTGTGCTTCTGAATCAAGTTCCAGAATCTAGCTCCTACCTGCTGCTGAGTCCGGTTTGGAATTCATGCCAAGGCATCAGTGGTGACTGCTATCAGCAAGGTGAGTTTGATATTGGTTTAGTAATAAAATTAAATATATACAAATAAATACTATTATTTTAATTAAAATAGTTTTACTTTTCCAATTGGTAAAGCTCTCTTTCTTATTCCCTTTTTCTTCCCCTTTGGGAAAGGAGAGAGTTTAATATGGAGAGAGTTTAATATAGAGTATCTGTCACTTATTTTGTGTCTGATCACAGATACATTCTTGTACATCATCATCTGCCAAGAGTTCTGCTGCACTTTTATGCTGGGAAAGATGGCATAAGGTACAGATTTTGGAGGGAAATTCACAGAACATTTGCTTCTACCATACCAGGATTTGCTTCTACATTCTTTGAAGAGGTGGTGGTTGAGTCTGCACAGGTTTATCTTCCTTTACTTCAACTAAAGGAGGACTACATATATTTCTGGGGGTAAACCTGGCTAGGATATTTTGCATTTTGTCTCTGGATAGGCAGGATGGGACAGAAGGAGCAGTAAGAGAATGTCAGGTTTGTGAACACCTGAGGAACCTGATTACATCTAAATCTATGGGACCTGACAGGACTTCATATTCCAGGAGAATTTGTATCTGTATTTATAAAATACAGTCTAAACTGTGAGACTAGAGCTGTTGGGTGCTGAAGATGGCAGCTGAGGAACAATGGATAGTTAGTTCCAACCATAGTTAGTGAGACACCCATATAGCTGGATGTCTCTTCTTATACCGTACAATTCCTTTGCATATCTGTTCTTTTTATTCTTGAGGAAAGAAAAATTAATCTGTTTGGAGATCCCCTGGAGAATTTTAATATTTTAATGACTGAGCTATTAAGGAGAAATTAAAATTACTTCATACACTAGCCAGTTACCCTTGAGAAAAACCCCAACACAATAAGCTTTTCTCTTGGTCTACCAAAAGAAGCTAGATTAAAGCCAGCTGAGCATTTCCTTTATATATTCAGATGCTAAAGCAAGAAAAGAACATTCGTAATGTGCTAAGCAGCAATATGAGCTCAATGAGCTGACACTTCTGTAAGCATTTTTACCATGCATCGGGAAATGGTTGCTATGGGGAGAAACTAGCTGATAAAGTCACAGTAAAGCAATGGGTTTTGCCTTTCTTCCTCTGTTTTCTTGAAGGTTTGTATGTTTTGCACTTGTTGAAATGCAAACTTTTTGCTTTTCTTAAGGAATGAAAACTATCCCAAGACATGCATTGGAGTTGAATCAATTAAAATGTAAACCAATAATACCTACTTTATTAACCCTTCTTTTTAATTGTAATTTCCATGAAATATCTGGAATACATATATCTTGTTCCTCACTGTTTCCTAATTCCTCTTCACTTCCTGATGCCTGTTTCATATCCTAATTGCCTAAAGACAAAATTATTCTCCTTTTTATCTGCTGTTCTGGTCGAATGACTTTTCTTTCAGTATTATTAAGCCAATTACTTTTATCCAGCTCCTATTGACTGCTGCCAAGAAGCAGCTTCTGATGTAGTGAAAATATGAACTGTTGTTTGCCTGTAAGTATATTATCTGTTATATGATGAACTATAATACAGCTGTGGTCAGTTTTCTATTATGTGCATTGAAGGCGGCCTTGCCATTTGCTTGGATATAGAATCATAGAATCAATAAGGTTGGAAAAGACCTCAGAGATCATCAAGTCCCAGATACCACCCCACACCTCATGACTAACTAAACCATGGCTTCACATGCCACGTCCAATCCTTTTTTGAACGCCCCCAGGGATGATGACTCCACCACCTCCCTGTGCAGCATATTCCAATGGCCAATAACTCTTTCTGTGAAGAACTTTCTCTTCACCTTGAGCCTAAACTTCCCCTGGCACAGCTTGAGTCTGTGTCCTCTTGTTCTGCCACTGGTTGTGTGGGAGAAGAGACCAACCCCCACCTGTCTACAACCTCCTATCAGGTAATTGTAGAAAGCAATAAGGTCCCCTCTGATTCTCTCTTCTCTAGGCTAAACAACCCTCTGGAAGTCCAAAGTAAGGGTTCTGTTATTGCTCTTCGTTATTTCCCTGCGTATTGAGAACTCCACTATCTCATGGTCGCTATGTAGACCTTTGCAGATGAATACATTGGACATGTAAGTAAAATGTTACTGGCTGAAATGTCTCTTCATTCTGCTTTGCTTTATTTTTTTCTGTGGAACTTTCTGCTGCATAGAGATAAGTATTAGTAGGTTTTTAATTTTTGATATTATTAATACTTAATATTTAAATGCGCCTTAGTACTTGTAGAAAATTATAAAACTTTGCTTAGAGGTGTCTAGTAAATTGTGATGATTCAGATGCAATCTTCTAATACTCGCAGACTTAATTCAGGAAAAAAATTAATACTCTAGAGATTTCTTTCTGTTTTCAAAATGCCCACTTCAGGACAACATACATCTGTAGTTCTACATGCTTTCTTTCATGGCTCATCCCATGAAAGTCAGATCAAGAAAACAGAACCCAGTGAAAATAGTATCTTCTACAACTAAGAATAAAATCCCCCCAATATTCTTCTGCATGGTTCTATGCACCTAATATTATATTTAAAGTTGAATTAACAAAATAGTAACTTGTAACTAGAAGGGTTTTATTTATTTATTTACTTACCTGTTTGTCCTCACTGACCAATTTCAAAGTTACAAGATACAGGGAGGAAAGATAACAGATATATATTTATTTATCAGGATCTATGGAAAGATGATCAGAGGGCTGGAATACCTCTCTTAATGAAGACAGGCTGACAGAATTGGGGGCTGTTCAGCCTGAATAAGGAAAGTGTCCAGGGAGACCTTATAGTTACATTTCAATATTTGAAGAGGACCTACAGGAAGGTTGGGGAAGGATCTCTTTCCATTCTTTAGATTGCCTTTTCTCTTTTTTTTTTTTTTTTTTTCTTCTTAGAGTAGATGTGCTGTATGGAAATGTAAATTGATCCCATCAGTCAACACTGAGAAGGACAGCTGTGTAAGATGATTGGCATATGGTGAGTAAAACAACACTTTGATAGCAGAAAGCACAGGTCTGACTCCATAGTTGTTGGGTTTTTTTCTGTTTGTGAGTTGTTTTTTGTTTTGGTTTGGTTTGATTTTTAAGAGGTTTGTGGGACATGAATACAGAGAGTGTGGATACCATCCCATCTTGAATGGGTCATACACTGAATCTTATTACTTCCATTAGTTCCACCTTCTAGAGATAGATTTTTTTTTTTCTTTTTCTTTTTTTTCCAAGGCACTATGGCCAAGCCAGCATGTGAAAATATTACTCTTGTTTACAGCATTCTTGGTAGTCCCCTGCTAGAGCTCCAAACCTGGAGTTTGCACTTCTGCAAAAATTGCTTAGTAGTATTTTAAACAGCCTGGTTGCATAGTAGTCTGAACTGAGAAGCATTGTATCTGCTTTATCAAAATAGCTTTACTGTACAATCTTTTCAGTTTCTGTGATGAGGGGATGTATATATGCATACACTCTTATATGAGTGTGTGTGTGTGCATTGTGTGGTGTATATGCAAATGTCAATATTCTCCAAGAAGTAACTGGAAAAAAAAATCTTCGTTGTTCTATGTCCCCTTAAATATATTTGCATTATAAATAAACTGTTCATATTAAACTTAGAACAAATGAACCCTAACCATCCTGCAAACACAGCAAAATCATTAACATCTGCATGCACTTCATATAACCCTGGTTACTTATCTTTCACTCATGTTGTAGTCTTAATCCTTTCCCCTTGCTTTTCCATTTGCTAAGTGGTTTCAGAAAATCTTTTCATGATGGGGAAGCAAATGAATACTTGATCTTGTCATTGTTGAACAAAGTATTTGTAGGAAATATTGAAATTTATTCAATCCTTTCCATTGCTTTATTGCAGGTACAATAAAAGCATATAGAGCCTTTCAAAAAATTCTAGGCAGTTCCCTCATTTTAGGCTACCATTATCCTCTCTAAATTCCTGAATTTAAAACCTACACTGTAGGTTACAGTATAAATGTGTGTATGCATATAGAATATTTGTATTGGTGTCACTATGGAGAAGATATGGATATTTTATCAAGATACCTATACGAATTATTAAAGCAAAAAAAAAAAAAAAAAGCCAATAGCTTTCCCTGTTTCTCAGGCATGGAAAATGTTGTGATAATTCTGAGCTACCAATGTATTTTTTCCCCCCCTTTATTTTCAGTATTTTTTTCACTACATTGTGGAAGAATCATTACTATTTCTATCCTTGTGACTTAAGTATTTAAGGAAAGAGAGGTCATGAGTCTTAAAGGCTGCTACAGTATCACTTTATTTTACCACATTTGTGATGCTTTGTAATTTAAAACATAACAAAATATGACTGCAGCTAGATATGGATGGTTGTATGGTTTAGTTGATTGGGTAGTGTTGGATGATAGGTTGGACACGATGATCTCGAAGGTCTCTTCCAACCTGGTTAATTCTATTCTATTCTATTGTTAGCCAGGTGAAGCTAGCTCTTGAAGTCAGCCCTACAAAAAGAAATAGCACATCTTTTTGGTGCATTGGTGTAGACCTGGCTAAGAGGTAAGATTAATTATCCAGAATTTATTGCTGTACTAACATGCTTACCTTCTTTCTGGGATCTAAAATAATAAGACCACATAATATAAGACCATGCTGTATCATCATGTTCAGTCCTTATTGGAGCATCTCTATACAGTGATGCCTTTCACAGTTCAGGCATGGCTGAGACATGACTCAGTTCTTACTGCCTTTTAGGAGAGCTCCAACATGTTATCATGTTTTCCTGTGTTTCTTCTTCCAGTGTCATCTGTTTTCTACATCTGAAAGTGGTCGTATATGTATTTTGGGGCAGAAAGTAGCTTAAATCAATTATTTCCTCTAATACAGTTGGATATTTTGGGTGATAGGTTGGACTTGATGGTCCCAAAGGTCTTTTCCAACCTGGTTAATTCTGTATTCTGTATCTGAATGCAGTTAAGCGTTACTAAAATAGTCAGGTGAGGATGCCAAGAGATAAATTTTGGCATTTTCCTATAATTTTCAATCTTGTGATTATGCCTTGCTAAACTGCCATCCCAAGGACTGCCAGAGATGTGAAGAGACATTTTGAGTGCCATCTCTTCCTTGAGTAAAGCCTTGGGGAACAATTATCATAGGCAAAGGCTCTTACCTTCAGATCTTTCTCCTTTGAAATATGTAATTGTGAACATCAGGTTGTACACCACTGTAATTCTATTCTTTATGAAATGTATCTGAGACATTTTCTCTGGTGTGCTAATTTGATTTTTTTTTGTCTGTCTTTGTACTCGGCTAATTTGCACTCGGTTACAGAACAACAGAATTATTGAGGCTGGGATAGACCCTGCCATCATCAAGTCCAGCCTGTAACCTAACACCACCTCATCAACTAGACCAAGTCACTACGTGCCACATCCAATCTTTCCTTAAACAGCTCCAGGCATGGCAAATCCACCACCTCCCTGGGAAGTCTATTCCAGTGTCTAACTACCCTTTCCATGAGGAAGTGCTTCCTAACTTCCAACCTAGACCTCCCTTGGTGCAGCGTCAGGCCATGCCCTCTTGTCTTGACACAAGTTGCCTGTGAGAAGAGCCCCACCTCCTCCTTACTACAACTTCCTTTCAGATAGTTACTGTCCATCTACATCACTAAAGTCTTACAAACTTCTTCACAGAGTCCTTTGTTTATGCTGAAGTTCAAAAATCTTTGAGCATTTTCGTATTGGCATATGTGAAATTCACCTTTTACACTAAACCACTTCTATACCAGAAGCCTTTCTCAAACTAGGATTTTGGATGTAATGTCATAGAGTAACAAGGATGATGATGACAACAGCAGATTCCCAAATTGAAGAATGCTAGTAATATCTCTCTCTCTTTCGATCTCTCTCTCTCTCTCTCTCTCTTTCTCTCTCGTCTCTCTCTCTCTCTCTCTCTCTCTCTCTCTTTCTCTTTCTCTCTCTCTCTCTCTCTCTCTTTCTCTCTCTCTCTCTCTTTCTCTCTCTTTCTCTCTCTTTCTCTCTCTCTTTATGTGTTCTGCTTCTTATATTTTAAGATTAATTATATTCCTGCCCTTTATTTTAGCCTGCTCTCTCTGTTGTGTTTATGAATTAAGAAGATTGAAAGAGGATGTCATCTGTCAGCATAGGTAAATGAGGAAGTATTTTAGCTGGTCAGCTATTAAGGGCATGTGTCAGAAGTTTTTGTTTTATTTATAAGGCATAACACTTCATTCTATTCCCCACCTTTACCTCTCACATGACACAGGGGGCTCAGGAACAGTACAAATCTCTGTGCTACTGTTTGTTTTAGTCAGCCTTGCCCTGATCTAGAATTACTTCAGGGAGGCAGATTGTCTCTTTAATCCATAGTAGCTCTACTGGGATTACTGTCTGAAGGTCTCATGTGAAATACTGCCCATTGCAAATTGAATGCATATGAAATGATTCTCCCCAAGTGTCACACAGACCACTAAACAACCGTGAAACTATATTAGCTTTTCTTCATTACTAACTCAAATCACACTCAAGCCAGAGTATTTTGTAAAATGATTCCTCACCAGTTTTCTAACCAATCTACTATGTTCCCTACTTGGGCTTTCTATGCAATTTAGCTAGGTTTTTTTTTTTTATTTAAAGACACAGTTTTTTATTAGGGTTTTTACAGAGAGAGGAGGATGATGGTGATGGTCTATGGATGAGAACCTCTGAATTCACTTGTAAATCAATTACATAGTAATTGTCATGACTGGCAGAAAATGCTCACTTCCTGTATTTGTGTGTCCAATTCTAATCACAACTGAGAAAATGCTGGTATTTAAAGTGATGTCAGCTCAAACACTGGAAAGGTTTGAAAAACTCTAACTCACTGATGAGGTGATGCTCCTTGATTCCTTAATGTTTCAATTTGCAACAACAACAACAAAAAACTATGAAGGAAATATAATTCTTCAGTAGCCAGTGGTTCACAGATGTGTTGTAACTAGCTTTTCTTGGAACAATTAAATTATCACAGAAGACAATATACTTGAAATTACTAAGAAATCTCTGTACTTCAAAAGGCAGATACAACTTTTCAGCGAAGCCTGAAACAGGGTAATCACATAGCTCCTTTGTGTTTATTCTCCAAAATCTTAACAGATTTAAATATTTAGAGTAGAAATGAAATTTTTATAGTTACTATGGGAACTGTGAGGAAACAAATAATAGCAACTTTAAAATAAAGACAGCTTTAGAAGACAAGTGACATTTAGTTCATAAGCAGCAGCATATGCTTTGTCTGCTTTCTTCAGCTTTGGAAATGCCCAGACTGTGGCTCTGTTCTTACAGGATGATGACTACCCTCAACTCCTCATGGGTCAAATTCAATTCTCCTTGTTTTGCTGAAGTAAATCTGGAGATACCTCATTTATGAGGACAATTGGCACTGATCCACATCAATGCAAGGTATTTGGGTATTTACTTATATTGCAGTGCAGGGTGTTTCAAAAGATATGGAGGCAGACTCTTGATTTGCCACATGTTTTTTTAATTCTTTCTATGACCACTGAATCTTATCTTCTTTCCCCCCTTCCCCCCTCTTGTCATGATGTGCTCTTACAGAATGCAATTTGCAAAATGTCATTTATGTATAAAATGATCAGAAATCATTAGAAGCAAATAAATCATACTAATAGTGTGGATTACTTCAGTTTCTCAGTTCTAGATAAAAGCTGCTTAGGAAGTTGAAGTTAAAACATAATTATTAGCAGTTTTGTTAACCCACTCTATATTTCCAGTGAATGCAGTCACATTTACCTTTAAAAATAACATCACAACACTGTTACTGACAACAAAACCATCAGTAGTCTAGTTAAATATCAAGAGATAGATTCACATCTCAGTCACTGGGGGTCAGGCTTTCAGTCATAGAAAATTTGGGACTTGGTGCTTCTGTAGAGTGGAATATGAAGGCCTTCCCCCCCCATCTTCTTTGATTAGAGTCCTCTCGTTCTCATTTTTACAGTCTTCTCTGAGGATTTTTTGTTTACATTTTATTTTAAAAAGGCAAGCAAGGTAACACCATATCTAGAGCTCTAAAGGCATAACATAATGAATTATGTGTGTGGTTCAGATACTCTTGTAAAGGGCGAAATTTTATTTTTTCAGTGACACCATCAGCTAAAATTACAACCATGTAGTTTCTCTTGACAACACTCTTGACAACAGGTAGTTGTAGAGTTGCTCTCTACAACTACCTGAGGGGGGGTTGTAGACAGGCAGAGGTTGGTCTCTTCTCCCAGGCAACCAGTACCAGAACAAGAGGACACAGTCTCAGGCTGCGTCAGGGGAGGTTTAGGCTGGAGGTTAGGAGGAAGTTTTACACAGAGAGAGTGATTGCCCACTGGAATGGGCTGCCTGAGGAGGTGGTGGGGTCACCGACGCTGGGGGTGTTCAGGGCGAGGCTTGACAGGATGCTTGGTTGTATGGTTTAGTTGATTAGGTGGTGTCGGATGATAGGTTGGACACGATGATCTCGAAGGTCTCTTCCAACCTGGTTAATTCTATTCTATGAGCTCTCAGTAGAAATTATCACAAATTATCACTGCAGCTGCTGTAAGGAACAAAGTTGCATGAGACTTGCTGTGTTTAATAATTTTCTGAGATCATCTTATAACTCACTTAGGGGAAGTCTTCTAGGTTGTGGATGGTGCACATTTAAAACAAATCTGATGTCATTTACAAGACCTTTTCTTGCAGAGCCATCTTACAACATACACCAAAGTTGGGTGTTTCAGTGTTTGCAAATGTTATTCATGCTCTCTAAATATTCTAAATCTAAACATTACATTGATTTTTCTTGAACTATTAATACAAATTCTTTGTGAATAATTATTTTGGAATTATATGCTATGAGTACAATAGGGACAGAATTAATAACGTCACAATTATCTATTTTGTAGTTAGGCAAATATTGATAACCTTAGTATCAGAGTATCAGCAGATATGTTTCC